>NC_083103.1:14029040-14329040 GCF_949774975.1 Lagenorhynchus albirostris | reverse complement strand
ACCACTCTTGCAGTTACCACACTGACCTCGGGCAAGTCATGGCTCCCTCTTGGAGCCTCTGTCCCTGCATTTCTTTTTAACAGGATTATATCTATCTTGCAGGGTAGCTGAGAGCATTCAATAAGATAAGCTCTGTGAAACATCAGCAAAGTCAAAAGTATTCTTTCTGCTGATGTATTTCAAATACACAAGCCTGCAGGTGCGAGGGTACTCATTAATAGAGGTACATGAAAAACTCAGTTCCTATTTCTAGAGTCCAGAAGGTTTACACAAGTCTCAGAGGTAAGAAGGCCCAATCACTGAGACGATAAACAAGAATCATAGGAAGAGAATAAATCAAGGAACAAAACAATAAGTAAATGATGTAATTAAAGTTACTGTGGAAGAAACCATCAAGGAGAGAATGAGTCAGTGGCAAGTTTCAGCGATGAATCAGGCCCAATGTCATGTTTCTAGAATTCTTGTCTATTTCAAGAAAGCCTGATGTCCCAGTTAAAAGAGCACCTTGAGACTGTAGCAACAACATCTGGAAGGAAACACGCTTGTAATTTTGATTTCTCCTCAGCACCACCACTAACAACAGGGGCAGAGTGCTGGGTGCAGAGTAGGCTCTCTGAATAATGTCATGTGGAAGGGGCCGATCTCTGCAGTATTACTTCACATGTATTCAAAGGGATTTTACATTCTTTTTACAAAAAAATCCCTGTGCAATATGCCATTTGATTGTCAAAACAAAGCCAGGAATATTAATTGTTCTGTTCAACAGATAAGGAAACTGAGGCTTAAACGGTCCCTGAGTTAGTGGCAAGGCTAGGATTAGAAGGCAGGTCCCTGAGGTATTCTCTCCCAAACTAACAGAGAACCATCTTCCTACTATTAGTAACTGCATTCAGATTTTTTTCAAGTCTGTAAGAAATAACATCAAACATTTATTGAGCACTTACCCCATAAGCATGGCAGTTCATTTAATCCTCATCACAAACAGAGGTCACTGTATGGATGGTTCCTTTTACAGATAAGGAAAAATGGAGCTCAGAGATTTAAGCCACTTGCCTGAAGTCACACAGCCCATTACTAATGAGCTATGATTCACACTCAGGTCTGTGTGACACACCCCCGCCGCCACCCCCCCGCCATGGCACATTATACTCTGCCATTATATTTTTTCAAATTTAGCTATCACCTACATTAAAGCCTGGATGATTAAAAGCAATTGTATGGATAAATCTGCCCTCCCCACACACACACACATGCATATGCTTTTCCCTCAGTTATTCAGAGAACATGCTTTCTGACTTGTATTTTCCACTTCACTTTGCCTACCCCACCGCTTCCTCTAACAGACAAAACTCAAAGCAGAGGGGCAAGTGATATTGATTCAGGAAACCTGTGCTGTGACCCTGAGCTGCTGACAGAATGTCTGCTATTTATAGCAACTTAGACTCAAGTACCAAGGAAAGTGTGTTCTGGATTGTTGCAGATGTCCTCAGGGAGAAAGAAAACATCTCTATGAAAAATTGTGTGGGACGCTTAACTGATGGAACATCAAACATGAAAGGACAATTTAATGGTTTTGCATCCTGGTTAAAAAAAATAATAATAAAAGGATGGCCCAGCCAGTCTCTGTGGATAACATTCTTCAGACACTTAGGATATAGCCACAGGAGAGGCCACAATGCTAGCTGGATTTATAAATTGCCACTCTACACTTTAGCTATTTTATTTATACATTTACCTATCGATTTACATCTGTCCCATTCCACAAAGGATTTGAGGCTGATTGTTTAATTGTGAAGACTATGGGCAAAACATTTTATGCCTGCCTGTATCCTTGCCTTTGTCCTCTGCCCTGACTCTGGGCTTGGTCTTATGACTTTCTTTGGCCCATGGAAGAGCAGCAAACTTGATGCAAGCACAACTTGAAAAATCATGCAGAAGAGAGCCCCAGCCATCCAGCCAAGGCTATTCTAGACCAACCAGCCTCTGGCCAATTTGCCAGTGACCACAGAGCCCAGCTCAGAATAGCTAGTCCTGGCCCAGATCAGCAGAATGACCCATAGACCAATGAGAAAGACTGTTGTTTAAAGCCACTAGGTTTGGGGATGCTTTGTTACACAGCAATAACTAACTGATACAGAAATTTCATTCTTAACAAACATTATTAATTAATCAACCATCATATATTGAGGACCCATGATCAGTCCTATCATAGGTTCTGGGGAATACAAAAAAACATATAAGACATGATCCTGCTTGGAGTTTCACATTTACTTGTGGCAAGACAGACAAAGGAAAAATACCAGCAAGATCTACTTAAACCATGTGGAAACTGTTTATAGCCTACTCTCTCTACAAGGCCAAGCTCAAGTGCTACCTTCCTCTTGAACATTTCCTTCCCCTAACATCTTACCAAATTGAAGTGTTAACAGCTGCCTCCTCTGGGATACTGCAGACTGTTGTTTAGGGAACATGAGGGAAAACTCAGAAGTGTGGTAGTCAAGGAGGGCTTCATGAGGGAAGTAGGAGTTAAGATTCTCAACTGAGGCCCACAGTAACAATTCCTAGAATCCATGGACTGAATTCAGTGGGACCTGTGAACTTGGATGAGGAAAAATTACATCTCCGTGTTCACTATCCTCTAACTGAAACTTAGCATTTCCTTCCATTATAACTGTAGGCTACAAACCACAGAAGCAGGTGTAACAGATACTTTTCTAATCATATTTACTATTGCAGAGATCTCAAAATATCATTTATGTTCATCACTACTTTGAAATGATAGTAGTTATTTAATATGTTAATAAAGAAGCATAGCATTACCATATCACAATTTGGGGGTTTTTTGACATTTTAATAGCCACATCACAGCCAATTTCCTTTATAATACTGTGTATTTTTTAATGTGTCTAAAATCATATTTTTGAGATGGGGTCTATAGGTTTCATCAGCCTGGCAAACGGGTCCATGGCACAAAAATGATTAAGACTCCTCTCTATCTTGGAGAATAGGCAAATTGTGACTCCCTAGATGGGAGAGAAGTAAATATCTTGGATAGATGACCAGCATAAACAAAGATACAAGTGGGGATGAACATGAGTTCCGTGGCAGGAGGGAAAGTTCACCCCCTCCCCACCCTTGAGGAGAGAGTCTCCTCGGCAAGATTAAGTAAAAAGACAGAGACTTTGTTAGCATAATAGTGCATCAGAGAAGTGAGAGAATAACTGATTTCTCTTAGACATGCTCTAAGAATTTGGAGAATTTAAATTCTTAAGGCTCTAACAGTCCCCCTGCAGGGTGGAGCTGGGACTCAAGAGAGCGCTGAGCTCTGAACCTTGCAGAACCACTTTCTCCCACACACACATCTCTAGTCAAGTTGATGCCAAGAAGAGGCCACCCGCCCCAGCCCCCCAGGGCAGGTCTTCTGCACAGTGATAAAGCAACACACTGCCTGTGGCTCAGTTTGGGGAGACTGGTGGCTGACTCATTGGGACAAAGGATGCTTTGCACCATTCTTGGACTCCACGAGAATATGTAATTGGCTAACACTAAGACTCTCTTTTAGAAAAATGCGACTATGACAGTATGCCCTTGCAGACGTTACAGGCATAACAGAGGAGTGACCACATGTTCGGGGACAGCGCAGAGGCCACCCTGATGAGATCAGAGGGCTGGATGAAGAAGTAAAGCTGAAGAGGGGAAGTAGGGGCAGGGAGGAGAGGAATGAAAGAGAGAGGAGCAAAGAATAACGCTAGGGTTTCAAGAGCCTTTGACCAAGACAGGGAAGTTAGAAGATGGGGGTTTGGGACAGATGGCAGGGTCTACCTAAGGGGTGAGGTAACATCAAGACGTCTCAGGGGAAATGTCCAGGAGTCCACTGGAGACTCAAGAGTAGAACTCCAGGGACAGACTGAAATTGAATGGGGAGAGAGCTAAGGGAATAATCCAGATAGAGGTGACTGTTAAAGTCTCCAAGAATCAAGGAAATAAAGTGAAAGAAAAGAAAGGACTGGGCCTAAGGGGATGATCACAGAATCAAGACTGAAGACAAACTAGTTAAAAAAATAATAATAATAAACCAATAAGGAGACTCATGTCCAAAAGCCAAGGCAGGAGAACATTTCAAGAAAGGGGTTAAATGCAGCCAGTAGAAGGAACTTGTACAAGGTCTCGGGCTGTGGCCGGTGGGAGGTGCCTGGTGATTTCCAAGTGAGCAGTTCCCACGGAGCAGAGCGTAGATGGATGGAGGCCCACGGTGGGGAAGCTGGTAGGTGGGGCCAGTGAAATACAGAGAGGGAAGCTAGGACAGAGGCAGGGCCACAGCATTGAATTAAGTTTCTTTTTTCCAAGATGATCCAGACTTTCATTAGAGAAAGAAGGAAACTGCAAATCTTGGGTATTTAAAGGTCATGTGAAAATCATGGAAACCTCAAGTTGAATCTGTTCCCACCTAAATAAGTTTTGTTTAGAGACCAGGCAAAGCCACTGAAACCATGTCAGCACAGCTCCTAGAATGGAATGACTCAGATGTCCCTGAAAATGTGTAGATGCTCTGAACCACTCTGCTAATATATGGTCTGCCCACACTGAGCCCAGTGTCGGTGTCCGGGGGCGTCTGACACAGAGGACAGAGCTTCTCGGAGGTCCTGTAAGGACAGGAATTCAGGAAGTGGGGTCAAAGGAAGAGCCGCTGTCACTGAACACCCCGCAGCTTCATAAAACCATCCACCATTTAACCAGCCTCTACTGTGTGCTCGGCACTTCCCCTATATTCCCCTAATCCTTAACAACAACCTGATAAAGTGGTTTAACTCTATTATTCTCCCCACTGTCCACAGGAGGAAACTGAGGTTCAGGGAGATGAGATAACTTGCCTTGAACTCACAGCTACCGTAAGGTAGCTGGGACCCTAGCATGTCCGTCTCTAACTCCCAACCTGCTTCTATCCACCCTGTGACCTCAACCAACCCCATCCCACCCCCAAAAATGGAAAAAAAAATGTGTCATTAGCACCTGTGACAGCTAATGAAAGACAAATCTCCTTTAATGTTAGTGTGGCTTCCACAGTTTAACCTCTTCCAAAGTTTGTTTGTTTTTTTTCAATTCATCTGAACTTAACCAATTTTTTTAAAGGAATTCATTCACTTACTCTCCAAGAACACGTCCTGAACCCTTGCTGAGGACAAGCGCTCAAGTGGCTCCCACAGGGCAGGGCTCGGGATGCCTGGGTGGTCAGGAAAGTCTTCACAGAGGAAGAACATGAACCACATCAATTTCTTAATTTTTTGTTTGTTTGTTTAAACAAAGTATTACCTGTAAATCTTTTGAAAAGCCAAATACTGCTAAAAGGCTTACAACTGAAAATAGCAGTTTTGGGGCTTCCCTGGTGGCACAGTGGTTAAGAATCCGCCTGCCAATGCAGGGGACACGGGTTCGAGCCCTGGTCCAGGAAGATCCCACATGCCGCGGAGAGACTAAGCCCGTGCGCTGCAACTACCGAGCCTGCGTTCCAGAGCCCACGAGCCACAACTACTGAGCCCATGCGCCTAGAGCCTGTGCTCCACAACAAGAGAAGCCACTGCAATGAGAAGCCCATGCACCACAAGGAAGAGTAGCCCCCGCTCGCCTCAGATAAAGAAAGCCCATATGCAGCAGCGAAGACCCAACGCAGCCAAAAATGAATAAATTAAAATAAAATAAATTTAAAAAGAAAGTAGCAGTCTCTTCTTCTCTATTCCCTACCCCATCTTTCTCACCTTGTTTTCCTGAAGCCGTTTCCTCTGTTATTTACCCCCCACTTTCTAAATAACACGTGTATTCTTCAATCTCTTGAGTCATCATCTTAAACATTGGTCAACGTCTTAATGGGCTAGAAGTTTTTCTTCCATTCTCTCTTCTCCTCCCCCATCCTCCCAAAATATTTATAGCTCAATTTTTAAAATCCTGATTCTACACCTTCACTATTATGACCACAAAAATAGATTTTATTCCCAGGCTCTATAATAGAGTATGCTGTCAGATAATTTGTCAGTATCATTTATTTTCCTGGGGACAAACTCCCTTACCCCTTAGAGTCTTCAGGTACCCTGCTGATCAGGTCTAGATGCTCCCTGGGCCAAGGCACAGCTGTTTTCCTGATATTCCCTTAGCCATTACCTAAGGAATTCCCTTCCCTTTTCTCTCCTGGGGTGGGGTTCCTATTCCTGGATCCCACATCTTCTTCTCAACTAAAACCAGGCTACCTGGTTTTAGTTGAGCACATCCTTCAGTAGTATCATGAGAAAAGTTACATGGGAGGGCAAGTTATTTTAAGATATTGTATGTCTAGAAAAGTCTTCATTTCACCGTCACATTTAATTAATAGCCTGGGTTGGTATGGAATGTTAGATGGAAAAACGTTTTCAGTCAGAATTTTTAAACACGCTGGTTCCATTGTCTTCAAACTTCCAATGCTGCTGTTGAGAAGATTGATGCCATTGCTATTTTCCATCCTTTGCGTGCACAGCTGGGACCAGGGTGAGGTGAGTGAAGGACTCACCTCTAGTGCAAAATTTAAGGGAGTGCCAAAAAATTCAATGCTCAAGATATATAATATTTAATGTATATTTTTTAAATCAAAGGTAATGTGAAAAAATCATGCTGAATAAGATATTAATCTCAAATAAAAAGAGGAACCTCGCTTGCCTCATCTAACCCCAGCCCTGTCATTCTTGTCTTTATTTTAAATTTTACTATTTTGTTCCTCATAGATTATTTTGCATTATTTTTAATTTTTAAAATAGTGCACCAATTTTTTATCTTGATCACTGAGTTTTTTGGTGCCCCCCCCCTTAAATTTTGCACACAAGGCAAGTGCCTCATTCACCTCATCCTAATCCCAACCCTCTCCACAAACTTTGAAGAACTGCCCTTTATCTCTGCATCTGAAATATACTGATGAGCTTGGATGTGGGCATTTTTTCATTCATTGAGGTGGATACTCAGTGGACCTTACCATCTTGAAACCTGTGTCCTTTAATACTAGGAAATTTTCTTGTATTATTTCTTGGACAATTTCATTTCCTCCTTTCTCTTGTTTCTAGAACTCAATTAGCTGAATGTCATATCCCCTGGACTGATCCCCTAATTTTTTTTTTTTTTTTTTTTTTGCAGTACGTGGGCCTCTCCCATTGCGGAGCACAGGCTCCGGACACGCAGGCTCAGCGGCCATGGCTCACGGGCTCAGCCGCTCCACGGCATGTGGGATCTTCCCGGACCAGGGCACGAACCCGTGTCCCCTGCATCAGCAGGCGGACTCTCAACCACTGCACCACCAGGGAAGCCCAATCCCCTAATTTTTTATGCTTTCTCTCCTGTTTCTTCTTTAGCCCATCTCTTTGTCTCTCTATATATATTTCCAGAGAAAGTTCCTTGACTTCATCTTCAAACTCTTGATTTTTAAAAATTTTTCTATCTTGTTCTGATTATTCCCTTTTTATCCCACCCCATTATTTTTCCATGGGTGCAAAATGTCCTTTTATCTAAGTATATCAATTATGGTTTCTCTGACCTTATGTCCTGCTCACTGAATAATCTCCATCTCCTCTTGGTTCATATTTTCCTCAGGGAAAAATGAGGGAAAGTGTCCCTCGGATGTCAGTGATTTTCAGCTCTGTGTTCACATGTAAGAGTGGACACCAAGGGAATGTAAGTTGGTGCAGCCACTATGGAAAACAATATGGAGGTTCCTCAAAAAACTAAAATTAGGGTTACCATATGATCCAGCAATCCCACTCTTGGGCATATACCCAGACAAAACTATAATTCAAAAAGATACATGTACCCTTATGTTCACAGAAGCACTATTTACAATAGCCAAGACATGGAAACAACCTAAATGTCCATCGACCAATGAATGGATAAAGAAGATGTGGGGGGTGTGTGTGTGTGTATACATATGTGTGTGTGTATATATATATGTGTGTGTGTGTGTGTATATATATATATATATGTATGTATATAAAATGGAATATTACTCAGCCATTAAAAAGAATGAAATAATGCCATTTGCAGCAACATGATTGGACCTACAGATCATCATACTATGTGAACAAAGTCAGAAAAAAAAGTCAAAAAAAATCAACATATCTAAAAACAAAAAGAGACTCACAGATATAGAGAATGGACTTGTGGTTTCCAAGAGGGAAGGGGTGAGGAAGGGATGGATTGGGAGTTTGGGATTAGCAGAGGCAAACTATAATATATAGGATGGATAAACCACAAGGTCCTACTGTATAGCACAGGGAAATATATTCAATATCCTGTGATAAACCATAATGGAAAAGAATATGAAAAAGAATATATATATGTATTGAATATAACTGCATCACTTTGCTGTACAGCAGAAATTAACACAACATTGTAAATCAACTGTACTGCAATAAAATTAAAAAAAAAAAAAAAGAGTAGACACCAAAAGGCCAGTCAGAGGCTCTGAGTGCCTGGGCTTAACAAGTCGATTTGATGAGCTACATTCTAGGACAATCCATCCTCCTGCCGCCTTACCTGCTACAGACCCCTAAATGTAAGCATCTATTGGTCATTTCTTTGGGACTGTTCAGTTCCTCCAGAGAAATATTCTTCTATCTCTTTGTGGGGTTGAGGCTGGAATGCCAATATAGGTCTGATCCTGGTGCTCTTGAGTTCAGCGGAGGAAGGGTGCTGGGAGTCTCTCAATTTATCTGCAGACTCAGTCCCCCTGAATTTAGTAGGACTCCTTACCCCTCTCCTTATATACATCTGGCCTCCCCAAGACCAGAGCCCCTGATCTCTCATGGGAGTGAGGGGGACAGTCACCTGGCTACACAGAATGAAGCTGAGGACTCAGAGGTCTACCTGCTCCTTACCTAGGTTTTCAAACTACCTCCCTGTGGTGAGCCCCTATCTCCATCCCACTTCCTGTGGCACTGGTGCCTTCAATCCCTGACCCTTTTTGGGTTACTGTAGAGGAAATCAGCTTCCTTCTCCTCAGTACCTTTACCACCCATGGGTATGGAGGTTTGATATTCCTCCTCTCTGCTAAGTCATTTATCCCTCCTCTAGCAGCTTTCCCCCTCCATGTATTGAGATCGAGGAGTATAGTTGTCTCCTAACTCCATCAAAGACAAAATTCAGGTTTCTGTTCCAATTCTCCTGGTGGTTTCTGTACAGTTTCCAGGGGGTGACTGGAGTGGAGACATCTTCCTTCTATCATCTTGGAATGTCTTGAGCTCAATCTCAGAGGTGGATAGGAGTTGACCAGGCAGCTGAAGCAGGGAAAGGTATTCCTGGCAGAGGGGATGGTGTGTTCACAGGCAAGAGGAATGGAAGTGAACTGCCTACAGCTTCTCGTGGCTGGAAGCAAGCTCAAGGGAGGAGAGGCTGGACGGGGGCCAAGGAAGTGGGTCATGAAGGGCCTTAAGTGTGTCAAGAAGTTTGTCCTTGATCCTGGAGCAAGCAGGGAGCATGAAGGAGAGGAGTCACATGACCAGATGGGCCACTTGGGGAGCAACATGGCAGGTGTGCTGAAGCAGTAGGGGGCGGACACACCTGGGAGGAGAGAGACCCACTGGGGGTTACGACAATGGTTTCCACGTGAGAAACGGCAAGGAAGTGAACTAGAGCAAAGGCAGTCGCCAAGTGAGGGGGAATAAACATGAAAACTACTCAAAGGTAGAATCAACAGGACCTGTGACTAATAGGAACAGAGCATGAGGGGAGAGGGAGGAGTCTAGTTTGAATCCCAGGTTTCCGATTTGGGCAACAGAGCCGGTGGCAAGACTGTCCACAGAGATGGGGAAATGCTGGAGGAGAAGCAGGTATAGGGAAACTATATTTGCATTTATATTACCTTCCTCCAAATCTAGGCTCTGGGACATCCGTACTGGTATTATATAGCTGCAGTCAGTATCCACACAGTAATCTGGGTCTTGCTTTTTTCTCTTAGCAGTACTTTTCCAAGTGTCAACAGAATCTTCTAATGTCCTTCTTTAATTTGGCCACAGAGTATTCCATCATATTAATAAATGCACAGCGTTCTACCTCCTCGGGACTCTATTCCAGGCATTCTAAAAAGGACTGTAAGGAACTCCAAGGCGCTCTTGGCAGGGTCCTTGAGTGGCCTCCATGGTCCAGGCCTCCTGCTTCCCCCAAGGCTGAGGACTCCCAGAGGGCTGGGTCAGTGGCATCTGCTCCACCTGCTCTGCCACCTAAAATGGGAGTGATGAAGAAGCATGCTTGGCCACACAGCCTGTAGCTCACTGATCCCCCAAGCCACCCCTGAACCTCATCCTCTGGTCAGCAGGCAACAGTGACCCTACTGGGCTTGAAAGGAGCAAGGCCCTCACTCTTCCCTCACCTGGGTCCTCTCCCCTTCGCAACAGCCATGCTGCTTTCTGCTCCATCCCTCCCCAGGAGTGGCCCCACTCAGATCTCCTCTCAAGAGGGTATCAAGATACGTGGGGTCAAAGTGACATCAGGGCCACTCCTGAGAATGGTGGGGCCCACACAGGGAAGCTGGTGGCCCTATGGAAGGGTTAGGGGAAGAGGAGTGGATCAATGGTTGTTATGGCAACCAAGGTTCCCAAGATGGAGGGAAGGGAAAAGGCTGCCCTGCTCAAGAATTGCCATGGCAACCTAGATTGTGAGGCCGGCTTGGAAGACAAAAACCACACACTCGCCACTTACAAAGAAGTACCCAGGACTCCTCAGGATTCCTTGCATTTCAGAGAGCTGAGTGCAATGAATCAAGTCCTCCTGGTCCCACAGTCGATTTCACAGATTTCTTAGGGACAGAAAGGCTTCCACTTTTCTTTGGGAAGTGGGCCAGGGCTTGTCAACCCCTCGATTCACTCAAGAAGCATTTGTTGAGACTACTATGTCAGGGGCACTGTGATAAAGGAGACCCAGGCCTTATTCTTAAATGAGGGAACCAGACATTTAAACATCAGTGCAAGACTGTTGCTGGGAGATGTAAATGGTTCAACCTTTGCTGAAGATAGTTTGGCAGTATCCATTAAAATTATAAATGCACGTACCCTGTGATGCAGCAATCCCATTTCTAAGACTCCGCCTACAGAAATATTTGTATCTGAAGCTGGTCGTTGCAGCATTATTTGTCGCAGTATAGAGTAGGAAAGTCCCACAACGAAGTCTAGTTAACTGGGTTTGGGTGCAGCCATATATGTTGAATATACACATGAATATGTGAGCAAGAACATGAGAAACTGTTAATAGTGATCACCCCGGAGTAGTGGGATTGACCAATAAGATCAGAAAGGGGGGGACTTTCACTTTTCCTTCTGAACCATTTGGCTGTGGTTCAGAGTTACAAAAGTGTGTATTCGTTTTTTAATTTAAAGAAAACACCAAATATTTGGGGAATATGTAGGATGGTTGGTACTCTAGTGAGATTTATGGAGGTGAAAAGTGTGTACATTGCTAGTTACAGTATTGGGCTGGCCAAAAAGTTCCTTCGGTTTTTAAGTAAAAATAAAAGACATGGGCTTCCCTGGTGGCGCAGTGGTTGAGAGTCCGCCTGCCGATGCAGGGGACACGGGTTCGCGCCCCGGTCCGGGAGGATCCCACATGCCGCGGAGTGGCTGGGCCTGCGCGTCCAGAGCCTGTGCTCCGCAGCGGAGAGGTCACAACAGTGAGAGGCCCACGTACCGCAAAAAAAAAAAAAAAAAAAGACACATTTTTCATTTTCACCAAGAACTTTATTGAACAATGTATTCACACTTTTGTTCCACTACCTTCTGCCATTTTTCAGGCAACTTCATAATTCCATCTTCCCAAAACTTTTTATCTTTTTGAGAAAAGAACTGTTCCAGGTGCCTTTTACAGTCTTCCAGGGAATCGAAATTTTTTCCATTAAGAGAATTTTGTAAAGACTGATACAAATGGAAACCTAAAGGTGCAATATCTGGTGAATACAGCAGATGAACCAGAACTTCCCAGCCAAGCTGTAGCAGTTTTTGCCTGGTCATCAAAGAAACATGCCATCTTGCAGTATCCTGATGGGAGATTATGCGTTTTCTGTTGATTAATTCCAGATGCTTTTCGTCAAGTGCTGCTTTCAAGTGGTCTAACTGGGAGCAGTACCTGTTGGAATTATTGTTTGGTTTTCCGGAAGGAGCTAACAATAGAGGACTCCCTTCCAATCCCACCATATACACAACATGACCTCCTTTGGATGAAGACCTGCTTTTGGTGTGGTTGGTGGTGGTTTATTTCACTTGCCCTACGATCTCTTCTGTTCCACATTATCGTACAGTATCCACTTCTCATCACCCATCACAATTTGTTTTAAAAACGGAACATTTTCGTTAAGTTTCAGTAGAGAATCGCATGCGGAAATATGGTCCAGAAAGTTTTTTCACTTATGTGGAACCCAAACATCAAAGCAATTCACATAACCAAGCTGGTGCAAATGATTTTCAGTACTTAATTTGGGTATTTTGAGTATGTCGGCTATCTCCCGCGTGGTATAACGTTGATTGTTCTCAATTAATGTGATCAATTTGATCGCTATCAACTTCCACTGGTCTACCCAACCGCGGAGCAGCGTCCAGCAAGAGATCTCCAGCGTGAAACTTCGCAAACCACTTTTGACACATTTGATCAGTCACGGCATCTTCTCCGTGCACTGCACAAATCCTTTTTTGCATTTCAGTTGAGCTTTTACCTTTCTTGAAATAATAAAGCATAACATGCCGAAAATGTTGCTTTTTTTCTTCCATCTTCAATATTGAAACGGCTACACAAAAACTCACCAGTTTGGATAAGGTGTTCTTTTAAATGCACACTGACAGGACAGCTTTCACAATACAATCTAACAAAACTGTTTCGAATGAAGTTAAAGACAACTAAGTGCCACTAGAGCCATGTTATGGGAAACAACGAATGAGCTTTTTGGCCAATCCATACAGTGCAAGCAGCCACACTAGAGGGAGGGTTAGAAGGAAGGACAGGGCGGGGGGAAGAAGTGAGGTCTTGCAGGTTGCACCACATTTCATCAGAAGGAGGAGGAAAGGCATTTTAAACGGACGGCAAGAGCAAAGGCTGGGAAGCGTGGAAATCCAAGCGTGTTCGAGAATGCCAAGCGGTCTCCGTGCATAGGTGGAAGAGATGCATTGGGGCCACAGACCTTCCCCAGGGGCAGTGGGGAGCCATGCCAAGTTTGGAAGCAGGAGAGCAGAACCTAGACAGGTATCTCTGGCTCCTGCATAGTGGGTGGACTTGGGAGAAGCCTGCGGGGCAGGAAGACACCTTGAGCGGCTGCTGGAATCCCTCCCACAGGGAGATATGATGGGGACCCACCTGAGGGCAGACGGAGGGCAGGGAATTCCTGGAAGCATTTCACAAGTAGGAAGCCCAGGAGTTGACATGCTGATGAATCCATAGACTGACACTCTGTCAGGGCTAGATGGGCTTCCTCAACTTACAGATGGGGAAACAGAGGCCAGATAGAAGAAATGAGGTGGCCCCCGGTTTTATGACTGAGTTTTCTCTGGGTCTATTGGAGGAGGTGGCTCAATCCTTCTAGGACCTGGCCTCTTTTAACTTCTGATTCAGACGATCCTCAACTGAGGGGGATGGGCAAAGGTGGGGATGCTGCCCTAGCAGCCCCTGCAGGAAGACGACAGGGAGAAAGATGACTGGACAGCAAGGGTCCCACTCAGAGATCCAGGCCTCCTGACGGGGAGTGTTCCAAGCAACAGACTCAGGCATGGCTGGGCTGCAGGGAGTGTGGGCAGGGCTGGAGCAATTGGGGGTGCGGAGGGGGACTGGTGGTGGGCACGGTGCTCTCAAGAGCTGGTCCAGGAAATGCCTCCGTCTCCTGCCTCTCTGGTGCCCTGCCCCGTGCCAGGGGACAGGCAGGGTGATGGCTCAGACAGAGCACTGGACTCAGGAGTCAACCCCTGAAATCTAGTGTCTTCCTGTCCTGCCACTCGGTAAGCTGGCCTTGAACTTGCCATGTAACAAAGGCACAGGACTCACACTGAGAAATGCTGTGGTAAACATGGCCTCCTCCTGGAGAGGAAAAGGGGAACGCCCCCGAGGGATCCTTATCGCCAAACTGCCAGTGAGGGTCCATTTATCAGATCAGTTAGAAGAAGGACTGGTGTCGATCATCACCCTCCCTGAAATGTGCGCAAGCGTGCGGTTGGCAGCGCACTTCTACACACAATGGCCTCTCATTTGACTCAGAAAAGAAATTAAACAAACACCCAGGGCAGGTGCGGCTATTCCATTTTACAGATGCAGGAAACTGGTTCTGATTCTGATTCCACCAGCCTCATGCCAGCCCCTGGACAGCGGTCCCAGCAGCTGCTAGACTAGAGTCGGATCTGTTACCACTGGTCCAAAAAGTTCTGCATGAGGAAAGGGTGACCGGTCAAACAAGTTTGGGAAATACTACAAACTCTATCCCCCTTTCAAAGAATCACAATGCCTCTTAAATTATCAAAGGCTCTGAGAAGTCCTGTAGTAAGTCTCTTCAACATAACATTTCCCTAACATACGGCCTCTTGTACAGGAAACTGATTAACAGCCTGCAGAACCTGAGTCCCATGAGACACGTTTTGACAAATACAGATCTGACCAATAGAAACAGAGCACTATAGGTGGGATTTCAGACCTTCAGACAAAAGACAGATCCTTGGGCAGAGTCTTCCCTCACTCCCTCAGATCACAGCAGAAGCCTCCGCTTCCTCCTGGGCCTCAGAACAGAGAGGGAGAATGAGGCTGAGGTCTGCCCCCTAGCTGTGCCCTCGGCCGGCAAGTGGAGGACCACACCTTGGCTACAGCCGAACTTGTCTGTGGCTCTGGGACCAGTTGTTTTCGGGTGGGCGGTGGGGTCAGGCAACTGGAACAGCCAAGACACAGATGTTCCAGCCACTCTTGGACTCCAGCCTGGGCTCCTGCTTTCTCTAATTCCAATATTTGGCTATCGCTCTTGCCTAATTCATATTCCAATGTCAACACTGCATAATCTCCCCCAAACACTGACAGCCTTGGAGCTGGGAAAAGGGAAGGGACAGCTGACAAGCAGGGACAGAGATACCAAGGGGGAGGGGAAGGGGAGGTGAGCAGGAAGCAGGAATTCCCAAAGGCCCCCAGCAGGCAGCACTCCATCAGACTCCCAGCTGGACTGGTAGGACCCTGGAGAGCCACCCTGGAGAGACAAGACTGTGGCCCTAGAGGCACCCAGCACCCATCCTGTGCAATCAAGGCCATGAGATGTGCCCCAGGCCAAAGGCCTCTCATGCTCAGAGAAGGGGAAACAGAGCCCACCCAGCAGTCAGGAAAGAGAGCGTGACCACAATCTGGACACTAGGGTCTAGCTCCAGCTCTGCCTCTAACTGGCTGTGTAACCTTAGCCAAGCCACTCAGCCTCTCTGGGCTTCATGTCATTTATAAAGTGAAGAAGTTGCCTGTCTCTGAGAGGAGGAAATAGAGCATCATGAGAAACAGCACGGGCCCAACTGCTAAGCTGGGTCCTGGCCCTTGACCTCACTGTCCTCTGGCATCCTCATCTGTAAAAGGGAAATAAAAATGGTGTCTACCCCTGGGAGCTCACTGGGATTAAATGAAAGAGTGTGTAAAGAGCATGGATTTCTAAGCTGGCTGTGGACGGTGTGGAGCAGTTAGAACAGCAGCTGGCAGTCATCTTCTCCATCCAGGCCCTCACCAAACCGAACCTCACATGAGCTCTATGAGGGAGAGACTATTATTAACCCATTTTACAGAGGCGGAAACCAGGGGTCAATAACTGGTCCAGAGTCACACAGTTGGCGGTGAACCGAGGTCTGCCTGACGCCAAAGCCCGGGCCTGTTCCGGTGCCCCACACTGTCTTCAGAAACGGCGAAGGAGTGGACCTGGGGCCCAAGAGTAGCCCCATTGCCTGGCTGAGGGGGATGGGGGGTGGGAGCGGGGGTGATGCAGGTCCGGGGGTGCAACTGCAGGGTGCGGAGCTACAAGTCAGCCTTGGCACTGGTGGCACTCAGGTCTCCCTCCTCCTGTAGGAGCCTGTCTCCATCCTGACTGGCCTCCTTTCCACCCCCAGCCCCACCCTATTCACCCCTGCCATTTATGCCTACCACCACCCTGCCCTCCCTCCACACCCCTTTCCCAGGCAAATGCTCCCCTAGTTCTGACCACAAACTCCCTGGAATTCAGTGACTTCCACCCAGATTTTCCCCAGGGCCACGTCCTGTCAGACTTCCTGAGGAGGGCTGCTAATCAATACACAGGGGATTTGCACGTGATTTGCATACACTTAGAAGGACCTGGAAGGCAATTATCAAGGCTGCTGTCCCCTCCTTATCTCTCTATTTCTTCCTGTTGCTTTGAAGCTACCCTCAGGCACTGCCCACCCCCCACCCCCACCCCCCACCCCCACCCCCCGCTTTCCTACTTCTGAATGTGTAACGTGAGGAGTAATATTTTTAAAAACAACAATCTCCATTTACTGAGCACCTACTATGTGACAGGCACTGCCCCTCACAATAATAACTAAAGGAACTGCTATTTGAGGGGGTCTGCAGGGAACCCAGTAAAGAGAACCCCCCTTCCCAGCCCCTGTTCAGAACCACCAGAGAGACTGACACAGGCAGAGGAATTTCAAATGGCCTCTTTAATATTGGTAAAGCTGATTTGGGACAATATGCCTTAGGTCTGCGGTTTCATAATTCTGAACGCTAGGATTAGATAAAACCACTCATTCCTCGACTGTTGGACACCCAACCGCCCAGCCTCTCCTGGCTGAGACAGGGCTGGCCCCTGTAAAACTTGGGGCACAGTAGAGCATGGAGAGGATGCATGCTCTCTGCAGGTGGGTAGACCCCCCAGAGAGAAGGGGGGAAGGCGCTGGGCTACACTCCGAGTCCCAGGTTTGCCATTTACATGCCCCTCCCCCTCCCTGGGGAAGATTGGGCTTGAGTGGGGAAGCCAAGAACGTTACTCTGATGGGTGCTCCCTCTACGTGGAAGGAAACCACAGCAGTAGGTGAGGTGTGTCCCCCTTTTTACAGAGGTGAAAACTAAGGTTACTTAACAGAGGAGGAATGTAACTTCCCCAAGGTCCATGAGTAAAGAAATGAGGGGGTTAGCATCGAAATCCAGGGCTGTCTAACTCCAGAGCCTGTGGGTTCTCCACATCACCAGAGTCATCTCTCCGAGAAAAGCACACAGACAAGGGAAAGGGAACAAAGAGACAGCACGGAGAAGAGGACAGAGGGAAAGCTGAGGGGTGTCCAAATGTGGGTCAGCTCCAGCTGGGGAAATCTACTGTCTCGGAGCCAGTGCAGGGAGGGCCTCTGGGCACCATGGAGTCAGGGGAAAACTCTCACACACCCACTGGGGCGAGGCAGCCTATCCATGAGTTGGTGGGCTAGAAGACAATAGGGAGTGGTGGGGACTGAGGTCAACCCGGCAGGGGCAGGCCCAACTCAAGCCCAGTCCACCTCGGGCATGCAGCAACACAAGCCCAAGTCACCAGGTCTTCTGACTTTTCAAGAAATGCTAGAAATCAAATTATTACACGAAATCTCCCTGCTTGTATAGATCGGCTCAGCGTTTAAGAGAATGAACGAACACTGTGGAGGCAAACAAAACACCACTTATTCTTGGCTCCAGCCCACTAGCCACAGTCTGAAACCTCTAAAAATCTGGTCCCGTCACCTCAGAAATGTGCTCCCTGAAGTGTGAGTTCCTGAGCTCCAGGACTGGCTGAATTCTCGTCCCCTACCATCTCCCCAGGCCAGAGCAGTAGGTGCTCAGTCAGTCACAGGGAACATCCATGGGGCCCATCCCAGAGCCAGCAAGTGAAGAGCCGGGCCTCCTGATTCCTAGTTCAGGGCCCCTTCCACAATCTCACAGCTACTCTCACTGTCTTCTGATCCAGGAGATGTTTCTTAAAATACAGTCAGAATCTCTGCGGTTTCAGGTTGGAAATCTTCGTTTTTAACAAGTCACGCCAGGGAATTCTTAAGCACACAAATGTGTGGAAACCATCACAGGGAGATTGTGTGCAAAGACGGAAATGCACAGGCATAGGTTAGCTCTGCATGGATCAGCTATGTGACTGGAAGTCACAATCTCTCTAAGCCTCAGTCTCTCATCTTTAAAAGAGACACAATATTGGCTGCTTCACATGGAGAACATGAGGTCAGGTACACAAAAACACTTTTGTCAACTCTTAAGCAGTGGTTTTTCAAACTGCAGGTCCCAGCCAATAAATGGGTCACAGGATCAATGTAGTGGGTCTTGACAGGCATTATTTTTAATGAACTAGAATGGAATAAACAATAGGAAGAATACTGTCTCATAAAACTTTTTATGAAACACGAAACATATATACATATATGGGAATGTATGCACGTATGGGAATGCTGGGTCACAATTCATAATGTTTTCTTCCCACGAGTAGTGGTCAAAAAAAAGTTTTATTAAAACATATACCAGCGGGCTTCCCTGGCGGCGCAGTGATTGAGAGTCCGCCTGCCGATGCAGGGGACACGGGTTCGTGCCCCGGTCCGGGAGGATCCCACGTGCTGCGGGGCGGCTGGGTCCGTGAGCCATGGCCGCTGGGCATGCGCGTCCGGAGCCTGTGCTCTGCAGCGGGAGGGGCCACAGCAGTGAGAGGCCCGCGTACCGCAAAAAAAAAAAAAAAAAAAAAAAAAGACAAACAGTAACATGTGTTGACAAGGATGTGAAGAAATTGAAACCTTCATACATTGCTGGTGGAAATGTAAAATGGTGCAGCCACTTTGGAAAACAGTTGGGCAGATCCTCAAAAAGTTAAACATAAACTTACCACATGCGCCAGCACTTTTACTCCTAGGTATACACTCAAGAGAAATTAAAACACATGTCCTCACGAAAACTCATTTAAGAATGTTCATAGCCGCTTTATTTCTAATACCAAAAGGTGTAAACAACCAAATGTCCATCCACGGATGAATGGATAAACAAAATGTGATATAGTCACATAATGGAGTATTATTCCGTCATTAAAAGGGATGAAATACTGATTCACGCTACAACATGGATGAACCTTGAAAACATTATGCCAGATGAAGAAGTCAGTCACCAAAAGCCACATATTGTATAATTCCATTTATGCGAAGTGTCCAGAATGGGCAAAATCATAGAGGCAGAAAATAAATGAGTGTTTGCCATGTGTTAGAGGCAGGGGGTCATGGGGAATGATCGCTAGTGGGGACGGGGTTTCTTGCAGGGCGGGCAGTGAAAATGTTCTGGAACTAAATAAGAGTGATGGTTGCACAACCTTATAAACATACTAAAAACCAGCTAAATTGTACACTTTAAAAGAGTGAATTTTATATGAACTGTATCTCAAAAAAAAAAAACCACCATTCTAAAACATTGTACTCATGGAATTTATTCATAAAGAAGATGAGACAGTAAAGAAAATAAAGAGACCAGGAGGAGAGAGCTAAGACTGTAAAGGCCCCAGAGGGCTGCAGAGGGATATCATGGCCCCATCGTATGCCCTCTGCACAGCCCAACCAATGGCAAGACATTCGAATGAATGAATGAATGAATGAATGAATGATGTTCACACACTACGGATGGTATTGTTACCTGATACAATCTCACTGAGGGGCAGTTTGGCAATATTTGTTAAAAACTATAAATGCTCATACTCCTGACCTCAGACTTCCTATTTTAGGATGATAGCCTTCAAAAATACTCCCAGAAGGGGGTCACCATAAATACAAGTACATTCATTGCAGTGTTGTTTGTAATTGGGGGAAAATGAGTACACCATGATTAGCGATTGAGAAATGATGAAGTAATGATCATGATATATCATCCATGGAATACAGAACAAACGTAGGTGTCTGAGAGTTGGTCCTAAGTCGGGGTGGAGGGTGTAAAAACAGCATAGATAGGGGAGGAAGAATAGGGGTTTTTTCATAACAGAAAAATTCCAGCTAATAAACTGGATAGTCTCAAAGTATCTCTCCTACCCCCAAGATACTTATTAATTACAAAGGAAAAGATAGTTTATAGGAGAGACACCCAGCAGCTGCCCCCTAAACCAAGTGATCAAGGTTAACATCACCTAAAACATGACATGTGGATAATGTGTACCCTCTGGGAAAAATACATTACTTCAGGGGTATTCATGCCTACAATGCACAATCTCAATCTAATCATGAAAACAACAGCAGGCAAAACCAAACAGAGGAATATTCTAGAAAATAAATGACCAGTACTCTTCAGAGTGTTAAGGTCGGGACTTCCCTGGTGGCGCAGGGGTTAAGAATCCGCCTGCCAATGCAGGGGACATGGGTTTGAGCCTGGGTCCGGGAAGATCCCACATGCCACAGAGCAACTAAACCCATGTGCCACAAGTACGGAGCCCCCGTGCTGCAACTACTGAAGCCTGCGCGCCTAGAACCCGTGCTCTGCAACAAGAGAAGCCACCGCAATGAAAAGCTGGTGCACCACAACGCAGAGTAGCCCCCGCTCACCACAACTAGAGAAAGCCCGCGCTCAGCAAGAAAGACCCAACGCAGCCAAAAATAATAATAATAATAAATAAAATACACAACATAAAAAAAAATTTTTTTTTTTAAGTGTTAAGGTCAGGAGAGACAAAGAAGGACTGAGGCTCCATCCCAGACCAGAGACAACTAAGGGGACCTGACACCTAAGTGCGGTGTGAGTTCTTGATTGGATCCAGGAACAGAAAAAGGTTATTAATGGAAAAACCAGTGAAATCTGAATAAAGAGTGTAGGTTAGTTAATAACATTGTACCAACGTTAATTTCTTAGTTTTGACAATTGCATTATGGTTACGCAAGACATTAACATTAGGGAAAGCTAAGTGAAAGACATTAAAGGCACTCTGCACTATTTCTGCAACTTTTCTGTAAGGCTAAAATTATTTCAAAGTGAAAAAAGTTTAAACCAAAAGGATATTACAGTACTATTTTTGTATAAAAGAATTATAATCTGGTGAGCATTTGCTGGTTGTCTTCTGTCCTGGGTGGAATAGCGTTCCCCCAAAATTCATGTCCATCTGGAACTTCAGATTGTGACTTTGTTTGGAAATAGGTTATTTGCAGATGAAATTTGTTAACATGAAGTCATACTGAATTAGAGTGGGCCCCAAATCCAGAGACAGGTGGTGTCTTTGTAAGAAGGCCGAGTGAAGACTCACGCAAATACACAGAGAGGACACAGGGTGATGACGGAGGCAGAGACTGGAGTGACGCAGCTGCAAGCCCAGGAACACAAGTATTTCTGGCCACCACCAGAAGCTGGGAGAGAAGCATGAAACAGACCCTCCTTCAGAAGCCCCCGAAGAAACCGACCTTGCCGACACCTTGATTTTAGACTTCCAGACCCCAATACTGAAAAAATAAATTTCTGTTGTTTTAAGCCCCCAAGCTTAATGGTATTTGTAATTCGAGTTAGTCAGGACTCTTTACTCCAAGTGTTTAGGTTTAGTCTAGGAAACGAATGCGTCTTCCTAGCCAGCATTCTCTGCCCCTCACCCTAGTCCCAAAGTCCCAGATTTCCCTTGAGGATCCATGTTGTTCAATAAAGCTGACATAATCCCATCCCAGATGCGTTAGATTAACCAGCATATTCCACCTCCCCAGCCTCTAAGATTGGTTTAGGGATGGCTGTGTGACCCCTGAGGAAAATGAGACTTGAGAACACATTTGCCTCCAACTCCTGGGAAAGAAGCTTGCACACTTCCAGAAGAAACTCTCTCTCCTATTAGACCTGAATGAGGAAGCCATCTTGCTACATAACAAGGGGAACCAGCCTCCAGATGAAAAGGGCAAAACAGGAAGCAGAATAGAGAGACAAAGATGCTGACCCATCAGTGAGCTGCTGGATCAAGCCTCACCTGAAACGTGTCATCTCTGGACTTTCGGCTTATAGGAGCCACTAATTCCCTTTCTGGTTTAAACCAGTGGAGTTAGTCCTGACTAACTCAAGTAAGGCCAGATCCATAGAAACAAAGCCTTAACCATGATTAGGATTCTCACTCTAGCTAGCTCTGTTTTCCTTTCTGTTAGTTTCACCCTTAAACAGGTTCTGCTATCCTAGTCCAAATTCAGCTTAGCAACTCCTATGGAAAGAAAACATCTCTATTTTTAACATCAGGTGTCTGCTGCAATGATGCTGTGTAACAAGCAACCCCCAAAATCTCAGTTGCTTACAGCAACAATCATTCTTCGTACTCACGGATCTATAGGTTAGCTGAGGGTTTGGCTAACTTCCGCTGGGTTAGGGTGGACTCAAGTCTCCAGGTTGGGTTCGGTTTGCTCCACATTCTCCACCCTGAACTCCAGATGAAGGCCATGGCCGTCTGGGGCACGTCCTTCTCATGGTGGGGGTCAGAAGCTCAAGAGGGGCCAGTGGAAACATGAGATTGCTCTTTAAGGCACAGTGTGACTTCTACACACATTCTAACCAGAACAAGTCAGACGGCCAAGGCCACCACTGCCAGGGTGAGGAAGAATATTCACCCACAGCAAGCTACGGCAAGGACAGGAAGAGAAGGAAGATTATCAATAAATAATTTGATCAAACACATCTTTTTCAATAGTGCCTCAAACAGGTTGGAAATAACTCAGCCACCTGGCTTGGGGTCACTGCCCTTCCCAGAAGCAACCACTGTGGCCCGAGGGGGTGAAAGTAGGAGGGGTCGCCAAGGGTCCCACCCGAACTTCATAGGCTGGGGGAATGGGGGGAGAG
This sequence comes from Lagenorhynchus albirostris, assembly GCF_949774975.1. Lineage (NCBI taxonomy): Eukaryota > Metazoa > Chordata > Mammalia > Artiodactyla > Delphinidae > Lagenorhynchus > Lagenorhynchus albirostris. The sequence continues at coordinate 14,306,273 of NC_083103.1, read as the reverse complement.
GTTGTTTCCCAAAAGAAAATCAAAATGTTTCCACAATAAGGGGGAAGGGGGGAGTCATCTAAACCAGGGCCCAATGCTTCTCAAACTACAACATTGCAAGTGAATCACCTGAGGATCTTATTAAAATAGAGGTTCTGAGTCAGCAGGCATAGGGTGGGACCTGAGACTCTGCCTCGCTAGAAGGTCCCAGGTGGTGCTGGTAAAGACCCACAGCAATGATCAAGAATAAAATCAGGGGGCTTCCCTGGTGGCGCAGTGGTTAAGAATCCGCCTGCCAGTGCAGGGGACACGGGTTCAAGCCCTGGTCCGGGAAGATCCCACATGCCGCAGAGCAACTAAGCCCATGTGCCACAACTACTGAGCCTGCGCTCTAGAGCCCGCAAGCCACAACTACTGAGCCCGTGCACTGCAACTACTGAAGCCTGCATGCCTAGAGCCCATGCTCTGCAACAAGAGAAGCCACCGTCATGAGAAGCCCACACACCGCAACGAAGAGTAGCCCCTGCTCCCTGCAGCTAGAGAAAGCCCGCGCGCAGCAACAAAGACCCAACACAGCCAAAATTAAATAAATAAAATAATTTTTTGAAAAAAATGAAATGAGGAGAGTCAACCTCTCGATGCCACATTCTCATTTATAAAATAATGCCACCTGCCATGCAGACTTTTCTTGGCAAAGAAGACGGTGCCCTCTGGGAATCAGGGGGTATAATATTTGTTCTATTGCTCATCCCCTGACTGCCCTTCCACCCCTTGGCCTCCCCCAGTCCCCAGGAAAGGTCTCACAAGCAGGCCAGTTGGGAGACAGGAAGCACATACCACAATGTGTGCAGCTTGCCATTAACTGCCTTAAACTCCCTGCAATAATGCTGGTGTCATCCATGAGATTCAGTTATGGTTATCAGGCAATTAGGCACACTGCAGCAAGGTTGTTGCATAACTAATGCTCAGCCCCCATCCAACAGCTTCTGAAAGTGGCACAGGTAACATGACTCACCCACCCCCACCTCTGGGAGAGGAACAGAGGACCCAAAATGTGGGCTGCCCTCCCCCTCGGGTTCTAAGGAAAACGTTCCTAGGAACTGAGCCCTAGATGCGTGGTGAGGGGACAGGGTGCAGCCCAAAGAGCTTGAGCCCGTGACTGCCAGGGAGCCCTCGCACCTGCCGTGGTGCTTGAGTGGTGGAGCTTGAACCTCAGGGCAGAGTTCAAATCCTGCCTCTGCTGTTGATTAGCTGTGCAGCATCAGGCGCTCACCTCAAGTTTTTAAAGCCTCAATTTCCTTGTCTGTTAAAGAAGGTTATTGATAATAACTACCTCCTAGGGTGTTATGAAAACTGGAACAGAGAGTTGGCATATTGCTTCAATAGTTCCTGCAGGACTCTTAATTATCTCCCTGTCTGGGCCTCAATGTCCTCATCTGTAAAATGGGGATAATAAGTCTCCCCTTGCCTAAGCTTGAAAGGTCATCATGTAAATCAAATAAGATGACACATGTGCATGAGGAACTTGGAGCATTTCGTGGACATGCCATCGTGTCTTAGCTACCACGCGCCTGGTTCTGCTCAGCCGTCCAGAGCGTCACTGTGTACGTGTCCCCAGCTCTCTGCTACCCCACAACAGGGCAGTGGGTGATCAACCCCGTTAAAGGTGCGTAAACCTAATGACCTGGGTATGTAAAGGAGAATCATTTCTTGAGCTATGGTCTGTGACATTCAAACGAGGCCAAGTGACACAAAAGAGAAAAAATAGTCAAAGAAGTTTGTTGAAATTGTGCAGGTGAGAAGTGAGGGAGGAGACTGAGATCCCAGAGTAGAGGACCTGGGGGGGGGAGGGGGAGGGACAGAACAAGGGGAGGAGAAGTTGGCTGCAGGGAGAGTTGTCAGGCCTTTGTGAGGAAGACGGGGCTTCTCCTATCAGCCTGTATGTCCCCGTTGCCAAAACACACATCCACATGGACATGTGCATGCACACACAGACAGACACACAGAAAGGCACACAGATGCAAGCACACATGCGTACATATACCCATAAACAACCACAAGCAGACACAGAGACACAGGCACACGCAGTTGCACCCACAAGGCAGCACACACAGACATGCGCACAGATACATACACACAGGCCTTAGAATCCACCAGCCTCGCTGAAGTTGAAACGAACCATTTTCCCACGATCCTTTCCAGCTGAGCATGAGATTCCAAAGCTGCCCACAAGAGGGTGCTCAGGAACTAGAAATCAGGAGTCCCTGCACGCTCACACTTAGAATGGGGAGCTCAGAGGCTATGGGGACCCACCTCGCATATTATAACAGAGAGCTGAGCCCAGAGACGGAGGGGACTTGATCGAGCACACAGCCGATGACCCCTGCCCTGTCTCCCTACAAGGATTATGCTCAGGAGTGGGGACGGGGGACAGGGGGTGGGGGGGTTCTCACGATCACAGTCCTGGCTGGAGAGGAAGGGTTGAGGGAAAGTTAGGATATGGAAGGTAAGTTCTCCTGAGGTTTTGTCAGACACTGTCCCTAACTGACCGTGACCCTAGGTGTGTGCCTGGCTTCTTGGTTCTTCAGTGTTGTCACCTGTGAGGAAGCTCCCCCAGGCCCTCTGGAGGCCCCTAGACAGACCCTTTCCTAGATCCATATGCACCCAGATCTTCGGACCTCTGCTTTTCCTCCTCATTCAGGACTCATTCTGTCATCTCCCCAGACAGGCCTCCTCTGCTGGTGCCCGCCCCGTCACCACTTTATTTGCATCACGTTATTGCTACTTACTGCTACTTGAAACAGCCTCGTTTATGAATGTGCTTACATGTTTATCTTGTCTCCTCCAAGAGAATGTAAACCTAAGAGCAGAGTCCTGGGGTGTCCTGATGCCCCACTGGTATCACTCGCACCCAGAACGGTGCGCGGCGCCAGGCGGACTGCAGTGACCGGAGAGAAGCGTTTCCTCCTGGCCGGTCCCTGGGAGAGGCTGCCTCGGCTGTGTGCTGGTGCTGCCCTCTGGCGGTGCCAGGCCCCCATCACACCTGGCTTTCTCCTCTTCGGTCGGCCTTTTCAATCTCCAACCACCTGTCGCAAGGCACATCTCTGTGGGACCATGGGGATGGAGGTAAAGGGATCTTGTCTCCAGGGATCATCCCACGTGGATTCAGATAAGTGATCCTCTACGACACCTGGTATTTGAAAGGCCAACCTCACAATGAAGAAAGATGAGTTTAGTGTATGCTGTGGATTCTGTCCCGGAGAAGACAACTTCAGGGCAGAAAATGATGGTGCCTGTGTCTCTACAAAGTCTAACAAAGAGAGCAAGAGAAGCCAGTCTGACTGTCCCACTTTACAGATGAAGTCACCGAGCCACAAGCCAGGACACAAAGAGAAAGTTGCCTGGCCTAAGCAAACCCTAGAATAACTGACCCATTCCCCCACCCACTCACCGTTAAGCACAGGGCAGTCGCATTTTATGCAAAGCGTGTGTTCCTGAAGACCTTGCATAATTCAGAACGTGCATAATTCTGGACTAATTTTGCCATAGAAATGAATGCAAAGTGGAAAGGATGTGTTGCATAAATCTACCCCCATTGTGGCATATTTTTGCTTTAATGCCACTTTTTATTTTCCCGGCATTACCTCTAATATTTCACAGCACGGTCTCGGCTAAATTAACAGCACAGCATCTCCTGCCGGTGGTTTGGTCTTCTTCATAACATTTTATCACATCTCACTTCCTTTCCAACGTTATCGATTTTCAGGTGCGTTTTTCAGCACCACCATTTAAAGAACACTTGGATGACACTGTTACAGGATATAGATAAAAGATTTAAAGTTATAATAACTGTGACTGTTGAGAAAGTGGCACAATGTCTCCAGAACCCCCAGCAGAAATTAGAAATTTGGAGGCATGCAAACAGCCATGCATGCATATAGAAGGCCGGCATTTCTATTGCACAACCAAAGTGACATGACCACGTGGCAGGTTTACAATTCCCAGTTAACAATTCACTTAGCTCCTCCACCTCTAGGAAACTGGGCAATTCTGACAATTTTTTTTAACCGAGGGGCTTTGCATTCTTGCCAATTTCGTGCGTAAACATTTATCAGCATTTTACATTGCATCTTTACAAAGCCACATAATTGGTATTCTCATAAACCGTGACCTCATCTCCCTTCGCTATGTCCTTAACCCCAGGAGGGTGGAAATGTACAACCACACCAACAATCACAGATACAGACTTCAGAAGTTCCAGCCGCTCAACTCATACCCATGCCAGGGCTCTTTTGGATGCAGCATCAGCAGAGGCCCCCTGCACAGCTGGGTGGGTCCCACCCCTCCTCCAAGTCAGCTTCTCTTACTAGCCAGAGAAGGACCTCCCCTGGGAGCAATCCTCCTGTTTCCTCCTGCCCCCTCTCCCCATCAGCCTTTGGTTCAAGTGGTCAGCTACCCCCTCCCCCAAAAGTAGCCTGAAGGGGTTTTAGATCCACGTTGAGGGGAGTGGGGGGGAAAGAAAACTGGCTCTCCGTTTCAAGCATTTATAAGACCATCAGCCTTTTCACGTCGCCAAGACCCACCTCTCAGTACCAGTCCTGTGAATTGTCTCTTTGGCCTTCCCCTGCCTGGAATTGCTTCTGAAAGGCTCCCTCAGCTGGGCCAGAGCCTGGCCCCATGAGAGGGAGGGCCAGACCCTAGGAAGGAGGAGAGGAGAGGAGGGGCAGCAGGGCAGGCTCTGACCCTGTCTGCTGGAACTCCTGTCCAGAGTCACCTCCTCCTGACCTTAAGCAAGCCCCTGTCCAAGACACTTCCCCTCTCTGGGCCTGTTTCTTCCTCTGTAGAATGGGAATAATATACCACCTACTTCCCAGGACCACTGTGAGAATGAAACGCAGTCCCCCAGGTGACAGCACCTAGCACAGAGTAAAGGACAGGCAAATATTCACTGGGAGTTTGGGATGTCTGAGCGTCAGCATTAGAATCTGGGAAATCCCACCCCTGGGAGAATTTATGGTCCAATATTACTAGTGACCCAGCCAGGAAGACTCTTCCCACTAATTCACAAATTCACCAGTGGGGATGCGGAAGGAATTGCTCAGCTGAGGAGGGCAGGGGTTCCCAGCCCTGGCTTTGATCAAGTGTCTGTCAACTCACCTTCTGCCTCTGGACCACCTCTAAGACTTGAGGGGCAGGGACAGGCACCTGGGGCCCTCCAGGTGGTCCATTCAGGCCAGCCCCTCCCACTGGGCTCACCCCTCCCTGTACTGCCAGAGAAATCTGCAAATCTGCCTGGTGAGTGTGTCTGTGGAATTCAAAACCACACTTCCCTTACCCCTCAGAAGACGGTGGAGTCATACAGTCGCCAGACCCGAAGGCAATGGCCACATCCAGGGCTTGATTTTCTGGACCCCTGCCCTGCCCCTCCCCCGTGGTCCCTCTCCCCTTGGTTCCTCCTCTCTCTCCTCTTCTGCTGCTGTGGGTGCCTCTCCCCGGGGGGCACTGAGGCTACTGTTGCTCCAGGCACCAGAGGAGGGACCCCACAGGACAAGAGGAGAAGGAAGGGGCAGAGTTTTCAGGAGAGAATGGGATGGCCTAGCCCCAGCACGGCTAGCCATAGGTTAAAAGCTGGAGGGCATGCCCCGCCCATTCTCGCCCCTCTCCTGCTGTTTTAATCATCTCTTCACATTCTTGTCTCCCACCAGACAAGGAGGCTCCTGAAGGCCAGGGGCACCCAGCCTTTCCTCTCTATCTCCAGCACCTGGATGCTGATTGGACAGGAAAAGGATGGGTGTTCCGGGGCAGGCGCCAGGACGGTAACATGGTCCCTGCCTGTGGCTTATCCAGTGCGTTCCAAGTGTCCACACAGGGCCAACCATGCCACCAAGAAATGAACTGCCCTGGACTCTTCCTAGCTCTCTCTTCCCTCCTTTCTCAGCTCCTCAGCCTTCTAATCTCTTACTTTTCCCCTCCCTCCCCCTACCCAAGACCTCCTCCCCTTGTGCCCAGCCTCCCTCCTGGAGAGCCAGTCTGTTCCAGCTCTGACTCAAATTGGAAGGGGGAGAGGAACGGGGAAGTGGGGACTTTGGATCAGGAGGGTAAAGGAAAGGCCCCAGGGTGGCCTGGCTTCAGGGCAAAATGTCTAAAAATCATTCAGAATTTTATCCTAGGGGAAATTCACCCACTTGCGTAATTTCCATATTCAATTCTGCTACAGTATCCGTGTCCTTCCCACGTCATGTTACATCTCTAAGGACTCTCTTCTGTTACTTGAGTCCTGAGAAGCACCAAGTTCCAATAACCGTGCGTGGGGAGAGTAGAGGTAGCAGGGGAGGAGAAATTCATGCTGCCCCAGTAAAAGTTAAGAACCGCAAGGTGTGGTTTCATTGAACCCAGATAGATCCTGGTGTCAGCCCTGAAATTCCTCCTCCTCCAGGAAGCCCTTCTTGGATGGGAGGGAGAGTCCCATGATAAAGGAAGAATATTAGATGTTTCTCAGATACATCTCTTGTTCTCCTGCCTCTGCATCTTGCCACTTGGAGAGCCCTTCCTCCAGATGTGTCCAAATGCTCCCCATCTGTCACTGCCAGACTTAAATATCACTACTTCCCAGGGGAAAGCAACTGTTCCCCTATTAGGGTCACCCCAAGCATTTTCTATCCTGGGCTACTATGATCACAGGTGCCAGGGAGAATTGCTCAGGCTGGGGACCAGTGGCAGCTCCCAGTTTGGCTTTGCTCAAGTGTTTTTCGAGCCACTTTCAGCCTCTGAGCCTCCTCTTCCACCGGAGGGGTAAGGTGAGCTCAGAGGCCATTTAGGCTCTATTTCTACCCTGGTGTCATCTCCCCACTAGCCTGTGAGCAAGATCCTTGACCTATATTCGTGGGACACTGAGGAATCAGTACATTTGTCGAGTGGCTAAATGGATGAATTCAGAACTTGGGGACGTAAGAGCTAAAGCTCTCTTAACATTAAGCCTCTGAGCGTCCTCAGCCTTGCAACTATACCTCCTTTTCCTTACACCAGCCCAGCAACAGAATCACCTCCTAAGCCCCCAGCCAGGCGGTCACACCTTCGGTATGACCCCAGGAGAAATGATCAGAAAGGTTAACAATATGTCCACTCACTTTTTTTTTCTTCCAATATATTTATACACCATGGAGGTAATAATAATAATAACTGCAAATATTTATTAAATGCCTATTATACACCTGACACTGGGCTCTACACTTTCATATGAATTTTCTCATTTAATCCTCATGATAATCCATGAGGTAGGTTCTACTATTAGCCCCCACTTTTCAGGCCAGGAAATAAGCCCGACAGAGGTTAAACTTGCCCAAGGTCACGTAACAAGCTAGTGACAGAATTTGGGAACTTTGTAAGTAAATCATTTTTTATGCATTTGTGTCACAATAGATTTGCATTTTTATAGTCCTCTCTCAGACTTTAGATTTTTGTTTTTTAATTTAACGTCCTGATCTATTTTCAGTCCATTATGCCTACTCTGTTGTTTGGCAATGTTTCTGTGAACTGTCAATTTTGTCTTCCTCTCTAAGAGAGTAGAAATATTCTGTGGAGTTTGTGAAAACATAGCTAAATGGGTAAGTGGACATGGATGACTGGAAATGAATTTTTAAAATGAAACAACCTAGAAAGCAGACAAAATTGCTTTCAAAACGCGTATGAAAATTGCAAAATCACCCCAGGGTGTATCAACCTTATCAAGACATGAACTAATGGCTGTAAACATTCATTTCCAGCCAAATTCCTTTCAACTGATTCACTTGGAACCTGGTAGAAAACCTTTGAAATGTGTTATAACTTTGTCAGACACATGCATAATTGCTGAAGAATTATTTAGAAATTAAAAGCCCAAAAGACTGGAGGTGAGGATGGAGAGTAAAGAGATAACAATAAAAGCTAAAATATACTTTTTAACGTTTCAAGGACACTCCCATGGTACATAAAAATTAATAGTACTTGGAAAAACAGGGGCCAGAAATACCATTGCAACCAACTTTTTTTGTGTCAGCATTATTGAAGTATAATTGCACACAATAAAATGCACAGATTTTTAAGTGTAGAGTTTAAGTTCTGACAAGTATGTATACCTGGATGACAACCATACAATCAAGATATTGATTGATATTGACATTGATAAGAGACTGAACATTTCCATCACCCCAGAAAGTTCTTTTGTGCCCTTTGTAATCAAGCCATCCACCCCCAGTCAAGCAATGATCTGCTCTCTATAATCAGTTTATGTTTGTCTGTTCTAGAATTTCATATAAATGAACTTGTACAGTACATACCCTTTTGTGTCTATCTTCTTTCACTCAGTAAAATGTTTTTGAGAGTCATCCATTTTTTTGCTTAACCCAAGCAGTTATTTCATTTTCAGTAGTATTCCATTGTATGAAAATACCACACTGCATTTATCCATTCATCTCTTAACGAACATTTGGTTTGTCTCCAATTTTTTGCTATTGTAAACAAATTTGGATTGTCTCCAGATTGTTGTGTTTTTTTTTTTGCGGTATGCAGGCCTCTCACTGTTGTGGCCTCTCCCGTTGCGGAGCACAGGCTCCGGAGGCACAGGCTCAGCGGCCATGACTCACGGGCCTAGTTGCCCCACGGCATGTGGGATCTTCCCGGACCGGGGCACGAACCCGTGTCCCCTGCATCGGCAGGCGGACTCTCAACCACTGCGCCACAAGGGAAGCCCTGTCTCCAGATTTTTACATAGGTCTTAGTCTGAATATAATTTTTCATTTCTTTCAGTAAATACTTAACAGTGAGACCTCTGGGTCATGTGGGATATGTATATTTAACTATTATAAGAAATTGCCAGGGGCTTCCCTGGTGGCGCAGTGGTTGAAAATCTGCCTGCCAATGCAGGGGACACGGGTTCGAGCCCCGGTCCGGGAAGATCCCACATGCCGCGGAGCGGCTGGGCCCGTGAGCCACAACTACTAAGCCTGCGCGTCTGGAGCTTGTGCTCCGCGACAAGAGAGGCCGCGACACTGAGAGGCCCGCCCACCGCGATGAAGAGTGGCCCCCGCTCACTGCAACTAGAGAAAGCCCACGCACAGAAACGGAGACAGAACACAGCCGAAAATTAAATAAATAAATAAAATTTTTAAAAAAAAGAGAGAGAGAGAGAATGTAAAGACAAACTAAAGACTGGGAAAAAAATTTTTATGCATATATCTGATAAAGGATTTTATCTAGATGTACAAAGAACTCTCACAACTCAATAATGAAAAGCAAACAAACCAATTCAGAAATGGGCAAAACATGAGAACAGACACCAAAAAAGAAATATGAATAGCGCATAGGTACATAAAAAGACAACATCATTAGCCACTAGAGGAATGCAAATTAAAACCACAATAAGTGATCGCTACACATTTATTAGGATGGATAACATTTTTAAGCTGGCAATACCAAGTACTGAGAAGAATGCAAAACAACTGGAACTCTCATACATTTCTGGTGGGTACAACCATTTTAGAAAACAGATTGTCAGTCTCTTAAGAAGTTAAATATACTTGCCATAGGCCCAAACTGTCCCACTCCTAGGTATCTCCCCAAGAGAGATGAAGACAGACCTCCAACAAAGACCTGTACACAGGGCTTCCCTGGTGGCGCAGTGGTTCAGAATCTGCCTGCCAATGCTGGGGACACGGGTTCGAGCCCTGGTCTGGGAAGATCCCACATGCCGTGGAGCAACTGGGCCCGTGAGTCACAATTACTGAGCCTGCGCGTCCGGAGCCTGTGCTCGGCAACAAGAGAGGCCGCGATAATGAGAGGCCCGCGTACCGTGATGAAGAGTGACCCCCGCTTGCCACAACTAGAGAAAGCCCTCGCACAGAAACAAAGACCCAACACAGCCATAAATAAATAAATTAATTAAAAAAAAAAAAAGACCTGTACACAAAAGTTTATAGCAGCTTTATTCATACCCCCCCCCCAAAACTGGAAACAACCATCAACTGGTGACTAGATAAACAAATTAAGGTACATGCAACACGGGGGAATCCTAAAAGCATATGCTAAGGGAAAGATGTCACACACAAAAGGCTATATACCATGATTCCATTCATATGACATCCTGGAAAAACCAAAACTATAGGGACAGAAATCAGTTCACGAGTGACCAGAAAGAACTTTTGAGGGTGATAGAACTCTTCTCTATCTTGATTATTGTGGTGGTTACCCAAGTGTACACATTTGTCAAAATTCACCAAACTGTACACTTAAAATATAAATTTTTCTGTATATAACGTATACCTCAATAAACCTAACTTTAAAGAAACTGACCATTATGTGCAGGAATTCTATTGATACTTTCTCTGTACTTAGCTCTCCCAATTACATGCCACACATTTATCACACTAAGTAGTGTGTTCTGCAAACACACCAGTATTGACACTTCCTGGTCTACACTTCCTGCTGCCCTGCCCTTTCCTTTCTCCCACCCTGTTCTTGGAACCCCAGCACTTCGGGAGAAGTGGGGTTATGATGGCCAGATTCATTCGCTGGAGCTGGCCGGTTCCTGCCCTGACCCCTCCTCTTGGACAGAAGGAAATGCCCACAGTAGCATCTAGGGTTCTCTGATTGTAAGCAATAGATACAGGCTCCAGCCGCCCTATGCAAAAAGGAGGTCATTGGAAGAGTTCAGCATTGCTTGCAGAACCAAGGAAAAAGCTGAAGAAAAAAGCTGGGAAGGACAGCGAGGAGGGCAGCTCTGAGGGTCTCAGTGGCAAGAAGTGGTAAATGGGTTTTCTGGGCATTGCTGCCACCACGAATCAGCTGTAACCAATTTTAGGTTTTATTGTTATTTCTGTCCATCTCAGAGAAGGGATAAGTAAGCAATGGGCTCATTAGTCTGGCCTGGGTCACACCCACCCCTTTTGAAACAGAGCAGGACCCTATGGTCCTTGCCTCCCATGTCCTCAGCCTGACTTTTGTCTGTGGAAAATTTTAGCCAAAGAATAAGTTTAATCAGCAAAGTGAGAAAATGTAGAAACAAAGGAAAACAGTCAAATGAGACCAAGTAATAATTGTTTAGTCATTAAGCAAAATCAAGGACCTTCGTTTCTCTTCAAGGGCTATAGTTAATATTCTGAGCCACATCCTGTGAGCCGTCTTATAGATACTGAGACCCCCCACCAGGTGGAAGAAGTTAACTACATGATGACCAGACTGTAGCCATGACATAAGCTGCCACAATTCCAAGAACTGGCCTCAAAGAAATGAGAACAAACCGACCCTGGAACTATAGGCTAACTGTACTTAAAACAATCAAGATGACACTGATCAGACCACTGCATGACCAGTTTCTAGATGACTGTCAGAGCTGACTGTACTGTTTCTGCATGTAGCCTCCTCCCTCCGTCTATAAAAGCTCTTGCCCTCTGTCATGGGTCGGGGGGAGTCAGCCTTTGGACTAGAGTCTGCCCTGCCCCCCAGGATGCCGGCCTCGGAAATAAAGCGAACTTTTCATTCCACCAACCTTGCCTCTTTACTAGCTTTAGAGCATCAAGCAGCCAGACCACCACTTTCAGTAACACTTTGGCTGGAGAAAAGCAAGCAGTGCATTGATGGCCCCCAAAGACTGCAAGAGCCATGGAAGGGGCTCTCGCAAAAGGAGACGAAGACATTCTTACCCTAAAAGGAGTAGATGCCTCCTGTGTGTACTCTCTTCACACCTCGTCAACAAAGGGAAGCAGCCGGAGTGCACATCAGGGAGATCTCATCTAATTGGAGAGTCTCCCTAAGGAAGCGATGTCTGCGCTGAGTCCTGAGAACAAGAAGTTAGCCAGGTTTAGGGGCGAACGTGGGAGAGCACTGAACAAGGTGGAACCACAGGAGCAAAGGAGGAGGGAAGAGGTCCCTGCGACCTTCCAGATACCCTCTCCCCCATCCAAAACAGGCCCCTCACAGCGGACCTCGGTAGTTTGCCATTTCAGCATCCATCCCTCTTCATCAGGCAACACCTCCTAAATTTTATTTCCAGAGCCAAAGCTTACCTACTCTCAGACCACCTTGTCTGGGTCCAAGGGTGGAGCTTGCTATGCAGGGCTTAAGCCGGGAGGCTGGATTTATCCACCTGGCTACAATGATTGGTCAAGGGTGGTCATGTGACCTGGGCTGGATCAATTAGAATAAACATCAAGGCTTTTGAGAAACTGATTTTTTTTCCCCACCGGACAGAAACTTGAGCAATGTTTTAGGGCAGTGACATGACTCTGTATGATACTATAATAGTAGATATGTCATTGTACATTTGTTCAAACTCACAGAACGTAGAGCATCAAGAGTGAACCCTAATGTAAACTACAGACTTTGGGTGATAATGATGCATGAGTGTAGGTTCATGGATTCTAACAAAGGTACCGCTCTGGTGGGGGATGTTGATAATGGGGGAGCTGTGCATGTGTGGGGCAGGGGGTCTATAGGAAATCTCTGTACTTTCTGCTCAATTTTGCTGGGAACCTAAAACTGCTCTAAAAAATAGTCTATTTAAAGAAAAAAACCTACATGGTATAAAGTCTGGAATGCTTGAAGACTTTTGCCATCGCATGGAGCCTGAGAACAAAGCCAACACTTGGAGAAGAGCCCAGACAGGATGTGTTTAATGTCATTGTTTGAGCCTCTGGGTCAAGCTGCACCTCAAGCCAGCCACTCCCCCTGGACTTTTCAGTGACATCAGCCGATACATTCCATTTTGCTTCAACAGGCTCTCCCCTGCCCCTCCATGTACCATCTGGGACAAGGATCAGAGTCTTTTATCTTAAAGACCAGCAAGCCTGACTCTCCTCCCATTTTACTGATGGGAAAACTGAGGTCCAGAGAGGTGGAGAGAATTATCCAAAGTCTAAAGATTGTAGTCACCAGGCCAAAAACTAGAAGTCTAGGGAGCTTTCCACTATGCCTTGATGTCTCTCCAGGAAGATCAGTACCATCCACTGAGGGCGTTAAGGATTCAATTAGCTGCTGGTACCCTCTCTTCCATCACCCCCAGCCACGACTGAGAAAAAGCTGTTGCTATCCTGAGATTTATCAGTCAAGCAAGAGTTTTTGGTTTTGTTTTTCACAAACCTACCATATTAATTTCCTAGAGCTGTCATAACAAATTATCACAAACTCAGTGGCTCAGAACAATGCAGATTTATTCTCTCACAGTTCAGGAAGCCAGAAGTCCACCATCAAGGTGTCAAAGGTTGGTTCCTCCTGGAAGCTCCGAAGGACAATCTGTTCCATGCTTCTCTCCTAGCTTCTGGTGCTTTCCAGCAACTCTTGGAGTTTCTTGACTGGTAGCTGCATGACTCCAACCTCTCCAACCTCTACCTCCGTCTTCACATGGGCTTCTTCCTTGTGTGTCACCTCTGTCTCCAAATCTCCCTCCTTATAAGGACACCAGTCATAGGATTTAGAGTCCAACTTAATCCAGTATGAACTCATTTTAACTTAACGAAATACATCTGCAAAAACCCTATTTCCAAATAAGTTCACATTCTGAGGTTCTGGGGATGAGTTTGAGGGTTGAACGCTATTCAAACGAGTACACTTACTACATGCCAAGCATCATGCTACATGCCTTGAGGGATAACTGGGATGAAATGGTGTGTCTAATAATAACACACACACCAGACTCATGTTCATTTTTTTCTCTCTACCTATTTTATTTTTTTAATTAATTTTTATTGGAGTATAGCTGCTTTTCGTGTTCATTTATTTTTTTATGCAATTTTTAAAGGTTACACTCCATTTACAGTTATTACAAAATACTGGCTATACTTCCCATGTACAATACATCCTTGTAGCCTATCTTTTTATATATATATAAATTTATTTATTTTATTTTATTTTTGGCTGCGTTGGGTTTTCCTTGCTGCACACGGGCTTTTCTCTGGTTGCGGAGCGCGGGGGCTACTCTTTGTTGCAGTACACAGGCTTCTCACTGCAGTGGCTTCTCTTGTGGAGCACGGGCTCTAGGCGCGGGCTTCAGTAGTTGTGGCACATGGGCTCAGTAGTTGTGGCGTGTGGGCTTAGCTGCTACACAGCATGTGGGATCTTCCTGGACCAGGGCTCGAACCCATGTCCCCTGCATTGGCAGGTGGATTCTTAACCACTGCACCACCAGGGAAGCACTTGTAGCCTATCTTACATGCAATAGTTTGTACCTCCCACTCTTCCACCTCTATATTACCCTCCCCCAACTAGTTCGTTCTCTATATCTGTGAGTCTGCTTCTTTTTTGTTATATTCACTAGTTTGTTGTATTTTTAGAGTCCATATATAAGTGATATCATACAGTATTTGTCTTACTCTGTCTGACTTATTCACCTAACATAATGCCCTCCAAGTCCATCCATGTTGCTGCAAATGGCAAAATTTCATTCTCTTTTATGGCTGAGTAGTATTCCATTGTATATATATACATCCTCTTCTTTATCCATTCATCTTTTGATGGACACTTAGGTTGCTTCCATGTCTTGGCTATTGTAAATACAGCTATTACGAACATTGTGGGTTCATGGATCTTTTCAAATTAGTGTATTTGTTTTTTTCAGATGTATACTGAGGAATGGAATTCCTGGCTCATACAGTAGTTCTATTTTTAGTTTTTTTGAGAAATCTTTGTACTGTTTTCCACAGTGGCTGCACCAATTTCCATTCCCACCAAAGTGTCCAGTGGTTCCCTTTTCTCCACATCCTCACCAATGTTTGTCATTTGTGTTCTTTTTGGTGATAGTCATTCGGACAGGTGTGAGGTGACATATCATCATGGTTTTGATTTGTATTTCCCCAATAATTAGCAATGTTGATCATCTTAGACTCACATTAATTTAACACACACTCCCTGAACACCTACTGTGTGTGAGGCTCTGTGTTAGGTGCTGAAGAGCTAAACATGCCAATGGCATAGCCCTTGTGCTCACGGAGCTCCAGTCCAGGGAAGGAGCTTGGCATGTGCAGGGCTGTCAGCATCTAGGAGAGCGGAGTTCCAGTCCTGTCTCACCTTTTCATAAACTGCCCCTCGCTGGACCTGTTTTCTTTTCTTTAACGTGAGGGGTTTAGAATAGACAATCTCTAACATACTGTTAAGCCCTGGTGTTCTGAAAACTTTTTTTAAATGTGTTTGAAAATGCTTTGTAAACTGCAAAGTGCTGTACACAAAAAGAGAGGCAGAATAAAGTTAATAGTTAAGTGAGTAAGTCAGTCGACCTGGGTTCAAATCCCAGCTCAGCCACTTACAAGCCTCTATGACCTTAGGCGACTTACTTTATCTCTCTGGACCTCGGTTTCCTCTTCCATAAAATGGGATAATAAGATAGCATCTCAAATAGTTATTATAAGTTTAGAGGAATGAGACCATGTGGTATTGAGGCCAAGGCATGGCACAGAGCAGTGCCTGATAATGATTAGCTACCATATAACTGTTAGCTACACCCTCTCTGCCACCAGGAGTTTACAGTTCATGTGGGAGATGAAACTAATAGGTGAAAAAGTTAGAGAAAAAGATCAGATAGTGGATCAACCAGAGGGCTCTCGAGTGACAGCGTGGAGAGTTCCCTGGGGATTGGGACAATGCAGCCCGAGGCACATATCCACCCTCCAACAAACCGCGGGACAGAGGGCAGCAATGCCATGGTCACTCCATAGGACCAGTGTCCTAGGAGACCAATCAGGAAACCGGGCTCGGGAGGAGATGAACTCATGGAACAGGACAAACTTCAGCTCAGCGGACAAACTGGTCTGGGTTCAAATCTGGCTCTCACCTCCTCACTGGGTGGCCTTGGGCTAGTGACCCAATATGTCTGGGGTCTCACTTTCCTCATCTGTAAATTAGAGATTAGAACAAGAGACTATCCCTCACAGCGTTGTTGCGAGGACTGCGTGCTGTATACGGAAAACCCTGGCGTGGTGCCACCTCCAATAAGTGTTAAGTGTTAGTAAAACGCCCTCCACCAGGAGGGACTGGCTCTGTCACTCACTCCCCAAGGGTTAGCTGCTAAGCTGGGGAAAACATCACTCCCGCTTGGAGACGATCCAGGTGCATGTTACAGGAGCTTTGGGGAGTAATGCTTTTGGCTATCCTAGACCTCAGAAAAACCAAAAAGGCCCGCACCATCCCAAGCTAGGTGCTTCCCGGAAGCCAGCACCGGGCATAGAGGTGATGTCCCCAGTAGACGTTATTGTTAAAGAGAGCCAGCTCTTTGCTAATCCTCTGCAGTTTTCCCGTTCTTTCATGCAGAACCCCCTCCCCCATGTTGGGACTCCTTTGTGAACAGTCCCTGGCCACGCATCTCATGCTTTGGAATTTGCCCATGCTGACGTGGGCTCCGCCACCCCGAGCCCTGCCTTTGGAATGCTCCACTCCGCCTCCAGCTCTGCAGCTTGCATTCAATCCCAGATAACTGTATCCCCTCCCTTGCTGCCTCAGACCCAGTACCACCCAATCCCGGGCCTTCCTGGAACCTTAGACGTGAGTTCCAGCAACAATTAATTACACAGTATAGTGGACCGTGCTCTAATGGTACACTGACAGGGTCTTATTCATCTCCTGCAATAAGGAGTAGGCAGCCCAGAGCTGGATGGCAGCTCATCCAAGCTCTAAGGGACTCAGGCAAGCCCTCTCCCTGCTTCTGCTCTGCCATCCTTTGCTTTCCTCCTATCTTTTGTCTCATGGTTACAAGATGGCTGCTGCCCTTCCAGACCTCAAGTCTGCATTACAGACAGAACATGTAAGAACAAGAAGCAACAAAGGCTGTACCTATATCAAGAAAGCAAAGGCCTCCCCAGAAATTCTCAGCTTGTAACTCATTAGCCAAAAGTATCTCACATGGCCACATCTAGCTGTAAGGAGGTGTGGGGAATAAGTATTTTTAGGTGGACACATTGACATACAAACAATATATGGGTAGCGTTAGTAAGAAAGAAGGTTAAGTTAATAGAGGGTGAACCAGGGGTCAGTAAACTACACCAGCAAACCAAATCCAGCCCATGGCCTATCTTTATAAAGTTTATTTATTTATTTATTTATTTATTTTTGGCTGCATGTGTCTTCATTGCGGCACGTGGTCTTTTTCTAGTTGCGACGAGTGGGGGCTACTCTTCGTTGTGGTGCGCAGGCTTCTCATCGCGGTGGCTTCTCTTGTTGTGGAGTATGGGCTCTAGGCGCGGGCTTCAGTAGTTATGGCACATGGGCTCAGTAGTTGTGGCGTGCGGGCTTAGTTGCTACACAGCATGTGGGATCTTCCTGGACCAGGGCTCGAACCCATGTCCCCTGCATTGGCAGGAGGATTCTTAACCACTGTGCCACCAGGGAAGTCCCTACAAAGTGTTATTGAAACACAGCAGCACCCATTTGTTACAACACTACAACAGCAGAGTTGAGTAGTTGTGACAAAGACCATATGGCCCACAGAATCTAAAATATTTATTCTCGGGTCCTTTACAGAAAATGTTTGCCAACTCCTGGGGTGGGCAATTCTTACTGTCTGCCACAAGTACCAGCAAAGGAAAGGCATAATTTTTTTTTTCCTGGAAAGAATATACTATTTTCCAAAGAATATTCCAATCACCATGAGAAAAACAGAACATTTTTTTCCTCTCCTTACATTTATTTTACAGTTTAGTATTAATTTTTATTTTGAATCACATATAGGGCGAATGAGGAGACTTATAAGCTTTTCAGGGTACAGGGCCAATAAAGGTCTTAAATCAGCCTTGATTTTCAGGTACTCCTAGTTGTGGTGTGACTTTCATTCGTTCCACAAAGAGGTACTGAGCAGCTTTTGTGGCAGGAATAGTGCCAGGTCCTGGATAGGAACAGGATGAATGAATGAATGGATAGATAGATAGATAATGAACTGAGGGAGAGAAAAAGCAAGAGAGAGAGGGATCAGACTAACAACGTCATGCCTTCTTAATTTTGCCTAGAGAACACATATATGTTCTAGGAGAAGGGAATATAGACTACGATGGGTATTGTGGGTAAAGGTCTAACTGCTGTAACAAAGAGACCACTTCATAACTGCAGAGGTGTATATAGCACGCAAGTTGATTCCCCTCTCATAGAACGACTGTTCTCAAGGTAGGCAGGGCAGGTTGGCGGGTGGCTCTACTCCACACAGAGACCCTGGCTCTTTCCATCATCTTGCTCCCACAACCCCTAAAAATTGACCTCGTCTCCATGGTAACAACTGTGTTATAGGCACATTTGGGTTGCAGGTTATAGGAAGAGGAGGAGAGAACACGGAAGAGCGCCCACCTAACGTTTAAGGCCTAGACCTGGAAAGTACAACACATCACCTCCGTTCCCCAGCCATGGAGTCATGTGGTTCACCTACCCACAAGGGAGGCTAGGAACTGTGCTCTCTGGCTGGGCAACCATTCAATTATCTTGGACAAATGGGAGGATGAATTTTGGTAGAAAACAGCGATGTCCACTAGATGGAGTAGGCTCAGGAGTCCTTGCTGAACTCAGGGGTGAGAGAGTCAATACCTGCGTGTTCCCAGGAGCTCTCAGGCCCTTCTGCTACCAATCCACTGTCCCGCACACCTGGGAGGTTAGTTCTGTTCACCCTGTTGGGTAGACATCGTCTTCTTCTGACGTCATCAGTGGCTCCCAGCCATGGCAAGAAAATAGGACCACACCCAAAAAGGGCCCAACTGCCACACTAATGACCTTATGTTCTGCCACATACCAAATTCACACCCTGGGTAATTACTCTTGACAAGACCTAAAACATCACCCTTATGAATGGTTTAAACAATTAACATTCCTTAAGAAAAATTCAAAAGCAGGTCGTGCAAAGTGCACAATTCCTGAGGCCTTAGACCCCTAAGAAACATCCCCACTTCCCCTTTCCTTCATATAAAGAGACAAAAGGATTGGAATCTATGAGATTTACTGTAGTGGCCTATTACAACCTTAATCCAAGGGAGTGAAGCTAATGGTGGAATTTCAGGTACAACACAAGGGGAGGGATTGGACACAGGGATGCACCTTGGTCTCCTGGCACATGGGGAGCCCAGACTGTGCCCCAAACATCCAGTGTGGACTGTCCCTGGGTCTCTCTTGGTGAAGTGCATCTGGCCTATATACAGTATATATCTCTGCCCGAGGGGATCCGGGTGACAGCACATTCATCAGATAAATTAAGTCCTGTTAACGTGTCAAGGAGAAGGGCCCTTCCAGGAAACCAGGGCCTCTCAGAGACAAGTTTGCCCTGTTTGCTATTAAAGTGTTTGTCACAGTGAAATATCAGGCCTAAGAGAGAAGAGCACCTAGGGGCTGCTCTTAATAAACTGAAACCCACAACCTTTAAAGTTTGACCCTGGAATGAGACTCTCCAAGTAGGGGACAGAGGACCAGCTCAGTCCCTTTAAGTCTTTCCTTCCCCCAAAGGGTAATTTGATTCAAAGGTGACAAGGTGATCAGATGGCATCCTCCACCTGGAGGCCAGCCCATAACTAGGAAGCAGGAAGTCCCATTTCTAGAGGAAGGGGCAGTGCAGGTATTACAGAGCAAGAGCCAGAGCGGTTGGAAGAGGACAGGCCTGGTGCAGAGCTCACCCTCCGGAGGCTGTACCTGCCCTGGGGCTGTTGGTTGGTGCTCATTTCCCTGTAACCCTTCCAGTTTCCATAGCCCGCCAAGGGCTGTGTTAAACTGGGGCGAGGGTTTATGCAGTTAGCAAGTGAGACTTTAAATGTACTCCATAAGCTTTACCTTTTTCTTATGGAAATTTTCAAATGTACACAGAAGTAAGGAGACTCCTATACACTCCATGTTCCCATGCCTAACTTTAACAATTGCCTATCTTGTTTTATCTATCAACCTTTGGGGATATTTTGGGGGGTGGGGGTGAGTATTCTGAGTATTTCGAAGCAAATCTCACCCATAAATCAAATGGTACTAATTAAACGGTATTTGACATCCTACACACAAATAGTCGTCTCTACTTTCAACCATATCAGCTAGGGTTTTGAGCAAGGAGGTTGAGGCCCACTGGTATGGTCCAGACCCCTAGTTTTAATGACGATAACTCCGGAGAACTGAGCTACCCAACGTTGGTGCTAGAGCGGGTACCAGGAAGAAGTCGGTCCTCCCGGCTGTCTGGTGAGTGACGGCCCAGGCTGGTGACCATTTCCCAGGCCCCGTCCCTGGGAGGGGGAGGGGGACCCTCCACTAACTGCTGCCAGGAAGAATCC
Organism: Lagenorhynchus albirostris; assembly: GCF_949774975.1. NCBI lineage: Eukaryota > Metazoa > Chordata > Mammalia > Artiodactyla > Delphinidae > Lagenorhynchus > Lagenorhynchus albirostris. The sequence goes on along the minus strand of NC_083103.1, from coordinate 14,286,063 downwards.
CGGCTGTTCCCCGAACACACTTCTGGAAGCACAGACGGGTTGCGCGGCAGCGGACCACGAATGCAGCCGGGTACTGGGACGTGCAAGCCGCGGTAACTGGAGCCGGGGATCCTGGGTGGTATACCCGGGTATGGGGTGGCCTTGTAAAGAGAAGGGGGCCTGCTCCCACGACCGGTGGGATAACCCGGGGCCAAGGTCAGGCTGCGGCCCGGGTTGCCCCGCCGCCACCCCGGGTCCACGTGGGGAGCAAGCCGGCGAGGCTGGCGCGGCGCTCACGCCCGGAGCTGGGATCAGGAAGTAGTCTCCCGCGGGCGCGGCCCTGGGCGCGGCGCTGCAGGTGCGGCTCAATGTGGCGCGGGCCGGCGGCCGGTGCAGAGGAGGGGGTAAGAGCGGGGTCGCCTTCGCGGCCAGGGAACGCCAGCCCCGGGGTCGGAGCTTGCGGCTGAGCCCGGCCTGGAGAAGGTGTTTGGGGATGGGGTGCTGACTTGAGGCTCGGATCCGGCCGCCGGAAGGGTCTCGAATCGGGGGTGGGGTGGGGTGGGGGCGCTGTTGGGGGTCTCCGGCTCGGGAGAGGGATGGGGACGGTGAAAGTAGGGGGAAGGAGGAGACTGCAACAAGGTTTTGGAAGTGTGAGCGGGACTAGGTAGAGGGACGTGGGGTAGGTTGGGGGCGGGGGTTCTCTAGACGCCGGGGAACGCGGGGTGGTCCTAAGGCTCTGGGGACGCAGTCCTGCCCGGGGATGAGGGGCAACGTGAACCTGCAGATGAGCCGAGTCGAGGGGCGTTAAGCCTCTAGAGGATGTGGAGCAGGGGCGGAGGAGGGGCACTGGGGGGAGGAAGTGGGCCGAGGCTCTAGCACCCACAGGCACCTCCCGCGGCTACCGATATCTAACACCAGCACCACCATCTGCGGGCAGGGAGCGCACAAGGGCTGCCAGAGACCCGACGCGAGCCTGACTCCGAAGGCCATTTCTCTGAGGCTGTGGCTTTAAGGGAGACGCTGGGCTTGCGGGCTCTTTAAGGAGGCGGTTGGGGGCGTGTCAGGAAATGAATCCTGGGCCCGCCTCGCCGGCGGGAGCGGCCTCGGAAGCCCGGAGGTTGCTGGGCGGAGCGAGGGCCGGCGCCTGGGAAGACGGCGCGCCTTGGGCTTGTACCGGCACCTGGGCCGTGAGCGCCTCTGACCTCGCCTGCACCCTCTTTCCAAACCCCCCCGCACGCTCTCCTTTCAGCTCCTTGCATGCCTCCCCCTCTCACCCTGCAAACCTTTCTCTCCCATAGCAGCCCATGCCTGTCTCTCTCAGCACCTCTTCACCACGCTGTCCCCCGCCCTTTTCTAACACCCCCGCCTTGCATTTCTCCCCCTTTTCCTTCCATATCTCTCCCCCGCCACCCCCCTTCCTGCGAATCCTCCTTGCTCGGTCCCAGCCCCTTCTCCCCTGACCTGTCATCTCTGTCCAGCCTTAGCCCGTCCCTCACCTCTTCCCTGTGTCTTGTCTCATGAACCCCCTCAGGGTGGCAGCAGGTTGTGGGACTCACCCCAGAGCAGAACCTCTCCATCCAGGAGAAGGGTGGGAGGCCTCCAGGCCACCCACCATGTGACAGTTGAGGACTTCAGCTTGCAGAAAGCAGAAGTGAGCTCACTGCTCCGTACTCCAGGAAATCAGTCTGGCTGTAGGGTGACCCAGCTCCTCTGCTACCATGAACAGGGCCTCTCTGAAGCGGTCAAAGATCCTGCACATGGCACTGATGGGGACTTCCGACCCCTCCGGAGAGGCAGAGGCCAGCCACGAGAAGCCCTTTGTGCTGCGGGCACTGCAGATCGCTCTGGTAGTCTCTCTCTACTGGGTCACGTCCATCTCCATGGTGTTCCTTAACAAGTACCTACTGGATAGCCCCTCCCTACAGCTGGACACCCCCATCTTCGTCACCTTCTACCAGTGCCTGGTGACCGCGCTGCTGTGCAAGGGCCTCAGCTCACTGGCCACCTGCTGCCCTGGCACCATGGACTTCCCCACCCTGCGCCTGGACCTCAGGGTGGCCCGAAGCATCCTGCCCCTGTCGGTGGTCTTCATCGGCATGATCACCTTCAATAACCTCTGCCTCAAGTATGTGGGTGTGGCCTTCTACAACGTGGGTCGCTCACTCACCACCGTCTTCAATGTGCTGCTCTCCTACCTGCTGCTCAAGCAAACCACCTCCTTCTATGCCCTGCTCACCTGCACCATCATCATTGGTGAGTGGCCAGCCAGGGCCACGGGGAATGGCTGTGGGCGGTGGGGGAAGATGGGGGCCAAAACCCTAAAGAATAACCCTGTCAACCACCTTTGACTTTATCTGTCCCAGCTCCCTTGTCGTGACAGTCATATGAGGAAGAGCCTGGGGTCCAGAGAAAGCAAGTAACTTTCTGGAGGTCACCTAGCAAGTTAGGGGCCCAATCAGGGCCCTTCAAACAAGATGGGATTCTAATCTACATTTCACAGAGGGAAAACCAAGGCACAGAGAGGTTAAGTAATTTGTCAAAGATCACTCAGCTAAGTGGCAGAGGTGGGATCTGATCTCAAGCAATCTGGCTCCTTACACTTGACCACTACTATACTCTCTTGCTTCTCAAGACTTCAAGTGTCCTGACCCCCCATCCAGTGCTCTTTCTAGAGGACATGGCATCTTGTAATAAATATACCATCACCGTCTGACCTTGCAGACTTACAATAATGCCTGAGTCAGTGGCAAGAGATATGCTTTGAGATAACTTAGCCGTCTTCCCAGACTTGACCCTCAGAAAATAAAAATTATTGATGGGGACATTGTGCTAGTCATTCGCATACAGCATCTCCTGTGTTCCCCAGATACCCCCTGGCTGGTAGCGTCACCACGATCAACTCTACACAAACAAGGAAACTGACACTCAGAGAGGTTAAGTCACTTACCCAGAGCCCCACAGCTAGGAAGTAGCCATGCTGGGATGCAAACTCAGAGTGGCCGGACCCCCAGGCCTGTGCTTCTAACCACTCTGCTCTGTTCTTGTCCCCTGGAGGTTAGAACTGCACTATCCGGTTCAGCAGCCACTGACCACATGTGTCTATTCCAATTCAACGTCAGGGAAATTTTTTAAATTCAGTTATTCAGTTGCAGGTGTTGTTACCACATTCTGTAGCCACATGTCAAGTGCTTAGGCGCCACGTGTAGCCAGCGGCTACTGTATTGGACAGCACAGATGACAGGACATTTCCATCATCACAAAATGTTTTATTGCAGCCCATTAGGTAAGAGCACCCCCAGCTTCCCACCCCCTCAGAGCCCTCCTGGGGCTCAGTCATCCAGGAATGGGATCTTTCTTTGAACCTGTTCAGGTTCTTCCTGGTGCTGCAAATTTCATCTTGGTTGACCTACATATTCTCAGTTGGTGTCTCAGAGTCTCAGGCTGAGTTGCACTGGTTGCTGGGGAGAGGCCCATCCCAGGCCACCTGTCCTAGAAAATGTTCCCCTCACTGAGCCACTTCGGGGCCTAGGGCTGCCCAGTCTAGGTCCAAGGTGGGAGAGGGAGCAAGGGCAGAGGTTGGAGTGGGGGGGAGCTGCTAAGACCCCTGGCAGATCGGGCTCGCTGCTTCCACTTCCTCCCCAAGAGAGCTGGTATGGGCTCCCAGGCCTCACTTAGCCAAATGCCCCAGGGATTTCCACTTCAGCCCTGCTGACCCTATAAGGGGTGGAGTGGGAGGGACCTCCTGGTTGGCAAATTTGCATGCCGACCAATGAAGTCATTAGGGAAACTAGGCCCAAGTCCCAAAAAGTAATCGAAGTAGCAGATGGTGAGATAGCTTCTGGGAAAGTGCATTCGCTGGCCAGCCTGATGGGGCAGGCGCCCTGGAGGCTGGTGCTCTGTGCTGGCCCAGCACCTGGCTTCCTCTCCGCAGTGTTTCCCCTTCCTTCCTTACTCCTCGAGGGGGAAGATGGGTCTCAGGTGACTCTCCAAGCCTCCTGGGATTGAGACACAAAAGGTGCTGTGGAAACCCTGGTGGGGAGTGGGGAGGGAGGAATCTAAGCAGGCATTCCAGAGAAAGTACTAGATGGGTATAAGGAAGGAGTGAGGAGAGAATGTTCTAGTCAGTAGAAAAAACATGTGCATTTCTGCATGGCTGGGCCAGAGCAAGATGCACCCATGAGGCTGCCCAAGTTAAGTGAGTCTGGACTGTTTCCTGAGGGCAGTGGGGAGGCACAGAGGGGCTTTAAGCCAGGACAGGACCTGAGCAGATCTGTACTGTAGGAAGATCATTCTGTTTGCAAGGCGGAGAGTAGATTGATTGGAGTGGGAGGGCCAAGAACGTGACCCAGATCTCTACAGCTGAAGGAAATGGGAGCTCAGAGAAGTTAAGTAAACTGTCCCCAGGCCACCCAGCCTCTACATAGCAGAGCCTGATCAGAGCCCAAATCTCTCTGGCACCAAAACCACATCGCGGGCTGCTGTGGCGGGAGATAAAACGTGTAAGATTCAGCCCCTGCCTTCTGGGAAGGTGGGGTCTAGCTAAAGAGACTGTACTGTCCCCACGGGCAGGTGTCTAGCAGCCCAGGGCAGGCAAGGGTCTTGAAGGAAAGCACAGCAGGAGGAGGCCAGGAAGAGGTCTGGGTGCTGGGGATATCAGGAAAGACTTCACCCCTGGAGAGACTGGCTTTGACCCTGAAGAATGAGTGGACTCTCTCAGGAAGGAGGAGGGTGTTTCTGGTGCAGTAAATGATCAAGGACACTGAGCTCTGGTGTGAGAAGCAGGGAGATGAGAGGGGACTCGGGGTGATCGTGACATAGAGACACAGATCGTGGCAAGGGCGTGGGAGGCCCCGCATGGAAGGCTGAGAGTCCTTGTGGACTTGGGGGGCAGTGGGGTGCCATGGAGGCTCTGTGAGCAGGAGATGTCACAACATGAGAGTCTCAGAAAGAGTGACTGTCCCCAAAGACCTCAGGCCACAAGGGCTTCCAACCATTGTAGGCTCCCATCTTACAGACCAGGAAGCCGAGGCTCCGAGACCTTAAGTCGCTTTCCCAAGGTCACCTTAACCACGAAGTGCGGTATCTGTGCTCATCCTTCAGAGCTCATTTCAAATGTTGCTTTCCAGGTGCCCCAGGCCAGCACAGTCGCCCAGTTATGGGCTCTCACAGCACCCTGTACTGTTTTATGGACCTCATTACAATTGTAATTAAGGAAGTAATTGGGAAATTACTTCTTTAAAATTACTTCTTTAATCATTTTAATGACTCTCTCCTCTGCCAGAATGTGAGCTCCGTAAGGAAGGGTTCATGTCCTGAGCTGCTTCCCCAGCCCTGAGTGGTGCTTAGCATGTAGTGGAGACTTTGCACACGTTTCTTGCAGGAAGAGCAGGGAGGATGGGATGATGGGGACAGCGTTACACAGTCTGTGAACTTCGGTGGCAAAATTCTCTGTCCTTCCTCCTCCCCCCCCACCCCTCTCCTCCTCTCCCTACTGTAGGTGGCTTCTGGCTTGGTGTGGACCAGGAGGGAGCAGAGGGTACCCTGTCTTGGATGGGCACCCTTTTTGGCGTGCTCGCAAGCCTCTGCGTCTCACTCAATGCCATCTACACCAAGAAGGTGCTCCCGGCGGTGGACGGCAGCATCTGGCGTCTGACCTTCTACAACAACGTCAATGCCTGCGTCCTCTTTCTGCCCCTGCTCCTGCTGCTGGGGGAGCTCCCAGCCCTCTACAACTTCCCCCAGCTGGGCAGCGCCCACTTCTGGGGCATGATGACGCTGGGCGGCCTGTTTGGCTTCGCCATCGGCTATGTAACAGGACTGCAGATCAAGTTCACCAGTCCCCTGACCCACAACGTGTCCGGCACAGCCAAAGCCTGTGCCCAGACGGTGCTGGCCGTCCTCTACTACGAGGAGACGAAGAGCTTCCTCTGGTGGATGAGCAACATGATGGTGCTGGGCGGCTCCTCCGCCTACACCTGGGTCAGGGGCTGGGAGATGAAAAAGATTCAGGAGGAGCCCCGCCCCAAGGAGGACGAGAAGAGTAACGTGGAGGTGTGAGCTCCTCCGGAGACCCTGCAATGGCCCGGCCCGGCCCAGGGAGAATGCCCATGAATGAAGTGAAGGTGTCTCTCTGGACCCAGAGACAGTGGCCTTACAGACCTGATGCGAATCTGGTGGTTGAAATGGAACCAGTGTTTCCAAGTGATGTCAGAAAGTTGCCAAACCTGTCTCGACCCCCCTTCCTATTTCTGGGTTTTTGTCCTCCCCTAGGGAGGAGGGAACCCCCATGGGAAGAGCCAGTTAGGTTCTCTGGAAGAGCACCAGCTCTCTGGGAGTAGGAGAGGGACAGCACCCCTTCCTGTCCCCCTGCCAGGGCCTCCTACCTCCACATGACCTTTGGGGTTGGGGACAGGCCACAACCTTTAAGGGAGAGTATTGGCAAAGCCATTATGTCTTCACTTGGACTCAGGGGAGGTGGGGGTGTGACCCCACCACAGGCTTAGGATTTGGGAAACCTCACACCTCTGTGCCCCGGGGCAGGCAGCATAGCTTTGGCCCACCCCAAACCAGCCTCCTTTTGGGGGAAAGTGTAGGCTGGGCTGAGGGAGGAAATGAACAAGCATTCTCTCTTCTCTGCATTGAGACCAGCAGCCCCCGTGCAAGGGGGTGAAGGATCGGGGGTACCAAGCCTGGCCCAGGCCCCTGCTCGTTAACACCCTCCCGCAGTCGCTAACACCAGTTTTGCCCGCCTCACTCCCCTGCCCCTGAGGGGCAGCTGCCACCTGGCACAAACAGCTACCTGGCTCAGGTAACAGCCCCCCAGAAGTGGAGGCAGGGAGCCACTTTGGCTTCTCCCAACTCTGCCTCTCCAGGGAATGCTGATGGAGCCAGGGTCAGCTCAGAGCCTTCCACCTAAGCTGTGCTGGGCCCCCCAAGATCCAGGTCCCTGCAGGGCAGGTGTTGTAACCTGATCTTGATGAAGGTGTTAAGCTAACAATTATAAACTTCCCTGAGTTTGGGAAGGAAAGAATCTTCCCTTCCCCTCACCACACCCTCTGGGCTTGAGGGTGGCTTTCACAACTCCTGTTCCTTCTGTTGGGTGTTTTGTTCCACCAAGTGGAACAAAACTCCCTGGGGTAACTCCTGATGTCTTCAGCGCCTGTAACGAAAGGCTGGGGAGAGTGGAGCTTCTCACGACTACTCTCTTCGCGTCCCCGCACAATCCCAGGTGGTTTCTAATGAAGTTGGTGGGGCCCGATGCCCTGAATTGTGTGTGATTTAATTAAAAATCAGAGTAAGACATCCTGTTTGTGTGCAGTGAGAAGGGACAGGCAGGGTCTGGCTGGGATTTATGAACGAAGGCTCATCCCTGCCATCGCCAAGCCTGGGTTCTAGCAGGACAGCCCTTCTAAGAATCTGTTCTCCCTCCAGGCAAGGGGTTGATTCAAATACCAAGACTCCTTCCAGACCTCAGGTTTCATATTGGTGCTTGTTGCCATTTACTGGGCACTTGCTGGAGGCAAGACACTGCTGAGTCCTCTATTCCATCATTCATCTCCACAGCCCTCCCACGCGCCTTGAGGTGGGCGCCATTGCCGATCCCCCATTTTACAGATGAGAACACTGAGGCTCGAGGAGCACAGGAAGGAAGAGGCAGCAGTAGGATTCAGACGGAGGTCTCTGCCTTCAGAGCACAGGTACCCAGCATTTTTTGAGCATCTACTACCTGCCAGGCACTGTGGTAGAACATACTGGTATGAAGACCCAAATCTGCTTCAAGGGTCTCGAATAGAAACACACATCAAATAACAGATGCAGTATTGCCCTGAGGTCTCAGAAGATGGAGACACCAAGTCTTCACAAGGGCCAAGATGTTTGAACTGAATATTACTGGGCAAGTAGGGGGTTCCAGGAGCCAGGGTAGACTAGCCCAGGAAACAAGGTTAAGCTGAGGAAAGAGCACATGGGGGGTGGTGAGAGGTTTTTTTTTGGGGGGGGGAGGGTGAATAGAAAAGGAGGGTGGGCCATGGCATGAACAGCCTTGAATGCAGTGGTCAATCTGGACTTGATTCTAAACAATTTTAAAACCATCACCAGGTCCCTTAAGCAGAGAAGGGACATAATCGTTTCTTCACCCTTTGTATGATCAGAAAATTGAGATAACATTCTTAATGTTAGTTGCACTTTCTTGAACAAGATTCAAGGAAAACCTAAATAGTTTGAAAAAAATTCAGGCAGCCTTAACTCTCAGGACACAACTGAACAGCCTACTGTGCAAGACGCCCACGCAGAAAATCACAAAGATGTGCAGTGCCAGCATCCCAGCCTCTCCCACAGTCAGCACCATCGCCCCCAGCTCATCTCTATGGTATTTAAAGGAGCCAAGACCGCCTCCAGGAATGTTTCCCCTGCAAGCAGCAGAAGAGGTGCTCCTTCCCCTGCAAACCCACTGTTCCCCTTCTCTCTTGTCCCTTTTTTTTTGAACAAATTGTCTTTTGTTCGTGACATACAAATACAACCAGTGGAAAAAGAGATCACTTTCTCCCTTTGATTCCAGTGAAAACAAGTTGCTAAAGAAAAAATGTATCTATCAAGAAGGCGTTTCTCTTCAAAGTTTCCTCTAAAATAAAAAGCCAGGAAGGGTTAAAAAGAACCATATAAACGTCATATACACATCTGACATCAACAAAGATAACCTGAAATAGGGTGGATACAACTAAAAAAAAAAAACTCAGAAAATATATTTTAACTTGTCCCAAACAACAAACAATAAAAAAAAAAAAGCCTGGTACAAAAGACAGGGATGTGGAAGTCAGCCTGCCCAGCAAAAAAAAATTAGTGGGTGAAGATGGAGAATTTAGGAACAGTGAGCTGGGCCAACGCTGCAACACACCTCTGCTTCAAAATGCGTCGCTCTTCACTTCTGTTTTTGTTTTTTTTATTTTTCCAGTACGCGGGCCTCTCACTGTTGCCTCTCCCGTTGCGGAGCACAGGCTCCGGACGCGCAGGCTCAGCGGCCATGGCTCACAGGCCCAGCCGCTCCGCGGCATGTGGGATCTTCCCGTACCGGGGCACGAACCCGTGTGCCCTGCATCAGTAGGCGGACTCTCAACCACTGCGCCACCAGGGAAACCCTTCACTTCTGTTTTTGAAGAGCACTTGACCAGGAGTCAGGAGACCTGGGTTCCACTTCTTAGAAGCTGGGGGGCCTCAGGCAAGTCCCCTAACATTTCCAGGCCTCACTTTTCCTATCTGAGATATGGGGATAACCCTTGTCCGTCCTGCCACACAAAATGATTGTGAATTAATGCTCAGCATCATTCTGGAAATGCAGTGAGCTATTGTTCTTACCAACATCAACAAACAACAATCTCTTGGAGTATTACTATGCATCAGGCACTAGGGAGACAAATAGTGGACAAGACACTAAAAACAAGTAAACAAATACAGCATGTTGCGGACAATGAAAAAAACAAAAAAGCCAAAATGGAGAATATCAGAGGGGACCCTTCTCTAGACAAAAGAATCAGAGAAGTCCTCTCCCTGAGCACATTTAACCTCAGACCCAAATGATGGGAAGCAGCCAGCCATAGGAAGAGCTAAAGAAAGGGCATCCCAGGCAGAGGTTACAGCCCATGCAAAGGCCCTGAGGAAGGAAGAGTTGGGTGTGGTCCAGAACCAGAGAGAAGTCCAGGCGGGTAGGAGCAGAGTTGGGGAACCAGCTATTCCCAGGGGACAAAAATCCCAGGAATAAGGACTTCCCTGGTGGCACAGTGGTTAAGAATCTGCCTGCCAATGCAGGGGACACAGGTTCGATCCCTGGTCCGGGAAGATCCCACATGCCACAGAGCAACTAAGCCTGTGCACAACAACCACTGAGCCTGCGCTCTAGAGCCCGCGAACCACAACTACTGAGCCCACATGCCACAACTACTGAAGCCCGCGTGCCTAGAGCCCGTGGTCCGCAACGAGAAGCCACCACAATGAGAAGCCCACGCACCACAACGAAGGGTAGCCCCCGCTCGCCACAGCTAAAGAAAGCCTGCGTGCAGCAACAAAGACCCAATGCAGCCAAAAATAAAAATAAATAAATTTGTATTAAAAAAAAAATCCCGGGGCTTCCCTGGTGGCGCAGTGGTTGAGAGTCCGCCTGCCGATGCAGGGGACACGGGTTCGTGCCCCGGACCGGGAAGATCCCACATGCCGCAGAGCGGCTAGGCCCATGAGCCATGGCCGCTGGGCCTGAACGTCCGGAGCCTGTGCTCTGCAACAGGAGAGGCCACGACAGTGAGAGGCCCGCGTACCGCAAAAAAAAAAAGAAAAAAAATAAAATCCCAGGAATAGGAAAGGAGGAAGAGACAGACTTGGCAACTTTCTGACATTACTTGGAAACACTGGCTCCTTTTGGTTCCACTCACCATGGGGTGGAAAAAGAGGAGGTCAGAGACCAAGTTCCAGCCAGGGAGCACCCTACTGACCACAGCAAGGAGGTTAGATTTATTCTCAGTGCCTGGGGAAGCCACTGGGAGTCCCATGACTGGTTTATAGCTTAAAAAGTTCCCTCTAGCTGCTGTGAGGAGAATGAATTAGGTAAAAATCACTTAACCTCTCTGATCCTTTTCCTCATATGAAAGAAAAGAAAGTTGTTCTAATTAAGAGATAATATGTTGATTTAAGGAGTCAACATACATGAAATTTAGTTACTAGATGAGAAAACTGAGGCCCCAAAGGGTCAAAGGACTAGTCCGGGACACCAATGACAAAACAGTGTGGTACTCAGCCCTGCTGGCCCCCCTGTCTGATTTGCTTCCCACAGCTGCCTCACCAGATGCAGCCCTCGCCCAGCCCATCCCCCCACCCCCCCAAACCTTGGCTCCTGTGAAAGGGCTAAATTTAGGACCTGAAACCAGCTGAAATGGGACAGCAGAGCCTGCTGCACTGAAGCACCTGGTCCAGGTGTGCTGGGAGCTTAGGTGAAGGAAAGCTATGCGTGGCATGGGGCAGGGAGGAGTGGTTAGTAGCGTGGGGACGACAGCAGGATGTCCGGCACCTGTTGAGCACAGGTGGGGAATTTATAACATGGGAGCCAGGAATGAGTTGGGAAATCAGAGTCCAGCCCCAGATTCCACAGAGAAGCCTGAGGCTCAGAATGCATGACAGGCTTGCCCAAGGCCACAGTGCGATAGAACCCAGACCCCTCCTCCCAGGCCAGTGCCCTTTCTACTAATCATCATCATCATCATCATTTTTAGAAATAATAATAATCACCATGACTATTATTATTGCTAGCAATTGTTAGATACTCACCCCATGCGAGGTGCTATTCTAAGCACTTGACCCGGGTACTATTAACATCCCCCTTTCACAGATGAGGTGAGGGAACCAAGACACAGAGAAATTAGCAACGTGACCCAAATCACAGAGCTAGGTTCCCTCTCTGCACAGTGAGACTGAACATACAAATGGACATTGGCCAAGCCATATATGACAATAGAACTCTGACCCACAGCTTCGGCAGCAATCAGCTCTGGAACCCAAACCAATATCTCCACAGACGTGAGCCCAGGACAGTCAGGATCTGGGGAATGACTGCCTGTTTCCCTATTTTGGCCCACACCCCCTACTTCCAGCTAAGGACCAACCAGTCACATAAGGCGCCCTGGCCCCCTTGTAGTTAGCCCACCTCCAGCTTCCCCATCAGTTTAACAGCCTCCTGAAGCCTTCCCTTTTCTCACTGTAAAGCTTTCCCATTCCTCTGCCTGCCTTCAAATCTTTGCCACATTAGCAGTGATGGTGGCTGACTCCCCCGCTCTAGCAGGCTCCAAATAAATAGCCTGTTTGTTCTCATTCGGGTGAGCTTTGTTTATTTCTACAACTGCCACTCCCCATCAGCTTTCTGTCCAGGTACAGGCTGGCTTGGGAGGAGGAAATAGCCTCAAGTGAGCCCCAGCCAGGTGGAAGGAGCCTGTGGTGTGAGGGTGGGGCTCGTTGGGGGTGCCTGCATTTCTACCAGTCCTGCAGTCTGGCTTCCAGGCTGCTCTGTAGCCCCAGAAGGCTTATATGATTTTCCATCCAGCTAGCGAGCCTCTCTCTGCTTCCTCCCCAGGTCACTATGCACAGGGTCCCTGCCTTACCTCATTTTTCCTTCCCCTGGTCCTTAGTGAGTGCCCGCTATATGCAGGGCCTGAGCTAGTCTCTTTACACCTTCATCTCAGGTAATCCTAAACCCCCTTTAATAACCCTGATTTAAAGCAGGATCACTTTGCCCTGAATCTCAGATAGAAAGAAATGACTTAAAACAGTAAAATCAATTCAACCACCACCCCAGTGAACCAGTGGATCCTGAAGCCAACTCAATCTATCCAACAGAACTTGGGTTGTGGAACAGCATCATGGTCATGGAGCTGAACCCGAACCCAAACCATATCTCATCGACCTCAGCTTTCAACTCCCGTGAAACCTGGTGGGATGGGGTCAACAGAGACAAACACAGACCTCCAGCTCTGTCCTGGGACCAAGAGCTCACATTCACTTGAGTCGGACTCTGTGGGAAGGTGAGGGGGCATAAAAAGAACGTGAAGGTTCTCACCTTCTCCAGAGACCAGGCAAATAACAGGCAAGGGGAGAGGGCAGGGTGTGAGTCAACAGGGATTAGTGGAGCCTATAGCAAACTGGGGGCCAGTGAACCCAGCGGAAGGCCCCAAATTCCTAATTTCCAAAACTAGTTTGCCCCTCTGGCCACCAGTTTTCAACTTCTAGGCAATTGGACCTTAGCTGGAATCCCAGCTCTGCCATGTGCTGGCTGGGCGTCTTTGCGTGAGTCAGATGACATTTCTGCAGACTCGGTTTCCTGGCCACTTCCTAGCTGTGTGGCCATAGGCAGATGACTTGATGTCTCTGAGCCTCAGTTGCCTGATATGTAGAGAGAAGACGATGATAGTTCCTACACCAGAGGGCAGTGCGGTGACTGGATGAGATAATGCGTGTTGCACGCTTAGCACGCTATCTGCTACATAAACAGCAGCTGTGATTCTTAGATGGAAGCTCACGGCAGAAAAAAATGGTAGGACTTTGTCCCCTCTGCCACACGGGCCCTGTGGATTCAGCTCTGAGACCTGCCCAGAGCAGCCTTCCAGCCCGCTGGGTGGGAAGGATCTGCCCTGGCAGGAGCTGGAGACGCCAGGGCTCTGTTGCTGCATCCATCCCTGCCGCCTTCATCTGCCTTCTCTGCTCCCTCCCTCCCGCTGCAATCACAGGGAAGGTGAACACTTATTTTTCACAGGAGTGAACTCCTGATATAAAGACAGCAATGGGGACCACCAGTAATGCAAATGAGGAAGGTGAGCTGGATGGGAGCTGTGGTGAAATGGACAGTTTCAAACAGGGGAGACACGACTGAGTTTTCATCTTTTGCCACTTGGGCCTATATTGCCAGAACTTCTACTTTTGCAAGAGAAGCTGGAAATCTGAATCTTTAAGTGCAATCTCCTGATTTCTTTTAAACAGTGACTCGGATTTATAAAATACTGTGTGGGCTGTGTGGCACACACACACGGACCAGATTCAGCCTCGGGCCACCATTTCACGCCCTTTTTCTTAGAATATAACTTATTTGGCAGCCTCATCACATCTGTGAGGGGTTGAGTAGGACACAGAACCGGGGGCAAAGGTGGCAGCACCTCTATGATCCAGAGCTGATGGGATTGTCACTCTTGGCTTTGCCAGCTAAAGCACCCTTCTTTTCCCATCTCCCCAGAAGAGAAGCTCCCTGAAGGGGGTCACTCTGGCTGTTTCCACCATTTTCCAGCAGAAACGAGTAGAAACAACATTTACACACCCTTAGAGTGTGTGAAAAGTTTTACTGCCCCTCTTCACACTGTTTTTGAAATGCGCAGGGATGCAGGAGAGGACCTGGGGGGCTTCTGTGATTGATTTTGCTACTGCAAATACTAAGAATAGTTACCATAGCAGCATAATAACAAAGCTTTCTATTATTGTAAGGAATATTTGCATATGGCTTCACAGTTTATTTTGAGAGGGTGAAAGAGTGAATGCTATCGCATCAACCTCCTCCAAAAATTCCTCGGGGCTTTTAATCATGTTAATAGAAGGTGCAAATGGCATCCACTGCTGGTTGTTCACCAATAACCCCCTCTTCTGGACCAAAGAGCCCCCATTTTGTTCAAGTGTCAGGTGAACTCTTGCTTCCCTGAGGCCAGCTCCATCCAAACCCCAGGGGTGAATTGTGATCGGTCTAAATCATATCAGATTGGCCTGGGCAAGGCCATGTGTGCAATCCTGGCCAATGAGACCTGAGGAGAGGTCTGACGGGGTGCTTCCCTAAAGACTTTCCTCTCTCTTACAAAGGAAGCATTCTGTAGGTGGGTGGAGCTGCTGTAGCCATTTTGCCACCTTGAGGGAAGGAGCCAACACCAGAGGACAGATGAGCGGAAGGATAGAGGGAACCTGGGTGCTTGACCTGGGGTTCATTTCATTTAGCATCTAGTCTTTAATTCTTCTAGTGCTTAATGCTCCTACCCACCTCAGGACCTTTGTACATGCTGTTTTCTTTACCCACAGCAGTGTTTTTCCCTTCTCCACATAGTTGCACTTGCTAGCCCCTCAGATCACAGCACAAACATTGTCCAATAAAAACAAATCTGGACGTAGATAGGGAGACACGTTCATTAGAAAGAAAGGCTACTGCAATAGAGAAAACACACCAGTCTCAGAAATCTTTGAGCATCTCAAAATCAAGAAGAGAAAGGTTGTTCTCTTTTAGGATAAAGGAGGAGGCAAGCAGAATCTATGGAGGGGAGACAGACAAGCAATGGGAAGTGACAAATGGGATCTGATAGGAAAAACATCTGGCTTTAGTCAGCCAGTTCCCAGGAGAAGCTGATAAGGGGAGGCACATTCTACTTTTTCGGTGCTTGCTCAGGCTTGGGGCAAGCAGAGTCCAGGGGCCTGTAGGAAAGGGAGAAGCTTGACTAAAGTTTGGTCAAGACAGAGCAGATGGTAAGAAGGGGGCAACTGTGAATACCTGGACAACACCAATTCCTCAGAGAAGCCCTCCTTTATTCACCCAACTTGGACCCTAGAGCCAGACTGCCTGGATTTAAATTCCAGCTCTGCCACCAACTAGCTGTGCAACCTTGCATGGGTTCCTTAACCTTTCTGTGCCTTGGTTTCCTCACCTGCAAAATAGTGACAAGAAAATGATGTATCTCACAGATTGTCATGGGGATCAGACGAGTTGAGCAGGTCCCTGGCACACGGTAAGTGCTTCACAGACATTAGCTATGGCAATAAGATCCCACCCCTGGGCATTTCCTCCATAGCACTGTCTCCCCCACTGGACTGTAAAGTACTTGACAGCAGGAATGGGGACTCTCTTGCTCAGGACTGAATCCTCAGTACTGGTAAAGAGGCTATTGCAGAGAAGGCTCTTAATAAATTTTTTTAAACGTCTTTTATTGAGCTATAATTCACACACCAACGCATTTACTCGTTCGAAGCATACAATTCAACGAGTCTAATATTTTTAAAATGCATTCTAGCATGCAAAGAGGTGATGGCATTGGGGGAGAAAGGTGAGCGAGCATGAAGCCTTTAGCCTGCAGATGGGCAGTGACAGGCAGAACCCCTGCCCCAGACAGTGCTTTCACTGTTCTTCCACAGGGAAGGCGACGCAGTTTCTGTACACGCCTCTCGCCTGTAGTTTTCAGTACGTTTTTCGGGGCCCTAGTGGCCAGTGTTAAGGTCGTTTCTCCTGCTGAGCTGGTCTGTCTCCTGCTCCCAGGCAATGAGGGTTTTCCCTGCCTGTGTTTCTTTGCTTTCCTTGACCTGGGGTTCTTGGCATCAATTCCTCCTCATTTTGTTCTTTTTCTTTGGGTGACTTTATAAGTCTGGATGCTAGAAAACCCAACATAAAGAGCCTAAATCGGGCTTCCCTGGTGGCGCAGTGGTTGAGAGTCCGCCTGCCGATGCAGGGGACACGGGTTCGTGCCCCGGACCGGGAAGATCCCACATGCCGCGGAGCGGCTGGGCCCGTGAGCCATGGCCGCTGAACCTGCGCGTCCGGAGCCTGTGCTCCGCAACGGGAGAGGCCACGACAATGAGAGGCCCGCGTACCGCAAAAAAAAAAAAAAAAAAAAAAAAAAAGAAACAAATTGATATCTTGTGTTTGCTCCCCAATGAAAGTTCATTTGTAAGGTATCCTTGTCCAAAAAAAAAAAAATCCTGAATTCTTATGAAGCTCTGGAGCTAACGCCCAATTAACAGGAAGTATAGGATTAGAGATTGGTATGTTAAATGATTCTCAGAGACGCAATGAATGAGAACAACCCAGAATGTGGGGCTCTCTGCAGGGAAAATGACCCTATTTCCTCAACAAATAAATTGCCAAGAGAAAAAAAGAGAGAACGAAGAGGAACCTATAGTTTAAAATAAACTTGCAAGACATGTCAACCAAAAAAAATAGAAAGAGATAAATGACAATCACTCAGCAACTATTTATTGAGCACCTACTACATGTCAGGTACCAAACCAGGTTCTGGGAATACACTGATGAGCAAGATAAACACAGTCCCTGCCCTCATGTAGCTCATGGTCTATAGAGAAAGCATCGTGGGAGTTCAGAGGAGAAAAAGAGAAGAATACCCATCTTTGAGGCTATAGGGAAGAACGATCTCCTTCCACTCTCTGTTCCATTCCTAGTAGAGCATCAACCTTGTGGAGAAAAAAGGGGAGAAGGGGACTTCCATGGTGGCGCAGTGGTTAAGAATCCACTTGCCAATGCAGGGGACATGGGTTTGAGCCCTGGTCTGGGAAGATCCACCTGCCGCGGAGCAACAAAGCCTGTGTGCCACAACTACTGAGCCTGCTCTCTAGAGCCCACGAGCCACAACTACTGAGCCTGCGTGCCACAACTACTGAGCCCGCGTGCCACAACTACTGAGCCCGTGTGCCACAACTGCTGCAGCCACGTGCCACAACTACTGCAGCCCGTGTGCCGAGAGCCTGTGCTCCGCAACAAGGAGAAGCCACCGCAATGAGAAGCCCGCGCACCGCAACTAGAGAAAGCCCTTGCACAGCAACAAAGACCCAACACAGCCAAAAAAAACAAACAAATAAATAAATAAATTTATTTTTTAAAAAATGGGGGGTAGGAGAGAGGAACACAAAATCTCAAAAGAAATGATCAACTATACCTCAATTTAAATAAATAAATGTTTTTTAAAAAAAGAAAAGTAATGAGAGGTGGCATCTCTTCATTCAGCAAGCATTTGGAGAGGGGATTCAAAAATGACGACAGGGTCCAGACTGGGATAGACCATTAAGGTTCCTGGCAACCTGAGATTCTAGTCCCTGTCCAACTTTTACTAAATAATCCTCAAGCATAAAGTGCCAAACACTGAGCTAGACCCTGGAAATACAGCTGTAAGTGAGCCACATTCCTTGCCCTCCAGTAATTTATAGGCTAATGAGGCAGACAGACAAGTAAGAAATTCCTGTACCATGTACTAAGGCCAGTGATAAGAAGCACAGAACGAGATGGGTCACTAGGTAGGCTGGGACCAGATGGCAAGTGATATCTACACTGAGCAGTGACACAGGACAAAGTGGAGTCAGAAAGGGGGTGGAGTGTGGCCTGTGATCCAGGTTTGAGGGAACAGTTTGTACAAAGCCCTGGCAATGAGAGACCCTAGGATTGCAACAACACTGGTTTAAGAGTTGTGCCAATCAACATCACTAAATTGCTAGCTATATTGCTAAATTCCTCACTGCTCATTCCCAAGTTCAGGAAGGGTTCTGAGCATGGGCACAACCTAGGGACAAACTGAGATAGACTCTTCATTTGATAACCCCCAGAGCTCCAGTCTGACTAGGGTAGCTTAGTCCATCATCAACACTTCACTGTGGAGAAGACATGCTTCTCCTGTCATTCACTCATTCTGTCAATCAGCAAGCCCTGTGCTAGACTCCAGAAGGAGAAGAGGGCGCCACCTGGCTCCCCTGGGAGGAATGGGGAGTGTCCTCCACATCTCTGAATCCCACACAGACTCCAGTTCAGTGCTTTGCATACAGTGGTACCACTGAGTCTACTCAACATAGAAGTAAAAGCAAAACTCATCTGATGGCATAATTACTATCTCAACCCACGTCCTCTACATTTCCAGCCCCTACTCCCAAACCTTCTACTGCTGCACATCAGGGCACTTCTCCCCACTCTTTGAACTCTACCTCTTGTAAATGCCACGTTGCTCAGCGCAGACGCAAGTATAGCTTTGTAGGTAAAAGCAGAAGCTTCGGATTCACAATAATCGGGGTAGAATCCTTTATTAGCGTTATGATGCTGAGCAAGTCACTCACCCTGCGGCAGCCTCAGTTTTTTTTGTCCGTAAAATGAGAATAATAACAGCTCTTTCACTAGGGTTCGTTGAATGAATGCAACTGGGCTGAACTGAGTAGTAAATGGCACAGTCAATGTAAGGGTATTATCATGTTGCTTGGCATATATAATGCACTCAATAAATGGCGGCTGTAGTAGAATGTTTTAATGATGTATAGAGTGAGGTAGATGATGATATTGATGACGATGAATATGTAGGACGGCCGGTTGTTCGTCGTGTAATTCACTTTCTGGAGTCACAGCAACCCCGCCAGCCTACACAGCTTCCAGCGGCAAGCCTGGGATCCACAGTACCTGCGGACTCGGTCCAAGCCCAGACCTCTCTGGGGAGCGCCAGCCTGCGTCACCCCCCTAGCCCTCCGGCTCCTCCCCAGCGAGCCCACACATGGTGGGAACGTGAGGGGACGGGGCCAGACTAGGCGCCTCAGAGCCAATCGCCGGGCGAGAGGCGCCCAGCCAATAGAAGATGGGATCCAGGTCCCGGGGGCGGGGACCCAGAGAGGAACGGAAGTGTCATAGGTCACTGGGCGGGCTGGGGGCGGAGCCCGCGGTGTCTATGGGGGCGGAGCAGCGGTGGCCAGAGCAGTCAGGGCGGTGATGGCGGCGGCTGTGGCTACCTCGGCAGTGGCGGCCCCGGCGCCAGCGGCCCGCGCGGAAGGCGCTTCCTCAGTGCACTGGTTCCGCAAGGGGCTGCGGCTCCATGATAACCCGGCGCTGCAGGCGGCCGTGCGCGGGGCGCACTGTGTGCGCTGCGTTTACATCCTCGACCCTTGGTTCGCGGCCTCCTCCTCAGTCGGGATCAACCGATGGAGGTGAGGGGGCCCGGGGCGGGTTCGCGGGCCCGGAGGACGCAGCCTTGCCTCTGGGGCACCCATCCTCGGAAAGGGAGGCTCTGGCCCCAGTCCCCTCTGCCGAAAGACCCCGGCCTGAAGGAGGTGGGGCAGGGGGACGGAGCCGAGTCTCCAGAGGGGAGAAGTCGGGAAGAGGGAAGCAATTAGTCCCCGTAGTAATAGCCTGGGTGGACCAGGGCTCAGCTTCTGACACCGCGCGCTCGCACTGCGTGTTACCCTCTTTGGTCCTCACGACATTCCTGTGGGACAGATCATGATCCCCATTGTACAGATGAGACTCTTGAGCCCTAGAGACACAAAGTTGACGTGCTCAAGGAGTTGCAGCCAGTGAGAGGCAGAACAGGGACTCCTTGTCTAAGGCTCTTAGGGGTGTACTGGGGGCGGGGGTAGGGGGAGGACAGGAACTATTGTGGTGTGAGGGCAGGGATGGGTTTCTGAATTGATAGCACGGCAGATGCCTGCATTCTTCAAGTAAAGAGCGCATTGCTGTGCTCCTGAAGGTCATCTGTAAGCCTGTGGTTTGTCTGAATCCATTTTTTCAACCATCCTGCCTTCCCTCCACCAAGATCATTCTGTTTCTGGAGGCGTCTCGAGACCCTGGCTTAGCATTAGATAGGGCAAGTGCCGTCTCCCCTTCATTATAGATAAAGGCCTCAAGGGCATGTTCACTTAGAGGCACTTTGTGTCCGGAGCTGGAGAGCAGAGAGCAGTACTTAATCCATTTTGGAGAATTCCCTCAGCAGCTATGGGCTTGCTAGAGGAAAAAAAAAAAAAAAAAAAAGGAACCAAAGTGTCCCTTCCTCCTCTTCTCATGAGATTGTTTTTAAAGGACGGTTGAGCCATTATAGATTAGATGTTTATCAACTGATGTACTAAGATTAGGGACCAGGAAAGCTGTGATATCAAGGGTCCCTCTTTGATGATTCCCAGGAGATGGAGTGGACAGGATCATGGGAGAAGATTAACAGATAGGCAGTTGATGGGTTTTCTCTTTAACGAGTGTTTAAAACCAAGGAGTTCTGAGACCTTGTGTCCCCATCTCTCTTTAACACGCCCCTCGGTAGTCCTTTGGTTTGTTTGCATCGTTTTGGAGCATGTTTGCTTGTGACCTTGTTGTTCGAGAGGCAGGGTTATTCCCAGGATATGCTGGCTCTCCACCATTCTTTCCTCACCAAGGTGTGTGTGCCCTGCTAGGAGAGTGAATGCCCCTAGCAGTGGATCTATTAAATGCCCCCCTCCTGACCCATTTATATTGAGAGAACAACTAAAGATAGTCCTGTGGAGAGCCTGCCCACACAATTTTCAGCTGCTGTATTGCTCTGCCTCTGCTTCAGTTTCTATAGATAGGAGGTTGGGTTTGACAAACATCCTCAAATGACCGGCCATCCCTAGCATGGACTAAGCCTGAGACTTTGCCCCTCTCCCAGTGGCCGTGTGCCAGTCAGAGCAGAGGTCATAGAATCCAGACTGCTTGCTTGCTGCGTTGTCACGGAGTTTCTCCTTTTTGGGGGTTTTGGAGGACATTGCATGGACTACCTACTCCTTTGTGGTAGTGGAAATTACAGATCAACAACAAAAACTCTGTTGCTGATTAAACTCAGATTCGCTAGAAACTAGGAGTTTTGTGGGTCACCCTCTTGTGATTGTGCTTTTGAGTGAGTGAGAGAGAAAAGGAATGTGGCAGTTCAGATGCCTGTGTCAAATCCTGAAGTCAGAGACTGTGTAGGAATGCAGATGTTAATTGAGCAATTATTTAATGAGTGCCTAATATCTGCCAGGCACACTGCTAGGTGCTGCTAGGGAAATAGCAGTGAACAAGCAGATGTGGTGTCCAGAGCTCCTGGAACCTACATTTGCACGGCGCAAGACAAGTAAACAACCTTAATTTAGTAGAACTAATGCCATGAAGTAAATAAAGAAGGGGGACAGACTAGAGCAGTGGTTCTTAACCTTGCTGCACATGGGAATCATTTAAGGATCTTTAAAAGATGTCTGGGCCCCCTTCTCTCCCAATTCTGATTTTATTGTTCTGGGTTATGGTGTGGGCATTAGGGTCTTTAAAGGTGTGGTGTGCAGCAAAGCCAGAGAAGCACTGGACTAGAGAACCCCAGACCTGAGCCCGGCAGCTTGGGATATGTATTGCAGTGCATTGGCAAGAAGTCTGATTTGTTTTGACATCAGAAGAAAGAGGTGAAATCACACAAAACAGATCAAATACGATAACTGCTCCTGGAGCTGGGCACAGACACATTCGTACCACCCCCGCCATATTCTTTGCTCCCAGGTTCAGAGCGAGGGCAGAACTGCAGGCTGTTTTATGCACTCGGTTGGGTGTTGGGGGAGTGATGGAGCCAGCTGTACCTCTGTGTAACTACAATATGTGTAATCTTCCAGTGGCTGTTTCTGGATCTGGAAGTGACCTGGGAGAATTGTGCTGCAGCGTAACATTCTAGCTCTGTAAATATTTCAGTTGCTGCCTCTGAGAAGCCTCCCTCAGAAGAGTGGGCCCTGGGCCATCTGCAAGAGGTGGGGGGAACCAAAATCTGTATCTCTGTTATCCTCCTGCACTTCCTACAGTGACTCCCACACAGCGTTTTTCAGCAGATAAATCAGATTAAAATAACCATGAATGGCCCTTCCTAAGAGTAAAAGTGGACAGAGAAAGGCAACCAAGAACATGTACATTTATTAGCATAGGAGAAGGGCTTGCATACTCCTTGCCTTGGTGGTAGTGGGACATTTATAGGCTAATTGTAGCATTTGAGCCTCAGGACTTTTTTCTGCCAAGCACTAGTTAGCTAAACCCTTTGCCATTTTCCCCAGCCCCACCTTCCCCAAATTTACTGCGTCTAGAAGGAAGTACTGTAGTGAGAACCATAAAAAAAAAGAAGGGGATGTGAGCCCCTTCTAGATTTAAAAATGGCCCTTGCAGTTTTTCATTACCTTTCTCTCCCTACTGCAACCCAGATGGGTGTTGGCAACAATTCACCTCACCCTTTATTTATGTCATTTTCTCCTTGGCTCTGTGCTACACCTGTATTCAGGAACTTGGGAGCAGAAGGAGTTGGTAGAAATAAAATATCAGCCCAAATCACTCAGAACTAGTGAATGAGATGACCTGGGAACTCCCCAGCATGCCTGGTGAGAACAAGTGTGTCTCTCTTCCCAACGCCGGGAGCTAAACACTGGTGGACTGTCCAAGTTGGGTGGTTCTTCCCTGGAACTTGGTCAGCAAGAAGGTCTACAGGCATGGAAATTTGAGTTTCTCTGAGTTGTTCACACTGGTACCCAAGAGTCACTGTATTGTTCTGCTGCTGAGGAAATGTTTCCATTTGCCTAAAAGGGATGAAAACTTTCACATTCATCTTTCTCTTTGAAATTAGGAAAGAATAAACATAGTTTTAGCCAAGTGATACGTAGAGATCAATCCCTGCTATGGATTGTGGGTTTGGGTTATCCTTTTCCATGGGGCTTAAAGCGCTCTTAATAACTTAGGAGAAATTAATTTATATTAATAGCCTATGTAGCCAGTCTGGGCTGGCCAATGATATCATCATTACAGTTAACCTTGGCTTGAAGCAGAGAAACTTGGTCAAGGGCGATCTAGACCCAAAAAGAGAGTTCACTATCATTTTCCCTCTTCCTATTAATAACAAGCAAAATATTTCTCAACACAGAATCTGCCTTCTCTCGAGAAGTCCTTCCCTGAAAGATCTACGTGTCTTTTATTTTAAAGGGCTAGTTCCGTGGAGTCCCTGAATTACTGAGTCCTTTTAGTATTTTTTGAAATCCCAATTTGATTTCTTCCAGTTCTGTCTGCTTCTGGCTCCAGAGCACTTACATAATGCAAGTAAGCTGCACATGTTGTCTAATCCAAAGGGTGAGCTTGAACTCTCACCCAGGACGGTGCGCTCTGAATTTCAGCCATGTGAGCTCAGCTTGGAGCTGCCAAGGGTTAGCTGCCTGCCCGAACACTGCCACCTCCAATGCCCAGGCCAGTTTTCTTTAGAGTCCCCCCTCATTGGAGTAAAGAGAAACTGGCCATGTGGAGACGAGGGCTCTAGGGGAGCACAAAGGCCCAAGGGTCTCTCTGGTGAAAGAATGCGCCCGCTGGCCCCAGTGAGCTTTTGCCCAGGGCAAGCACTGCTCCGCTGCCCCCTGTTCCTTCTTGGCAGTCCTCACAGGTGGTGCCCTAGCGGTGGCTACTCTTTCTCTGTCTGCCTGGAGGCTGGGGCTCCTGGGGGCCATCCTGAGGCCTCCCTTCCTGGAGGAACCCTGCAGGGCTTGACTGGGGAGCGGGGGAGTTGGAAGTAAGTAACAGCATTTCTAGAGGGCCAAAGGGGAGGCAGAAACCAGGCTCTCAAAGAGAGGAAGTTCAGTGAAAACAAACTAGAAGCAAAGAAAGGCAACTTGTAAATAGAAGCTAGAAGTAAAATTCAGTTTTCTGGGACAGTGCTTCTGAACCTTTGATGTGCAAAGGAGTCACCAGGGGATCTTGCTAAAGTGTGGATTCGGTTTCTGGAGGTCTGGGATGGAGCCTGAGATCCTGCATTTAAGCAAGCTTCTGGGTGATTCACAGCTGTTGATCCCCGGAGGAGCAAGGATTTGGTAGCAAAGGTGTTGGCCTACGAGTAGAGCTGTGGTGCTCTCTGATGGCTGAGTCCCTGGCAGCACAGCCTCGGTTCTCAGGGGGTAAGTCCTGGTTGAGAGGCAGTGGAGCCTGGTGGTTAAGAATAAAGACGCCAAACCACACTGTCCGGGTTTGAATTCTGGCCACCTGTTAAGTGAATGATGTTACGCAAATTACTTAATCTCTCTGTACCTGAGTTTCCCTCATCTGTAAAATGAGAATTAAAGGAGGTGATATATGTAAAACAAGTAGGATAGTACTTGGTTCATTGTAAATGCTCATTAAATGTTAGTTGTTGCTGTTACTGTTATTATCCTTTGGTTACTGAGTCCAGAGTCGTGCCTTCCGCTCACTGCCTCGGCTATAGACTTCTCTTGTCAAAGAAGAAAAGGGTTCTCACAAGGTTATCTGTACTACAGAGATGCTGCAAGGAGTCTCTCCTTTTAATAAATGAGGTCTAGAAATAAAGTCTACAGAAGGCAGCTGGAACCTAGCTTTCATGTGCATGCCAGTCCTATTTGTAGCTTCAAATCAAAGTCCTGGGCAGCGTGGTGGACTATGAAGGCTGAGACCCCCAAAGTGCATGGCAGGGACATTCCTGGGAGCCGCAGGACCCTCTGTCCTGGGCTTGCAGAATCTAAGTCACCAGTTATCCCTAGGCATTCTGCCTGGCAGGGCCCAGGTTTCAAGTGGCACAGAGGCAGTTTACACTGGTCTCTCGTCTTTTCCTCCTGAGAAGAGGGTGAGGCCTGGGAGGAGGCCAGAGCAAGTGCAAGTGCGTCACTCTGTCTCAGCTTTCCTTTTCTGAGGGTGACAGTGTTTCAGAAACAGGAATTTGCAGAGGTGGAGCTTTGGCTTTGCATAAAGCAGCATTCAGCCTGTCAGTCTCCCATCGCAACCCCTTGGGGAGTCTCTGCCTGCTCCTGAGCTAGCCTGATGCTTCGGGCTGAGCCCAGGACTCAGCTCGTGCTGGAATGTGGGTCTGTGGCATTCTCCGCCTGGCAGTGTCAGGTTGTCGACGTCAGAGGTGGCAGCAGGGACTGGTTCCAGTTGGCAGCCTGGGAACAGTCGCTGCTTCTGTAAGCCTCCCATAGTCAAGGGAACGTGATGTGCTGCATAGGAGCCACTGGGTTTCGTTGTGCTCAAAATAAAATCCGGTGATTCCCGTCGTTGACAGGCCTGGGTGGGAGACCCCAGCATAGATAGCAGGAGGTGTCCATGAACGCGGCTCACCTGCCAGGGCATCGTTCCTGAGGAAGAAGAGCAGAATGTCAGTGGATTATCTGGAGTCACGTTTGTGTTTGCCGCAAACACATGAGATCCTGCAGGAATCTCAGCCCCTGGAGCAGTGTTTGATGTGCCACTGAAAGGCTTAAGAAATGCGGCACAGAGAAGAAAACATGGTTTGAGTCTGACCGAGAGTCGGATAGTTTGTTATCCCAGCTTTGTCACTCAATAACTGTAATCTTTGGCAAATTAATTCTCCTCTCTGTATCTCATTTTCCTCATCTATAAAAACAGGATAGTATTTTCCTTCAAAATGTGTTGAGAGGGCTTCCCTGGTGGCGCAGTGGTTGAGAGTCCGCCTGCCGATGCAGGGGACACGGGTTCATGCCCTGGTCTGGGAAGATCCCACATGCCGCAGAGCGGCTGGGCCCGTGAGCCATGGCCGCTGAGCCTGCGCGTCCGGAGCCTGTGCTCCACAACAGGAGAGGCCACGACAGTGAGAGGCCCGCATACCGCAAAAAAAAAAAAAAAAAAAAAATGTGTTGAGAGAATTCAAAAGAAAACGCACTTAAAAAGCATAACAGGCATATAATGACATTGATAACATTAGTTGTCTCTGGAGAGGGGGATGGATTAAATTCCTTGGGGAAGCAGGAGGAGGAGACTTTTTACTGTGTACCCTTTTGTAACTTGAATTTTGAACCACATGAAGAGTTAATCTGTTTAAAATGTTAAAGATAAAACACATAATCTGTTTAAAATGTTAATTTAAAGATAAAACACATATCATAAAATGTATTGGTGGAATTTCTCAGAAAGGTGATTATGCCTAACTGAACAGGTAATAAATTTTTGTGGTCCTATGAAGTAAATAAATAAAACACTGAGGGCTCTCAGGCAGTGTTAATTTCCTTTCCCTTTCCCATGGTGATCCAGCTCAGGCTAGGTCTCTTAAGTTTCTGGAGTCTCCCACACCTCAACTCCCACCCCCGAAAGCATGGGAGGATATCTTACAGAGGAGTGCCTCCTCCCTCTTGGGACAAAAACCTGGTGGCCAGAGCCCTGGAGAAGCCTGGAGAATGAGCTACCTGCCAAATGAAACCCTGGCAACTGGGGACTCAGCCCAGGCTGTGGGACCATGGGACCGTGGCGGTAGACATCCGTGCAGCCCAAAGCATGAGTGCGGAAAGACAAGGGAGTCTGTTGGACCAGGGTAGGTGAGACTTTCCAGGGCTCTTGCAGTCTTGTTCCTCTGCTAATAGGACCTCAGGCCTCCATACCACGGGACTGCACTTGTCTTTCAGATGGCTTTCCCGTGTGTCCTCCCTTTTGATTCTCACAACCACCTGGTGGTGGGAAGATATTTACCCCCAGGGCCTGAGGCCAAGAGGGGGTAAGTGACTTGCCTGTAATCACAGAGGAACAACACGAGTAGGAGCAGCTCACACATATCGCAGATTTCCTACATGCCAGGCTCTGTGCTAAATGTTCTTCGTGCATTATTTGGCTTTCTTAACAATTCTGTGAGATAGGTACCAACACCAACTCCATATCACAGATTAGGGGCGGGGTTGGGGGGAAAGCTAAAGAGGTTAAGTAACTGCCTAAAGTCACACACAGCTAGTAATGACAAAGGCAGGATTTCAGCGGAGATGGCACTGATCCTCTACCATATCACACGTCAGCCAGAACGCAGTAGAACCATGCTACTTGTTTGGCATAAACAATGTACCAGCTTCTCCCTGCTTTGTTAGGAAAGAGTAACTCTTTGTTGTGTTACCACCAACAAGGACTGTGTGGGTTCTGCAGGTTCCTACTTCAGTCTCTGGAAGATTTGGACACAAGTTTAAGGAAACTGAACTCCCGCCTGTTTGTAGTCCGGGGACAGCCGGCTGACGTGTTCCCAAGGCTGTTCAAGGTAAGTGTGCAAAGTCCAAGAGAAGATAGTGAGAGTCTGCTCCAGGGTTTCCCCACAGACTGAACGAGACAGTATTCTGACTGATGACATGGAAATGGTCGGGGACGGTCTGACCACTGCTGCTAGGGAAGTTGGGAGCAAATGCAGCCAGTCAGCTGCCAACAGAATGGAAACTGCGTTAAGGAGAAATTCTGTGAATCCAGTGTCTTGTTGGAAAGTTCCCATCTCAGTCCAGACATGGGATGTGGCAAGTTATTCCACCCCGGATGCCACTGGCTTCCTTAGATGTTTTCTTGGCTCAAGCCAGCAAGATTTATTAGGGCTCATCCTACGCCAGGAGTTTGAGGGTGAGCTTTCCTATTGAGCAATGGGCGTTCCCCATCTTGCTTTGCTTTGCTTATTGGAAAAAAAAGTCAGCCTCTTTGAGGAAACATCCCTACTTCCTCTGTGAGTGATTGATAAAATCTTCATTTAGGTACCATATAGGCCTCTGTTTGCTATACCAGGTAGCCAGCCCACTTTTCCCCCCAACCCCTTTATAAAACACAGTTTTTAAGGCCCAAACAGAGACGAAAGTGCTCATGGACAGAGGACTCTAGGACGTTCTCCTCTCATCCTCAGTGGCACACAGTTGTTTTTCTGCCTCTCTCCACCCCAGCTTCCTTCCCTACTCTTCCTGGGGGAAAAGGCAAGAGCAAAGACTTAATGTCAAGGCCATAGCTTAGTAAACACTTCATCATTCACTTTACGTCCCCGTACAAATGCCACGGTACTGATAATAGCCAGCATTCATTGAGGGCTGACCATGAGTCAAACACTGTTCTAGGTAAGTGCTTCACATACATTAATTCACGTACTCCTCACAGCAGCCCTCAGAGGTGGGCGCTGCTGTCCCTATTCTGCAGATGAGGAAACAGTATCTTGGGAAGCTAAGGGTGGTGGTCTAGGATTTGCGCCCAGGCTCTGACTCCAGGGCTGTGTTCTTAACCACCGCACCGTTAAACACGTTTGCCTCTCTTCTGCCTCTGCATTGTCCCCTCTCTCCCAGCACCTCAGAGGCCAACCCGCTAACAGCCCAGAGATACAGATCATTCATTCACTGTTTGTTATTAAGCTTCTACGGTGTACTAGGCCCCATACTAGGTCCTAGGGTAATGAAGAATAAGCATGATTTCTGCTGTGAGCATTCACACTGTAATGGAGGAAACAGGCAAGTAATGGGAAGCTTCACTGCCATATGATAACTGCTGTGATGGAAAACGGGCAAGGTTCAGGAGAATCATACTGAGGGAGAAGGCCTAGGAGGCTTCTTGGAAAAGGTGTCATCTAATAATATTTTTATTATTATTCACAGGGTTATGAGTCTTTAACAGTGTAATCTATATGAACTGCTAAGCATGGTACTTGGCTCATAGTAAGTGCTCAATAAGTGTGTAGTGCTGCTGTCCTTGAACGAGGGATAAGCAACCCTGCTCAGGACTCACATGCATCAGGGCTGAGTCAGGACCAGGCTGGCCTGTGCACAGCCAGGACATTTGCCCCGGGGATTCAGAGTTTTAAGGGACCATGACCAGAGACTTTGGTTGGAATGTGGTTTCCTTCTAGCTAGTTGCATGCTCTAGGGCTTTCTGTGGGTTTTCTGTACAACTTTTCACTGGGCCACTTTCTCCCAGCTTTGCTAGGAAATCTAGAAACTTCTACCAGACATGACTAAAGACTTGGAAAAGAATTGCCTTCTTTTTAAATATGTGGCCCCTCTGGTCTGATTTCTCCGACCTCTGGGCTAAGGGCTGCTCCTCCTTTCCCAGCTCTCTGAGACCTGGAGCCTATTAGCTGTGTTTCCTACTGGCCTCAGGAGTGTTGCTGTGGAAACCATCAACACACTTCACACAGCACAAGTCTGCCAAGAAAACTAGGCCAGAAGTTTTCAGGGCCCTGAGGAGCTCTGGGAAAGGCTTGCCAAGCAGGCGGAATATGGCAATCCTGTCCCCCGCCATCTTTACCATTGAGTCAGTGCCTTTCTGGGATTGGAGGCTCCCCTGGGAGCATGTATTTATATCCTCCTGCTGCATTCTCCTACCACAAGGACACAGCAAGTGCACAGAGCTTCCCACCTCTCTCCTGATTCCACAGAGACCACTAGCCTCGGGCTCCACTGTCGTAGGCTGCTGGCCTCACCTCAAAGGCCTGCCCTCCTCAAACCTTGTGGATCTCAGATTTTTGGTTTTCCAGTTCAAGTCATTGTCCCTAGTTTGTTCTGCAGCCCATTCTGTCAGGTCTCTAGACTTACTCTGTACCCTCCCAGGAGAGAGCTGAGTGCCCAGCTTCTTTCTCCCCAAACAGTGTTGAGCATTACAGATTCTCTCCCTACAGGAATGGGGGGTGACCCGCTTGACCTTTGAATATGACTCTGAACCCTTTGGGAAAGAACGGGACGCAGCCATCATGAAGATGGCCAAGGAGGCTGGTGTGGAGGTGGTGACTGAGAACTCTCATACTCTCTATGACCTGGACAAGTAAGAGATGGGCCCCAGGGGTCAGGTTGCCAATTGTGGGAGTTGGTGATTTGGGCCCCTGCTGAGTGGAACTCAGGGAGATTCAGCAATAGGGCCCCCTGGCGCATGAAGTATGGCGTTTTCTAGAAGCTGGAAGAGAATAGGTCAGAGTTGGGGCCTGTAGAGCAGCTCAAAGAGCTTACCCGATTTGGGTGCAAAGAGGCTTATTAGGCCCAAGGGACAGAAGCAGTGAGGCTCCCCACTCAGGATCTTCATAGATCTGCTCCTAACACGCTCCAGTCCCATCCACCCCACACACTCCCGCTTCTGTCCTGCTGCTCAGAAACTGCCCTCTGACTTCAGTGGGCCCTGTCTGTCGCCCCTCCCAGCAGATCTCTGTCCTCATAGACACAACTTCTGTTCCTGAGATGCGTTCCCTGGGCTCCCCTGGCTATCTGGGTTTCCCGGCCATGCATTTAGATGTTGCTCCCGAGGCTCTAGAGATCCCTGCAGGGCCTCTGTGCTTTCAGAGGGGCTAGGAGGAAACCCTCTCCTCCCCTACCCTGCGAGAGCTGTCACCCTCCTGCTGCTGCTGCCACTGCTGCCAAGCCCTGCTCCCTGTCCCTCTCCCCACAACCAGTGGTGGGGGTCACACAGCTCTGCATGTGAGCTGGGCTCAGCTCAGGGAAGCGCTGGGTGTGGAGCTCCTCCTCCTGCCACATGCCGGAGGAGGGGTGAGGTACTGCAGGGGCAGCAGCCAACCTTCTGTCTCCACTAACGGAAGGGAGGAGAAAGGAACTGATATATAAACTCGCCCAGCAAGCCCGGCTTGCGTAAGCTGCTTCTTGGCCAACAAGAGCCCCAGGAGTCTAGGTGCAGCCCATCCCAGTTCATCCTTATAAAAACAGCCTCAGTTCTCCTCTAAACTCTCCTGTATCTTTTCTTCCTATCTCAGTGCCGCTGTGTTTCCCTTGCTCATGAAAAAATACTTTTGTAAATTGCAAAAAAGAAAAAGAAAACCCTTGAAGTATTAGTTGTTACTATTAACCCCAGGCCCAGCCTCCGATTTAGGGAGGACAGGCTGTTCTCCACCTCTCTGTTCTAGTAATTGGGGCCCAACAAGGGAATGATTTTTCAACCAAGGAACATGTTTGCCGCTCTTATCGAAGAACTTCCTCGAGGCTTACGCTGGGATAGAGAGGGAGGTCCACGGGACTCCCTGTGGCTTGGACAGGCAAACCAAGGACCAAGAAGGCCAGTGGGGACTTTTCTGTGATTAGAGAGATACGGTCAGTCTCTGTCTTTAGGCGGCTCCACATCGGCACCAGGGAACCTGGAATTGAGCCCCAGTTTTGGCCCTGACTTGCTCCAGGCACCTACTCCGGCAATCTAGGCTTCATATTCCCTCTCGGTAAAATGGAGATGTAGCCCCCCTTGTCCCCTCCTTTCCACTTAGGAGTGGGACCCATGAGCGGATGAGGAAAGCCACCCTCCAAGCCTTCGAAGTCTGGGCTCTTTTCTGGGTGGGCAGGGACCTGAGATGAAGGGTCTTGTGAGTGACGGACGTCTGGGGTGCTTTGGGATTCCCAGGATTATTGAGCTGAATGGGCAGAAGCCGCCCCTTACCTACAAGCGCTTTCAGGCCATCATCAGCCGCATGGAGCTGCCCAAGAAGCCTGTGGGCTCTGTGACCAGCCAGCAGATGGAGGGCTGCAGGGCCGAGATCCAGGAGAACCACGATGAGACCTATGGCGTGCCCTCCCTGGAGGAGCTGGGTGCGTACTTCCTGCCCCAAGCCTCTCATGCCAGCACCTCCTTTTTTGTAAAAGAATTTGCCGTTTTTTCTTTTCTGTCAAAGTAATGCAGTTACTGTAGACACTTTAGAAAATACGGAGACATGAAAATGGAAATAACACTATTACCCATCACCCAGAGAAAACCAGCCTTAATTTTGCAGTAGTCCTTCTGCAGTCTTTTTTCTGTTCGTATTTATGTATGGAATCTTGTTTCTAGTTCATGCCTCTATTTTTGTACTTTTCCCTCTCAGATACAGGCACAGCCTGGTGCTGGCATCAGTGGGCTTCTCAATACCAACATAACTAGTGTTGTTTCTGATGAAAGGGGGTATGTCGGCCTCTCAGGTTACTGACTACACCCTCTCTCCCCTTCCCGTTCCCCTTCCTCCCCACCATCCATTGTTTTGATCTGAACAGTTAACCTTTCTCACCGAGCAGTCAGCTAACCTGACAGTGCCAGCTGCACAGGACTGTTCCCCGGTCCAGAGTGAAGCTTGGGGGAGGCGAGAGAAAGGAGAGGAAAGGTCACGGTGGAAAGAGGACCAACGTGACTTAGAAAACATGGACCCATTAAGGATTATCTCAGCCCCACTAGCACCAGAAACACAGGGGTTCAGTTCCCACGAAGCTCAAAGAGCAGCCCAGCCTGGGAGGACTTGCCGAGCCGTCACTGAAATGGCCTGACCTCCAGTCCTGTGACCTGCTCCTCCCCGTGTAGGATTCCCCACTGAAGGACTCGGCCCAGCTGTTTGGCAAGGAGGAGAGACGGAAGCTCTGGCCCGCCTGGATAAGCACCTGGAACGGAAGGTACGGCCCCGTTTCTGAGACACAGAACTTCAGATGCTGACACCCATGCCGCAGGGAAGATGGAGCCAGGTTCATGTCCCTTAGTGCCTCTTAGCTCAAGCTGGTTGAAAACTGGAAAGTCTTCCTTATGGCAATAACAACAATAATAATAGCAGTTACCATTTAGTGAGTGCTTACCATGGGCTGGTCACTGGGCTGAGCATTTCTGGGTTTAGCACCTGCTTGCACTATATCCTTTCATCTTTCCAACAGCCCTACAAGGACAGCATTAAGCTCTCCATTTTACAGATTAGGAAACTAAGGCTTAGAGTGGTTAAGTAACTTGCCTGAGATCACACAGTAAGTAGTAGAGTGAGATCTTGTTCTATGTGATTCTAAAACTTAGGCTAGATTGCTTTTCTTTCATGTGTGTGTCCCCTTACTAAGAGGGTATCTGGTCAGTAAAGTCCATAAGATTAATTATTTTGTGTTTATGTGCCCCCCACCTTTCGCTGGGTCTCCTCCAAGGGTTTGATTTCCATTTGCTTGTCACAGAGAACAAATGACCCACCTCCCAGTAAAGTGGGAATTGGTAAGAGGAAGGAAAGAGGCCAAGGCCCCAGAGGCACCCCTCATAATGTCACATGCCCCCACCTCCCGGGGACTAGAGAAGCAGAGGAGGGTCTCATGAACAGTCAGCTCCTATTTCCTGCCCCCCTGCAGATGGTTTATAGACTGGGTCCCTAAAATCACAACTTGTTCTATTCCTGCTCAGATGGCTGGGCATTTGGCCCAGCATCCAGGTGATAATGCAAGAAGGAGGCTAAGATAGCAGACTTGGAAAGAATGCTTCCCAGCCCTGGAGGTACCTCGCCAGCAGTGAAGGCACACCATGGGCCTAGCCTCCCCAAGGCCCAGCAGCCTTGATGTCCCTATTTGGGTGTTACCATCAGACAGGGCCAAAAGCAAGCCCCAGCAATTTAAAAGGATAACTGATGTCCAAGGGCGTGGGGGAACCAGCTGTCTTTGTCCACGTCAGCTTTACCAAGAGATTCTTACGGTCAGTCTGGAGACAAAGCCTGGGCCAAGGAGGCAGAAAGGCACAGATGATTTTGGAAAAGAGGCAGACAGCTTCCTCTGGTGGTGCTAAGCAGATTGAAAATAAGCTGCTGGTGACCAGCCTTGCCACTGCTCAAGGAAAGCCTGCCTGAGAATGAAATAATACAGAGGAAAGCAGAGCTGAGATGGTGAATGCATTCCAAGTAGCACTAGTTGGACACCTAGATCCAGCTGTGCCTGAAGGCTACATCTTGGACTCTTGGTTATATGAATTAAAAAAATCCCTTTTTCAAAGGCCACCCCAGAAATGGGGTGGCAGGAGTACAATGAGACTTAAAAGTGTAAAGAGCTAACCTATAGCTTGGGGATTATTATCCCCTTAAAAGCATTTTGGGTGCCAGACCAGCATCCCTGGTGGCACAGTGGTTGAGAGTCCTCCTGCCGATGCAGGGGACGCGGGTTCGTGCCCCGGTCTGGGAGGATACCATGTGCCGCGGAGCAGCTGTGCCCGTGAGCCATGGCTGCTGAGCCTGCGCATCCGGAGCCTGTGCTCTGCAACGGGAGAGGCCACAGCAGTGAGAGGCCCGCATACAGCAAAAAAAAAAAAAAAAAAAAAATCACCAAGTCAGGGACTTCTTTTCCAGACACCCCTGGAGGGCCCCTTTGGAGTGGGGCCTTATGTCAGGGCCCTTCAGACTCAGTGGTAGCCTGAGGGAATACTGTATTTTACACATCAGGGAGAACAAAAGGTACCTGATGGGCGGGAGTTTAACCATTTCAGGAGGTTTATTTTAACTTCTTCAATTCTCCAAATCTGAAACGAGTATTTTCTTATGTCAGAATGGTCTAGCTGCTAGAAAGACTGCCTAAAAAGACAGGCATAGTGTCTGTCTCCAGAAACATAGTCTATAGGAGATGATAGACACGAAACAAGTAATTACAGTATGCTTAGGGTTAGGAAAGGAGTAGTTCAGAGGGTTATGGGAATGAAAGAGCAAGATGATTATATTAATCAGTTCTTGTTTGCAAGTTGGCCTTTGAAAAAGGGATTTTTGTAACTCGTATAACCAAGAGTCCAAGATGTAGCCTTCAGGCACAGCTGGATCTAGGTGTCCAGCTAGTGCTACTTGGAATGCATTCACCATCTCAGCTCTGCTTTCCTCTGTATTATCTCATTCTCAGGCAGGCTTTCCTTGAGCAGCGGCAAGGCTGGTCACCAGCAGCTTATTTTCAATCTGCTTAGCACCACCAGAGGACGTTGTCTGCCTCTTTTCCAAAAGCTTCAGAAAAAGTCCCAAGGGGTGTTTTCATTGGTCTGGCTTGGGCCATGTGACTTTCCCTGACTCTGTCACTGTGGCCAGGAAAAGGGGCGCTTTCTCTGGCCAGACTTGAATCTGGGAGTGAGCCCACTCCCAGAGTCAGAGGTGGCTTAGCTTTACTTTCCCACCTTGAACTGAGATTAGGGAAGGGTTGGGTCACCACAAGAAAATTAGGTGCTGCTACCAAAAAGGGGGAGGCAAACAGTATGATCTTTACCACTGGCTTACCCAGTAGTAGCTGAGGACAAGCATCTCTCCATAAAGGTGTCCCAGTTAAATGAAAAAGGGATGATGGAATCGTGCAGCCCCTAGTGAGGACACATGATACATTAATGACCTCTAACACCAAGGAGAGTGACAGTCAGGCATGTACCCCCTGTAGTCTTGCCAAGGAGATCAGATCTGAGTCCAAGCCGGTCTCTGGTACCAGCCACCAATTTGCAGGCAACACACAGGACAGAGGGATGTGTTGAACTGCACCGTAAGTACACAGGGAAATCTGGACTGTGGGAATTAGTACAAGTCAAACGGCTTGGATTCTTTGGCAGAAAATATAAAAGGAAAAGAAGGAAATGGCAGGAAATGCATAGAGTAAAAGAAACTTAAATAACACATCAAAGTATAATGAGAACGTACTGTATAGTACAAGGAACTCTACTCAGTGCTCTGTGGTGACCCAAATGGGAAGGAAATCCACAAGAGGGGACATATGTATACATATAGCTGATTCACTTTGCTGTACAGCAGAAACTAACACAACATTGTAAAGAAACTATACTCCAATAAAAATTAATAATAAAAAAAAACACTTCAAAGTCTCTTACATGGCCAAGACTAAACTGTAGGGCCTAGGGATGCACATTTGGGTGAAAACAAGAAAAAAACACTTAAAAATGTGAGAAATAACTGAAAAGATAAAGCCCTCCCTTCAAAATGTGCTTTGCAAAAACAGGAAAATGTAAACATTTTTATTTATTTATTTTTTAAATTTATTTATTTTACTTATTTATTTTTGGCTGCGTTGGGTCTTTGTTGCTGCGCGCGGGCTTTCTCTAGTTGCGGCAAGCAGGGCCTACTCTTCGTTGCGGTGCGCGGGCTTCTCATTGCAGTGGCTGTTCTTGTTGCGGAGCACGGGCTCTAGGCGCACGGGCCTCAGTAGTTGCGGCACGTGGGCTCAGTAGTTGTGGCTCGTGGGCTCTAGAGCGCAGGCTCAGTAGTTGTGATGCACAGGCTTAGTTGCTCCACGGCATGGGGGATCTTCCTGGACCAGGGCTCGAACCCGTGTCCCCTGCCTTGGCAGACGGATTCTTAACCACTGCGCCACCAGGGAAGTCCCAGGAAAGTGATTATTATAAAAGTTGGGCAAGTGGTCACTTACGGGGCAGGGAAGGGACCGTGACTGGGATGAGCACATAGATGGGCTTCTGGGGTGGCCGGCAAAGTACTGATTCTTGAACTTTGGTGATGGTTGCACAGGTGTTTGCCTTAGAATAATTTGTTAAGCACACATCTGTGTGATTTCTGTATCTGTGTTTCACTTAAAATAAAAAGATTTTCAAAGAGAGGTGGGCCAAGGATATGAGCAGGTAAATATACCTCGCGTCTGTTAGAGGTACTTAACCAATACCTGAGGGATCACCTGCCAAAGAGGTGGCCTTTAGGTTGAGACTTGAAGGAAGAGTCAAAATTAACCAAGGAAAGGGGAGTGGAAAGGAAGGCAGCACTCCAGCCAAGGAAGCTGCATGTGTAAAGGCTAGTAAGAGCATGGTGCTTAAAGAAGAGTGGTGAGGAAGGAAGCTAGAAAGATGGAGCCACTGTGGGGTGCTTGTAAGCCATGTTTAGGATTTGGGACTCTAGCCTAAGAACACCAGGAAGCCCAGTGCATGTATTGTCCTCAGGGACAGGCATTTTAAAGAATCACTGTGCTCCCACTGTGGAGGGTGGATTAGGGGGGACAAGAATTGATGCAGAGAGGTCAGTTAGGAGGCTGTCACAGTTGTGCAGTATAGATAAAATCTTAGCCTAAACCAGGTTGGTGGCAATAGGGAGTGGAAAGAAAAGGACAGATTAGAGAAACACTTGGACAGTAGGATTGACAGGACCTGGTGAGCAGGGAGTCAAAGGTGACGGCCAGGCTTTTGGCTTGGGCAACGAGGTGGATGACAGTGCAGTTTCTGAGATAGGGAATGCCAATGGAAGGGTGGTTTAAAGAAAAGAACCTGCTACCCTTGAGGTGCCTGAAAGGCAATCAAGTAGAGCTCTCTGGCAGGGAGTTGGGTGGAGTGACTTGGGAGTCTAGGTGAGCAGTCTGGGCCAGAGCTACAGACGTGGTGATCGTCTGCAAAGAAATTGTCTCGGGAGCCGTGGGACTGGATGAACTCACGCAGGAACACAGTTGAGTAGAAGGGACCTAGGACAGAGCCCTGGGGTGCCGACACTTAAGGAGTTGGGAGGGGTGGTGGACCTGGTGAAACACTAAGAACAGCCAACCAGCTGATGGCAGCCAGGAGCCAACAGAATGGCAGGTGTGGAGACAGGGAGCAGTCAGCAGGGTGAAGTGCTGCAGGGGAGTCCAAAAATACAGGGACAGAAAACGCCCACAGGATCCGGTGGCATGGACATCTCAGAGACTCTGGCAGGAGTGGTGAAGGCAGAAGTGGAGGTGGGCGTGAGGAAATGGAGAAAGGCTGGCTGCGAAGGGAGGAAAGAGGACCCAAGGGGAGAAGTCCGCAGGGTGACTAGAAGTTCTTTTTTGTTTTGTTTGCAATGAAACAAGATCATTTTCCCAATGTCCTTGGAGTGAACAGGGAAGAGAGGGAGAGATGGAATGTGCAAGAGAAGGAAGAGGGGAGGGCTCCAGAGCCAGGTGGAGGCCTTAGCCTTGGGCAGGGTCACAGGAGGGACAGGGGGTAGATGGGGATGCAGGTGAGTTTCTAGATTTGGTGGCTTAAAGTTGAGGTGTTTCCTACCTGATGGCTTCCATTTCCTTATCAAAAGGAAGGAAGGTCATGGGCTGAAGGATGGTGGGAAAGTGTGGAATAGGAGGTCTAAAGAGGGTGTAAAGGACTTCCCTGGTGATCCAGTGGTTAAGACTCCACACTCCCACTGCAGGGGCTGTGGGTTTGATCCCTGATTGGGGAAGTTCCGCATGCCAAGCAGCGCGGCCAAAAAAAGAATAAAGAGGGCGTGAAGTTTGTGAAATAGTCATCACGAGGAGAAAGAGGGCATTAGGAGTCAAGAAAAAGAAAATGGTTATTAGAGGTAGTGGAAAAAGACTGGAATCTGGAGTCAGTCCCTCCAGCTCTGTCTCTTACCACCTCTGTAACCTCAGAAGAGTCACATAACACTTTGAGCTTCCTTTCCTCGTGAAAGGAGGTAATGACAAATGCTGCCTCAGACGATTGTTAAGATCAAATGAGAGAACACAGGTGTCAGTGAGTTGTGGAGATAAAGCACTCTGCCGGCAGCAACTGATGATAAAAACAAGACCAATGATACTGTATGACAAGTGGCCCCAGCAATGAATGTCTCTGTGGGTTTCCAGGAATGGGTTTCTCGGCGCTGTTGAACAGTGGGGAGAAGTGCTTGGGTAGCCACCGTGTAGCAGCAGCCTCAGGGCCCCTGGGACAGAGCAGGGACTGAGGGAGGGATATCTTCCTCTGTAACGTAGACGCCCTTTTCCTTTCTTCTGTAGAATCACAGACCCTTCAGTGCTTTCAGAAACTTTCATTTCCATCATCTTATTTCATCCCCAGGGGGTGGGAAATTTTGTTCTCATTTAATAAACAAGTAGCTGAGGGACTAAATAACTTATGCTCATAGCACAAATTAAACAGAGTCAGGACAAGAACTTGGGCCTCATTGTTTGATCGGTGGTGGTTCCATCAAACATTCTGCCAGCGTGAAGTAGCGGGACGTGCACAGGGTCTCATCCTGGCTCTTTGGCTTTCTGGTCTGCGACCTTAGGCAGATCCTTAACTAGCTGGTGCCTAAGGCTTTTTCCTCTGAAGCCTCCAGGTCTGTCCTTTCTTGCCTTCTCTTTCTGCTGCAGGCCTGGGTTGCCAACTATGAGAGACCCCGCATGAATGCCAACTCCCTGCTGGCCAGCCCCACGGGCCTCAGCCCCTACCTGCGCTTCGGCTGCCTCTCCTGCCGCCTCTTCTACTACCGCCTGTGGGACCTGTACAAAAAGGTAAGGGGCAGTGAGGGCGGCAGAGCCCGCCCCCGGTTGCAGCCCAGAGGACACCAGGGCTTTCTGGGCCGGTCAGTTACCCTGAAGAGAGGCCTTCCCTCTGGCTTAAGTGTGCGTACTGTCCAGAGAAGGTGAGGAAGACGCCACATCCAAGAGGGGCCAGAGCCAAGCACAGCCCAAACTGCTCATCTAAACAAATCCAGGTTCTCAAGTGGAGCAGAACAGGCAGGAAAGCCGACCTCGGGGTGTGACCCCGGAGGTGGCATTTCTGCTGGCAGCAGGTGGATGGGGGCCAAGCAGTCAGGGTGGGAGGCAGGGAGGCTGAGGCTGCTGCCAGTTCTAAGGTGAAGAGCACAGCAGCCCTCTATGGGGCTGTGTCCAGAGCATTTAAAGGGGAGCCTAGGAGCGGCAGTTGCCCATCAGTGATGAGGAAATGACCCGGAGGGCTGAATGCAGGGCTGGACACGGACAATGGGTGGATAGCCCTGTAGTAGTGCACCCACCCCCAGGAGGAGAGAGGACAACACATCCAGCTGTTCAGATTCATCAGATCCATCCTTGCGTCTGCATCGTTTCACGTTGTTTCCTCATTCTTGCCAATATCTGGATTTTGTGGCGTGGCATGCGGTAACTTTGCCCGCTTGGTGGGTAATCTTGTGATTTTAGGAAGATTATTATTTGCTTGGCAGTCTGATGTCTTAATTCTTTCATGGCCCCAGATCCAGGCTGTTGGGCATAACTTATTTAACCAAAATCTAGACTGAGCATTTTTTACGTGTGCTGATGAGAAAACTGACTTTGACGTTTTAGAAAGTGGAGCCCAACAGGAACTCTCGAGGGCAAGGATCATGACCATTGTTTGGGAGTTTGGTTCCCAGTGCAGAGTCCGGCAGCGCTATCCCTTTCCACTGCCTGCTGCTCCGCAGCCATCCTCAGGGCTCTGAGCAGTAGTGGGCACAGCCAGGGCCCAGGGTTCAGTCTGCAGCACACCCTGCCGCTTCTCCTTCTCCTCCACGCATCTAGGGGCTTGGAGCCACCAAGTTCATGGCAGCTCCAGATTCCTTTGTGGGGAAGTTCTGAGTGGCACGGCACTGATAGCTGGGCAAGCGTTTGTATCCACGTGCTGTCCCACCCCACCAGGTGAAGCGGAGCAGCACACCCCCGCTCTCCCTGTTTGGGCAACTCCTGTGGCGAGAGTTCTTTTACACGGCGGCCACCAACAACCCCAGGTTTGACCGCATGGAGGGGAACCCCATCTGCATCCAGATCCCCTGGGATCGCAACCCCGAGGCCCTGGCCAAGTGGGCCGAGGGCAAGACAGGCTTCCCTTGGATTGACGCCATCATGACCCAACTGAGGCAGGAGGGCTGGATCCACCATCTGGCCCGGCACGCTGTGGCCTGCTTCCTCACGCGCGGGGACCTCTGGGTCAGCTGGGAGAGCGGGGTCCGGGTGAGTCCTCTCTCAGCGGGCAGCCCAGGGCAGCCCCCTTTTGGGCTGGGGGATGGGCTGGGACCCTGGGTCCAGGAGGTTCCCTCCAGATCCTTCTTGGCTTGCCCTCAGCAGAAGGCTTTGGCTCCCTTCTCCGCAGGGTGTGTGGTGACTTGGGGGGAACCATGGCCGTAGGTCCCCAAGGAGGCTGACTGTCCCACCCTCCCTGCATCTAGGTATTTGATGAGCTGCTCCTGGATGCAGATTTCAGTGTGAACGCGGGCAGCTGGATGTGGCTGTCCTGCAGTGCTTTCTTCCAACAGTTCTTCCACTGCTACTGCCCGGTGGGCTTTGGCCGCCGCACGGACCCCAGTGGAGACTACATCAGGTGAGGGTGCAGACCAGGCTCTCTGGTTTCTGACCACTTTGGCTTCCTCCTAGGGTGAGATATGCTTGGCCTTTGAAGGAGACTCCAGCGTGCTGATGGGTCGTCTGGTGTGTATGTTTCAGGCGATACCTGCCCAAATTGAAAGGGTTCCCCTCTCGATACATCTATGAGCCCTGGAATGCCCCAGAGTCGATTCAGAAGGCAGCCAAGTGCATCATTGGTGTGGACTACCCACGGCCCATCGTCAACCACGCCGAGACCAGCCGGCTCAACATTGAGCGGATGAAGCAGATTTACCAGCAGCTCTCCCGCTACCGGGGACTCTGTAAGGAGCCCCTACTCTGACTGCCACCCCCTAGTTCCCTGAAGGGAAGGACAACACCTACAGGCTCGGGGCGTAGAGATTCCCAGATGTTTGCAAAGGGAGGCCGCCGAGCACTGTCTTCCAGGCTGTTGACTTGACTTCCCGGGCACAGGCCACACAGGCTGGGCTGGATCAGGCCTCTCTGAATTAGTTGTGGCCAGTGGGAAGCGATGGAACCTTGATGTCATGGCCCAGCACCCCCTGCCTTTTACCTACCTGCCCTGGGGCCCTGTACAGTCCTGTGAGATTGCATTCTGATTATCCCCCTACCTCTTTCCCAGGTCTGCTGGCGTCTGTCCCTTCCTGTATGGAAGACCTCAGCAATCCAGTGGCAGAGCCCAGCTCGAGCCAGGCTGGGGGCATGAGCAGTGCAGGTGAGTACAGCCAGCCTCCCGTGGCCTGTGCCCACCCCAAGGGCACTGCAGAGCTACTCCCACTTCAGTCACTGAGGGCTGAGGATGGAGACCAGAACCAAGTTATGCCCCGATAGAACTTGTATTCCACCTGGGGAGACAGATGGTAAAGGAGCTGTGCAGGATCATGTCAGATAACAAGTGCTTTGGGGGAAAATAAAATCAAGTGACCTGATAAAAGAGGGCTGGGGAAGGGGGTTACTTTAGATGGAGTACCAGGGCCCCATGCAGTGAGCAGAGCCAGCCTTCTAAGAACAGGGGGAAGAGCATTCCAGGCAAAGGGAAGAGCAGGAAAAGACCCAGAGATGGAAACAAGCTTACCCATTCCAGGAACGAGAGGAGGGAAGCCAGTGGGGCTGGTGTGTTCTGAGTGAGGAGCTGGAACGAGAGGAGGACGGACACAGCAGGAGTAGCAGCGCGTAGACTCGGCGTCCACGAGGAAGATTAGGGTTCCGTCGTCAGGGCAGGGAGAAGGCACTGACGGGGGTCAGCAGGGCAGAGGCGTGACCTGGTTTATGTTTTAGAAAGCTCATTCTGCCTGCTGTGTGGAGGGCACAGTGTGGGCAAGAGCCCCCGAGTATAGGAGGCTGGAAAAGAGGCGACTGTAGTTGTCCAGGCAGGTGGCGGGAGAGAGGAGTAGATGGCCTTGCTGTGTTCTTAACCTCTGCCCTTTGGCTCTGGGACGAAGATCAGCGAGCTCAGACCGGCAAGAACGTCAGGGCTTTTTCTAGTTTCTAGTTTGCCCAGCCAGGTTGGCTCCCCGGGTTAGGGCACTGCTCATTCTGGCTTCAGGAGGCCAGTTACGGAGGGAATGCCTCACCTTCAGCGCGAGGATGGCAGACAGGCCAAATCAGTCTCTGGCCTGGAGCCCATGGGATTTGGGGCCCAAAAGCTGGCTGTACTGCCAGCAGGCCTGGTTATGCTCTCCTTGGATGTTTCCAGGCAGAGTCACTGCTGGAAGGAAGGCCAGGGGGCAGGTCTGAGAAGCAGCGTGCTGGTTGCATTGGTGAGCAGGCTCCCTCCCCCTAAAGAGCTGCTGCTACACTGTTGAGCGTCATCTTGGCTCCACACACAAGTCTGTGTGACACTTTGACCTGCTTCCCTACAGGCCCAAGACCACTACCCAGTGGCCCAGCGTCCCCCAAACGCAAGCTGGGAGCAGCGGAGGAGCCACCTGGTGAAGAACTCAGCAAACGGGCCAGGGTGGCAGGATTGCCCCCCTCGGAGCTGCTGAGCAAGGATGTCTGAGAGTGAGTGACAGCAGCTGAGAGTCAGCTTCAGGGACGGGCGTGGGAGAGAGGTGGTGTGAGTGTGGAGAACTGCCCTGCCAGCTGAAGGTTAAAACCCACAAACTAGATTAAAACCTGGTAGGCGCCGGGGACTTTTCTAGGGTTTCAGCTCAAATTCTACCATCCTGACTTCTATACCTTCTAATACTAAAAAGAGAGTTTAAAGATAAAGCCTTGTTCTTTCTTTGCCAGCTAAGGGAAAAAAAAATTGACTCTTGCTACCTATCAAAGTGAGCCAAATCCAGAAAAAGAAAGCAGAGACCCGATTGAAGCTGTGGGAGAAAGAGTCCCAGGGCAGGGTCTGCGGGTGCTCCAGGCCCCTCTGCCATCGCCCCGACAGGCTGTGTCCTGTAGGCTGGCCAGCAGAGGGCAGCACTTACCTTCAGAATTCAGGCTTAGGGACGTTTGGAGGCTCACTTAGCCCAGCCCCACCTGAGGGCCAGAAGACCCAGGCTCCCTATCGCCTGTGCCTCTTACAGCCACTCCTCCATTCGTGCCTTTCTTGTGGCTTCAGCTCTGCACTTCCCTGGCAGTGCTCATCTTCCTTGAAAGCCCCCTGAATGTCTCAAAAAACAAAAACAAAAACCTGGCTCTTCCTTCCCCAGAGCAAGAAGGGCCTTTTATGCCTTTCTGGGGGAGATATAAATTACTGTCCCCTTTCAGTCATCATCTCGGGCTGTTCCTTATGTGCCGTCTGCATCATTAGGTTGGAGGGTGATTTTCTCCACGGAGCCAATTCTTTTTTCTAAACCCTCTACTTCAAGCCAGGTGAGGCCAACTGGTTTGCACATCTAGACTTGAATGCCAGTGAGATGGCGAGTGTTTGATGCCTGCGCCCTTTTCTTTACTAGGCTCTTCGTCTTAGACATTGCAGGTGGACAGATCTGTTATCTTGTTCTGGGAGTACCAGCAACCTTAGGTACTGTTCTCTTAGTTACCTCTTAACTCTGT
Source organism: Lagenorhynchus albirostris (assembly GCF_949774975.1). Taxonomy (NCBI): domain Eukaryota; kingdom Metazoa; phylum Chordata; class Mammalia; order Artiodactyla; family Delphinidae; genus Lagenorhynchus; species Lagenorhynchus albirostris. The sequence goes on along the minus strand of NC_083103.1, from coordinate 14,242,560 downwards.
GGTACTGAACATAGTTCATTCTGTCTTACAAACCTGGAACTTTCCAGGGTGATACTCTGACTTTCAGGTGAGAAGATTAAAGAACAGAGGGGTTAAATGTCTGGGTCATGGTTCCTCAGAGGTAATGGCATCCAATTCAGCTTGAAACTGTTACCAGCAAGTGTGTGAGGAAGGGGAGCATAAGACATAGGAAATGTGATACGGGGCTTCCCTGGTGGCACAGTGGTTGAGGGTCCGCCTGCCGATGCAGGGGATGCGGGTTCGTGCCCTGGTCCGGGAGGATCCCACGTGCCGCGGAGCGGCTGGGCCCGTGAGCCATGACCACTGGGCCTGCGCGTCCGGAGCCTGTGCTCCGCGACGGGAGAGGACGCAGCAGTGAGAGGCCTGCGTACCGCAAAAAAAAAAAAATGTGATACGATGCCCATCCACAAGGGTTAAATAGTCTACTTAGAAAAACAAGACAAATAACCTGTAATTCCTAGACAAATGATACAGACTCTACCAGCTTATCACGAGACAGTTATTGGTGGGCCAGAGTGATCAGGGAGTACAACACAGAAGGTTACCCTAGGGGACCCAAAAGATGAATTGGATTTAGACAGCAAGGAGAGCATTTCCAACAAGAAAAACAGCTTAATGATTACATGATCTTGTACAAATTACTTAACCGCTCTGAGACTCAGTTTCCTCACCAAAAATTAGGTTCTTGTTGCAAGGATTAAATGATGAAATGTATGTGTCAGGGATGTGTGGGGCTGCTAGTTGCAGAAAACCTGACTACTGTGTCTAAAACAAAGAGGGATTTGGTTTTCCTACTGAACAAAAGGCCCAGAGCTGGGCGCTGCTAGTTTTGGTTTGGTGGCTCAACAGTGTCAGAGCCAGTTTTTCTGAGATTCTCTTGTTTCCTGGCCTCAAGGTGGCTGCCACAGCTTCAGCCATCAACTCCTTGTTCAAAGCAAGAAAGAGAAGGAAACGCAGAGACAACTGCACTCATTCATACAATAAACATATGTCAAGTGATCGCGATTTGCCAGACACCGTTGTAGGCACTGGATATAGTTGTGAACAAGACTAACAAAGTCGTCCCTTCCCTCTTGGGTGCATCTTTGTGGGAGAAGACAGACAGTAAACAAATAGATACATCATGTGTCAAGAAGCCCTAAGTGGTATGAAGAAAAAATAAAGTCGAGTAAGAAGGTAGAAAGTTTGGGGCACAGTGGAGGTTGCAGTTTTATATTATGAGGATTGTCAGGGGATGCCTCTCTTCCTTTTCCATCAAGAAAATAAAAGCTTTCCCAGGATACCCCTTCCCCAGCTTTTCACGTTGGCCTCGTGAGCCAGAACTGAGTCACAGAGCCTCCCCAAAGCCGGGAAATAGGGGTGTGGAGTGTCAGGATTGGTTAGACCACTGATGTCCAACCTGAGTGAGCAGTGGAATTCCCTAGAGGATTTGTTAAGCCTCAGATGGCTGGGCCCCACCCCCAGAGGTTCGGATCCGGTGGGTCTGGGGTGGGACCTGAGAATTTGCATTTTTGCAAATTTTCGATGCAGCAAAAATTTGCAGCAGTTTGATGATGCTGCTGTTCTGGGACTGTACTTTGAGAATCACTGACTTAGACCATTCCTGACCCATTGTCTGGGCCACGTCCATGACTCACTGAACAAAATCCAGATTCTGTTAGCTAGGAAGTGTAGATACTGGTCGATAACTGTCTACGCTATACAGGGCACTTAGCCCAGTGCCTGCCTTGTAAGTTCATAAATAAAGTGGTAGCTATTATTATTATTATGGATATTGTTATTATTATTTTTTTAGAAGAACATAAGGTTACAGTTGGGTCTGATCATGGAGGCTCTTTAATGTCAGGCAGATGGAGTCCTTGGTGTACTCTCTGGGAACTAAGGAGCATTTTGGAACAGGAGAGTGAATGATCAAATTGGCATTTTTGGAAGATTAACCAGGCATTGGGCTGGGACCTAAGAAGAAATGGTGGGAGGAGAGAGCCAGCTGAGAGTCTGTGGTGGTGATTCCAAGTGGACATTACAAGGGTGCAGAGGTCAGCACTGGTCTCTTGCCTTGTAGTCGAGGAGATATCCGTCAGCCTGTTGGGATCTTACGGACTGATTCTCAAGGTTTAGCCCTTAATCATGGCTGATTGATTGGAAGTGAGGACCAGGAGGTCAGAGGACAGGACAGATACTCATGTTCTTTGGAAACCCTGAGAGAAGAGAGTTTCTTAGTGAAATGTGTGCTTCTCTGTGTACTGGTGGTAGCACCTGGGCCTAAAGATGTTGAGCATCCTCGTCAGTAAAACAGTGATAATAGCATCTTGTCACCTGCCCTCCCATCGAGCATACGCACTGGGGAAAGAAAATGAAAAACCATATGTGAAAAGCCTTTGAATGAGTGAAATGCACCACGCAGGGGAAATCACATTACCACCTTTGCATATGCTTCTCAGGGTGTCTTTGACCGTGTTACTGTTACTTCGGTCAGGGCCAGCATGCTGAGCTGGATGGACCACAGAGCAGTGGCCACAGGGCCTGTGTTGATACAGTCGTATTGACCCTTCCCCCTCTCCTCTCTGTCAGTTTTAGTTCTGTGACTTAGGGCAGAATTCATAACCTTTCTGAGATGCTTTAGCTATAAGGTGTGAATAATCATTCTTTACCAGCCTGCAGGCTCCATCATGGACCTTTTGAGGCCATGTTTAACTCCAGCCTCTATAGTTTTGTGATTCTGTTATTTCTAATGCCTCAGGCCTGCGCCAGACAATGATGTAAACTGATCTGGTGGGAAAACATACCCTGATATCAGTCGGTTCTGTGTTTACCTCAAACCCACATCAGTATCTGTTCTGTATTTGGTTATCGTACAATGTTCACTAAACTGAAAACTAAGCCAGCGCCAAATAGCTCTCATTTCAGCTGCTTCCCCGTAATCCCCAAAGCTGCTGACTGCTCAGGACTCCAGCAGGCTCCAATTGTGTACAGAGTTTTCTTATTGGTCTAATTATTTTAACAGTTCACGTGATCCATTTGTCCTTCTGCTGATACATGGTGATCTGTTGAGAGAAGCCCACTGAATATAAAGGGTTCATGGCAAGGATCACCTCTTCCCCTCCTCCGCCAAAGTTCACCCAAGCTCGGTTAGCCCTGGGGCTTCGCTGAGGAAAACCTGATTTCTGGAATCTCTTCATTGTCTCTTTGACATTTGTTCCGTGTATATCCTTCCTCACGTGAAATAATGTGTGTGAAAGGCACTGGGCGATCTGCAAAATGCTGCCCAGTGGAAGCGGAGGCCATGTGGTGGTCAGAAACCCCATCGTGCTGCTCGCTGCCCGGGGGCCTTCGCACATGTTCTTCTCACCTCTCTGTCTCTCAGTTCCTGAAACAAGTAGTTGGGACTTGGTGTCCCCTCACACTTTCCCTGGCACTTACTAAGAAGCTGTCGACTAATGGACGTCCCCTCCCCTTTGCCATGTGATTTCTGTGGTGCAGGAAGGGCAGGCGTGTAGTTGACATGAAGAATGAGACTGAGCTAAGAGCCCAGCTTTGTACCCCATCCAGGCCCAGCTGCACCTCTGGCCTTCCCTGCTCCTAACTGGGAGCTGGCAGCAAACCCCCTGCCCCTCTCGAGCTCTTGGGCGCTGTGACTCACCCCGTGTGGTGGCGAGGGGTGACCTCTGAGACCTGGTTACAGGCTCCAAACAAAGTTTCTTCCCGACCTTGAGCCGTCGTGTCTCCTCTGCTGACACACGCTCACGCGTGCACGGTATCCACACTCCCCTCCTGGGCTGGGAGCTGGGGAAGGGTGGACTTGCAGATTTGGGTTTCTTGTTAGCATCCAGTGGGTGGGAAGGGGTGTGAGGGCACATGTACCCAGGGGGGCCGTCCTAACTGACATCGGCACACTGAGGGAGGTGCTCGTTCACTTATTCTATGTTCCAGCCACTTCTGCTTCTTGTATTAATGACAGGTTGAAAGAGTTGGACAATCGTGAGATTGATTTTTTTTTTTAGCGCATGTTTTATGAGTTGATTTTTCCCTAGTGCCTCTCCCCTAGCTGTTCTTCCCTTTCTTTTAGTGCTGCTGTCATCATTTTCCTGCAAGGCCTCATCTGATTTCCGCAGCCCCCTTTTTCTGCAGACTTATGCCCTAGCTTGAGAACAAGAGCACAGGGACCATCTAATTATCTGCTGATGGAGCAACTTGAGTAACTAGTTGAACAGGCCTCTGACTAGCTTTGTAGACAAGGGTAAGCTGGTTCTTCCAAACCTTGGTTTTGTGTTCGGATTTTTTTGTTTTTGTTTTTGTTTTTGTTTTTTTTGCAGTACTCAGGCCTCTCACTGTTCTGGCCTCTCCCGTTGCGGAGCACAGGCTCCGGACGCGCAGGCTCAGTGGCCATGGCTCACGGGCCCAGCTGCTCCGCGGCATGTGGGATCTTCCTGGACCGGGGCACGAACCCGTGTCGCCTGCATCGGCAGGCGGACTCTCAACCACTGCGCCACCAGGGAAGCCCCCTGTTTGGGTTTTTGAACCCATCATAGAGGGTCGTGGGTCACTGGGGCTTATCTGAGGCCAGGACACTGCCACCTCCCTTCATGAGTCTGCTCCATACCTAGACCACACCCAAGTCAGCGTAGGTCTGAATGAATTGTTGTTATTATTATAGCCACCTGACTGCACCTCACCCCCATATCTTCTAAGCTTAGGCATCAGTTCTTAAACCCTCTTTGGGTTACCCATGCTTTGAAGAGTCTGATGAAGGATGGAGCCTCTTCCCAGAAAATTGTACCTGTTTGCACACACAGAGAAATGTACACATTTCTCTTCCTGGTCTTCGTGGACTGCCCCTTAAGCCTATCCTTGGACCCCTTAAGGATCCAGGAACCCCCAGAGTAAGAGCCCTTGTTCTAAGGAATCTTAAAGCACTCTTTATCTTCCCCCATTCCTGAAGGTGCAGAAAACACGAGAAATGGAGGTAGTAGGTAGGAGGACCTGTTGTGTATACTCTTCAAGCCTGAAATGGAGGTAGTAGGTAGGAGGACCTGTTGTGTATACTCTTCAAGCCTGAAATTTTCAGTTTCAAAAGAATAGTCATCTCTTTGGCTTAACAATATGGGCCAGAGAGAGGTCTATGTATAGAATATATATCACCATCAGCATGTTTCAATAAACGTATGTACACTTTATATTTAACAAATATATTTATTCGTAGTGAAAAAATATGGCTAGGTTATTATAGTACAAGCTTAAAGGAAAAATTGTTGAAAATATTTTAAAGAGGCACTCAGTACTGACCCCTACAGGTACCCACCCACTCCTACGTTTGCTCTTGATTTTTCCCAGCTTCTAGATAAATTATCATCATCCAGTTAAAATCTTCTTCAGATTTAACATTTGTCTGAAAAGGGTCGCATGTGTCAGAAGACTGATTTTGAATCTCTGACTCCAATGTCTTGGACTCTTGAGAGCATTTCCCCTTTTCTGTTAATGTCTGAACTTCCATTTATGTTGCTTGGATATTAGTCTTCATGCCATCATGTTGATTTCTTTTTATATCCTCTAAAAGTCTTAATGAGCAATACTATAATATAGAGATTACTTAGTGATAAAAATACAGGTTTTGGAATCAGACAGACCTCGGTTTCCTGTCTTGGCTCCGCCACTTCTGAATGCTCTAGTCTTGGGCAATTTACTTACCCTCTCTGGCTTCCGTTTTCTCATCTGTACAACTGGAAGCCATATCTTCAGGGTTCATGGGATCGCAAGCTGTATTAGTTTGCTTGGGTTCCCACAACAGAGTGCCACAGACTGGGTGACTTAAACAACAGAAATTTATTCTCTCACAGTTCTGGAGGCTAGAAGTCTGAGATCAGGTTGACCGCAGGGTTGGTTTCTTCTGAGGCCTCTCTCCTTGGCCTGTAGATTGCTGCCATCTCCCTTTGTCTTCACATGGTCTCACCTCTGTGCGTGTCTGTGTCCTAATCTTTTCTTATAAGGACACCAGTCATTTGGGATCAGGGCCCACCCTAAGCACCTTATTTTAACTTAATTACCTCTTTAAAGACCTTCTCTCCAAAAACAGTCACATTCTGAGGGGGTTAGGACTTCAGTGTATGAATTTGGGGGGACACAGTTCAGCCATAACACAAGCGTATCGTGCCTGGCCCATAGTGGGCTCAGTAAGCCGCCTTCTTATTATCTGTCTGACCATCATTTAAAAGGTACAAACTTTTAACGGAGCCCTGCATGTCTCTTTACTCTCTCAGACAACTAGACCTATTTCAACAGGCAACCCAGCATTATGATGGGCTTACCCTGTCCTCTGTTGTCAGACATGAGGCCTTTTCTTCCCTCTGCCCCAGATTCAGGATGTTATAAATCTTTAAAATGAGTCATCCTTGCGTCTCCTCTCCCCGCCCCTCAGTCTTCTAGCACAGTGCCAGGGTTCTCTTATCTCTGTGTGGAAATTTGCTCACCAGCTGATTGTGAACTCAGGCATTGCCTTCACCTTCAAGATGACTGGTCCCGGCTGGCTTCTGTTCCAGCCATTTTTATCTGATTCTCCATCTCTGGCAGCGGCCGCTGTGTCTTGATTCAGAAACTGCCCTTGTCATATCTGAGCAAGTGTTACCCAAGGCCTCAGGTGACTGTCCGTGGCCTTCTCCCCCTCCTCTGCTGCTCTCAGGCAAGGGGCAGAGGAGGCCCAGAGGTCCGCGGGGGACAGCTTGTCCACGTCAGCACCCCAGAGGGCCAGTGTTCAGGCACCCGCTGGCATCCCAGCAACAACCTTGTCCCCAGGTACCGTGGCCCGTTCGGTTTGCTCTGGGCTCTTCCCAGTTCCCCAGAGAAGCAGCTGGAGGAGCTGTGTCCCTGGGCAACTGAGAGCCTCTGAACGCTCCCTTTTGCCCTTGTTTTTCTCTTTCAGCTGCAGTGCCGTGACTCTGGCCAAAGCCTGGGTGCCCGAGCAGCCACCGTGGCAGCAGAGTGCAGCCTGCAGAGCAGCTGATCACCTCCAGAGATGGAGCAAGCGTGTGCGTGCGTGTGCGCGTGCGTGTGTGCGCGTGTGCCGAGGAAGGAGTGCCTGCCCGTGTGCGTGTGCGTGCGTCTGTTTGCACTCTTGTGGCTCCGAACACTGCCTGGGCTGGAGGAGTACCTGCAGCAGCTTACCTCAGCCTCTGGACACCAGGCTAGAGGTCATGGCAGTGACTTTCACCCCAGCCTGTCCCTGTGAGCCAGCTGCCTTGTCTGAATATTAGAGTGGTGGGACCTTAGCTGGGATCCTGGCATCTGCCCCCCCAACCCTCCCTCCCTCCCTCCCTCATGTCAGACTGCCAAGCAGGGGAAGCATTTCTGGCTCTTGTCCAGAGTGTGGGATTCTAGCGGCAGCTAGGGTTCTGCTGAGTTCCTGGGCAGGCTGGAGGGGACGGGTGTGTCCAGACATAGTCACCTGGCCTGGCTTCTTATTTTAAAATTCCCTGCCACTGGGTTCTCCGGACTCTTCCTTGGGGAGCTGGGACTGAGCACGCGGCTGTAGACAGATCTGGAAACTTTGCATCATCGTGCAGAAGTACAGCCAGGCGCCTGACTGGGGTGCTGCATGCACAGTATCATAGATGATAGCTGAGAAGAACATCTCCCTCCTCGGGCCTGAAAAGCTGAGGTTAGAAGGAGAAGGCCGGCTCTCACTACTGTTCCCCAGAAGCTGACTGGAGGCTCAAGTGCCTGCACCGGGCGGAGGCCAGGTTCCTGGTGGCAGAAGCCCCGTGGCGCCTCTCGCCACACTCCATGGCGTCTCGGTGCTGCCAGCCAGGGAAGCCATTCTAGTCTGCGCTTTGAAGGATTCCACAGCCTGCCCGGGGCTGGTCAGGAACCAAGCTGCCACACCAGCTCTCCCAGTAGCTGGACATCAAAGACCCAGGCAGGTGGACTGCCAGGGACAGTTGGGAAAGACCCAAGCCAAGATCCCACCCAGCGCACCAAGCCTTCCGGAAGCAGCAGGTGGGAGGTTTGACCCAGAGAAGCCAAGGCCTTGCATTCTAGAGGCAGCCTGTGCCTCCCACCTCAGCCTCCCACGGCCGGGGCTGTGCTGAGAAAGACACCATGAGAAGGAGGGCTGTGCGGTCAGCTGGAGCAAGTCTTCCTTCCACCCGTGGCCTGAACTTGAGCCACAGCGTGTGTGCACGTGCGTGTGTGTGCGTGCACGTGTGTGTGTGCGCGTGCGTGTGTGCGTGTGTAGCTGAGAGGCCAGTTCCTCTTGGGATCGTTGTCCTCACATGTAACATTAAGCTGGCCTCTGGGCCTTCTCCTCTCTACCTCCCCTGTGACCTTCGCCGGCCTCAGAGCTGTTCATTCCCCTGGCCCCAGCCCTGCCCTTCACTGTCCTCTGTCCTGGGACCAGAACCCTGGGTCAGGCCCCTGCCTCCTACATCTGTCCAGCACATCGACAGGCTTCTTCCTGAGACGTCCTCAGGCTTTCTCAGCCAGAGAGCTGCCTTTAGAGTCCAACTGTTGTATGTATGTCACCCTCACTAGAAATGTCCCATAATCATGTGGGGAGAACAGGGCACCGGTGATGGCTTTTTCTGCAGCACTGAGTTGGGGGCTTCACTGTTCCCTTAGCCCCAGCCAAGGGGAAAGAGAATCAGGGGCTATTGTCAGAAGGAGAGTAGAGCAAGCCTGGAAGGGCTAGTCTGAGAAACTGAGAAGGCCAGAGGGCTTAGGGCCAGAGTCAGTATTTATTTAGCAGCACCTTCACATGTCAGGACGATTCCGTTTTCCTGCCCATTTAAGGATGGTTCTCTTCCCTAAGGTACAAGTTGGCAGGACCACCTCCCCCTACATCTCCACCGTCCCTGGCATGTGTCCACGCGGGAGCTGGGAGGGGCAGGGTGAGGAGAGGGTGCATCCAGCGGCCTGGAGCTCCACAATCGCCTCGCGCCTCCCGTCTCCTGGCCCAGGTGTCCCTGGGGGCTCCTGCAGAGCATTGCCCCAAATCCTGATCCAAGGGCCAGCATGGGGAGGAGATGGTCGCAGGCCAAATGCACTTTATACAGAGATTTTCTATTGCTGGGAAGGTGTGTTTCTCCCACAGTTTGTGAATATTCATGTGCTCCATAAATGTCTGATCCTGTCTGAGCAGAGTTGTGCTGTTGTCAGTTTTGCGGGAGGTCTGGGGACTGGGAGGCAGTGGGGCTTAGCCCGCATGAAGCCTTAGGCCAGACCGTCTTGGTTCTGCTGAACCAGGAGGCTCTAGCCCACTTTGGAGGTGGCAGGGAGGAGTGGATGGGAGATGGAGGATCGGGGAGGCTCCTAGTTGAGCAACTGGGGCACCTAGTGGTGTAAACTCCAGAGCTTGGTCAGAGTTGGAGGTCAGTCGGCCATAATGGTACGGAGCATGCCAGGGCCAGGATGCGGTTCCTGAGTGCTGTTCTGCAGTGACCCAGCCTCTCGGCCCACTTAAACACCCCCAGGCTGGGGATCAGTCAATGGCAGGGCCCCCTCCAGGCCCTCAATCCATTCTTTACCTCAACTCAGCCACGTAAGCTGCAACCGCTTGGTGCAGAGGGGATGCAAGCCCTCTGGCTCTGGCCACGTAGTCAGATCTGCCCACAGACAAGCCCAGAGCCTGGATGCTGACTTTGTCTCGTGCCATCTGGCCAGAGCGGCCCCTCTCTACGGTCTGCATGGACTTTCCTGTGAGGGTCTCTAGTCTTGGACCCCTGGACATGAGAGCTTTGTTAGCCCACACCCCAAATTCTTGTGGGATGGGGTTCGGGCCAGGCCAAGAAAATCACAAGCTGCCTTGCACAGAGTGAGAAAGGGGGAAAGGAGGAACTTGACCCTGGGACACGTCTCATTCTCAGCTCTGCTTTGAAGCTCCTGATGGCCCCCTTCCCATTGACACCTGGGCCTGGCCTTCCCTCTCTCCCTTCTCCTGGCTTCTCTCTAATGTGGCTTTGGTTTGGCCACGGAAGCTAAGATACCTTTGTTCTTGAGCAAAAGATTCTGGAAGATGGAGTTTTCCTACACACACACACACACGCGCGCGCGCACACAGCTGCGTATGCGCGCGCGCACGCTCCTGACCTGAGGAGGCTCCCTCGTAGAGAAGCACACACTCTAAGGAACAATTAGCCACTATGGCAAAATTGCTTCCCTGGGAGGAAAAGTCAGCACCATAGCAGCAGGTGGTTACCATTTGGGTGTAGTGAAAGGAGCCTGAGCCAAGACAGGAAAGGTAAAGTGTCCCCTCTGGGCCCAGGGGCAGGGAGAGGAGAGGCAGCAAGGCCTTCGGCTCTAAGTATTGAAATGTTCTCAGGGCTGGAGCTCGGGGGTTGCTTACTGTGGGGCAGGTGCCTGCTGCTCCTTTCTGGGTGCTAATCGAAGGGTCGTGCCACTGGGTGGCACAACCAGTGGGCAGTCTAGATTTGCAAATAGGATTCCACAGCTGTGAAGCAGTTTGCTCTGCCCCTTCTTCAGAAGGACAGGACCTCTGTGGTTCTCAGCTGGCCAGACAAGCCAGCGAGGATTGGCCAGAGGCTCTATGACCCACCAAAGCTGGGGGCCTCGCCGTGGCCAGCAGCCCGAGTATCCAGAAGTCCATGCTCCATGAAAGAGCTCACAGGCTTAGTCCTCTTAGGGGAGAGAAGACCAGGAGGAACCATGGCCCAAACCTAGCAGGGGCAGAGGTGCTGGGAGGAGCAGGAAAACCATCGGAAGAATCCCAAGAAGTCAACTGTGGGGGCAGGAGGACAGGCCCCAAGTCTGAGAACGTGAGAAGCTGGCTATGGGGCGTCTGGGTGCACAGAGGGGGTGCTCGGCAGGAAATGCAACTGAGCTGCTAAATGAAGAGAGGGAGAAAGCAGAAAGTCCTGACACAGGGAGGAGAAGCTGAGAGTCAGAAGCCAAAAGGAAGGGTTCAATTCACCATTAGAGGTGTTCGGGGCTGAAGGGGGGCTTGAGTCAATCTTTAGTGAGGAGACACTCTGGGGAGAGTTCTCGGGACAGAGGGTCCCCTCAAGGTAAGGGGACAGGGTGGGGTTAGCCCTGGTTCCCAGCTGGAGGTGGGGCGTTCCCAGCCTCCAGTGACAACACATTTGTATTACATTTCATCCTCACAACCGTGAGATGGACCATTATTGTTCCCATTTCACAGATGAGAAAAATCAAACCTTAGGACTCTTGTCACTAATGCAAGGCCACACCACCTATTCACTTGGAGAGCCAGGCTGCGATTTCACACCACCTGACTCCAAATCTGTCTGCTCTAGGAGCCAACTCCCAACACCCACTCGCCTTTCTCTGCCTTCCTCCGTGACCCTCATTTCCTCGCCTGCAGCGAGGGGGTCAACTAGGGTCCTAGGGACCAGGGACCCACCATTAGTTATTCGATACCCAGGCGCTAGGCCCACCCCGAGAAGCAGAGTCCACATGGGCACGGAGGGCTTTGAGGTGGGAGGAAATGGGCAGAGGAGCCGGTGTGGGATTTAGGGCGGGGCTGAGCCAAACCCGGGAACCACGGGGCGGAGACTTCAGCACCTTGGAGAGCGCGCGCAGGGGGGCGGAGCTCGCGGGGCAGGGGGCGGGGCGCACGAGACCCTGGCACGGAACCCGGGGGCGCGCGCGGTGACGCTCGCGCCAGTCCCGAGAGCGGTGCGCGGTCTGGAACTGCGCCCTGCCCTGCGCAGGTGCGCCCGCCGCTCCCTCCCCAGCCCTTTACCCGCGGCGGCGGCCTCTCGCCGCGCCCCCGCCTCCTTCCCCTCCGCCGCCGCCGCCGCCTCCGTGCCGCGCTCCGCCCGGATGGCCAGGGCTGTGCGGGAGAATGGCGGAGCGAGAGAGCGGCGGCCTGGGCGGGGGGGCCGCGTCCCCGCCTGCCGCCTCCCCGTTCCTGGGGCTGCACATCGCGTCGCCGCCCAATTTCAGGTGAGAAACTCCGGCCGCCGCGACCCGCCCTTCGGTCAGGATTGACCTGCCCGGGCTCCCCCACCCCTGCGCCCCCAGCTCACAGACCCCGGGAACGAGAGGGCGGCGTGGGGATGGAGTCTCCTTCCGAGACAGAGCGCCCAGAGCCCCCCCTCAGCCTCAGGTCCAGACTGATGGCCGCTGCATATCCGTGGTGCGGCTGCCTCCGCCATTCCGTGTCCTAGGCGAGGAGATCGTGAGCTGGAATTGGAGGAGTGGGCGCGGAGGCCGCCTTCTCCCCGACGTTGGGCTGCGGCGAGGCCTGGCGTGTGGTGCGTTGAGATCCCGGAGGAGGCAGGCCGTCTGGGGCTTTGCCTGTGCCCAGTCAGAAGGCTTCTGAATAGAGATGGGAGCAGGCCAGGGTGCCCCGCGGGTCCCAGTTTCCTGGGGCGACCGACAGCCTTGGTGCAGGAAGGAGGGAGTCGTAGGCCCCTCCCCCAGTCCTGCCTGGCCAGAGGGGCCCAACTCCCAGGCCTGGCGTGGCCAGGACCCTCCGTGAACTGTGGCAAGCCCTTACCTGGTCAGGTGTGTGCAGGTGCAGAAGAAGGCCCAACACCGAGATCCTAGGCCCGGCTGTGGGAGAGAGGGAGTCTGGTTTGGAGCACCCAGGAGTAGCCAGGGGTATTGGTGGGATGGTTCCTGCTGGGGTAGCTACCCAGGACCCTGATCTGAGCTCCTCCTTCACCTCTCTCCCTGCCCCCATCTGGTGTTAGGCAATTGGGAGGTGGAGTTCAGAGAGTGGCAGAGGGTGTTGTGGGAGAAGGGGTGAACATCCCTCCCTCCTAACCTGGCCCTCCTAACCCGCCGGCTGGAGAGGAGGAAGAGGAGGGTGTCACTGCTCCAGAGCCTCCGAGAAAGAGGACTTGGCATTCCAGCCCATTGTTTCTCCAGCTAATGAGCTGGCGCCTTCCCTTCTCCTGGGGCCCCCACCCCAGCCAGGCCCCAGCTGGGCTCTGGCGCCAGCCCATCTTCAGACCAAGGGGTTGCTGGCTCCCCGGCCCTCAGGTGGGCGGGGACCCCTGGGAATTTCTAATGGCATCATCAGGACTAGAAACCTCCCCCAAGGCCCTGAGCTGAGCTGGAAGAGCCCAGAGGGAGGGGACCAGATGGAGGAGGCCAAGCCTGAAGGCTCCAGGGCCGGGGGGCTTTGGGGTTAGTGCCTCAGAGTAACGGGGCTGAGGTCTGAGACTGACCCCACTGACCTGAAACACCACCTCGACGCAAACGCTGCCTCCCTTCCAGGAGACCCCTCTGTAGTGGGAGAGCACCGAGCTTAGACAGGCCTGGCTTCAAATCCTAGCTCCACCACTTCCTAGCTGTGTGACCTGGGCAGCTTCTTGTCTTTTCTGAATCCCATCTGTTAGGTGAGCTAATTAATATTGATTCCTTAATGTGCGTCAAGCGGGCGCTCAACAAGTGTCAGCCCTCCGCACCAGCGGACGTTTAGATAGCTCATTACGGCTCAAAGCGTGTTCCCTGTGCTGGCTCAGGTCACCCTCACAACCACCCTGGGCATGGGCATGGGCCCGCCCATTTTGTAGATGAGGAGACTGAGGTTCAGGAAGGCAGGGTGGCTTGCCCGAGGACCCCAAGGGAGTCAGAGCCTGAGGCTGCACTGGAACCGGGGTCTCCATGTTCATTCCACTCTACCTCCAGGCCCTGCCTCTGGCCCAGAGGACAGCTTGGCCCCCCCTACCGGCTACCCCATCCCCAGGTGACAGTGCTTCCCGTTCCGCCCCAGCCCTGGCAGGCAGGTTACCATGGACGCCTTAGGGAGAGGAGCTGACGAGGCGGGCCAGCCAGGGAGTGTGTCCAGCCCTGAGCCCGGTGGGCGAGAGTGGCAGTATGCCAAGGCTGAGGCGTGGGCCCGCCCTCCAGGACTCCTCGGCCTGGCCGCGTGTGGGAATAATAAGGGCAGTGTCTCCGGCCCCTCAGGGCCCGCCCCGCCGGCTCCCCCTCCCGCCTCTCACAGACCGCTGGTGTAACCCTGGTGGGGACCGCTCTCCAGTGGCTCTGGCCTGGGTTTCAATCCAGGCTCAGTCCTCTTAGCCACGTGCCAGGAGTGGGTGCTGAAGGCCTGAGTCTCTGTTTCTCCTCCACAACGCCGACTTTGGCCCCTGCTCAGGGGGGTCCTAAGACTTGGATGAGACAACACATGCTGAGTGTTTCAAGGGCTGTGAAGAGCTGCGTTCACGTAGGGCTGTTCTTATTGTTGTTATTATTGTGCATGTGTGTGTGCGCGTGTGTGTGTGCCCCCAGCACCACTGTCAGCTTCCAGGAGGCAAAAGGAGTCAATACCTAAACTTTGGTTTGCCCAATGCCCAGCACAGAGTAGGTGCCCAATAATGCCTTAGTGGTTTCTTATTTAATTCAAGATAAAATTGGAGAGTTCAGAGGAGAACAGTGCACACTGTCAGAGAAAAACGCTGTAAACGCCGCCGCCGCTTTGGGAGGCCCTCACTTTGCCCAGCTGCCAATCTAAGCACTTTCTGTGCAAGAGCATCTAGTCCTGCCCAGAACCACGTAAACAGAGTGTTATTGTTATCCCCACTTTGCAGATGAAGAAACTGAGGCATGAAGAGGTTAGATAAGTGGCAGAGCTGGGGTTTGAACGCAGTCTGAGTTCAGAGCCACCCTGGAAAGAGAGGGCCTGGAGTAAAAACAACGGAGGAGAGTTTGTGGAGGGGGACACATGGTGTGGATTTGGGAGAGTGGCGAGCATTTGTTCGTTGATAGTTGGTTTAAATAAACATGTGCTTTTCTTTTTTTTTTTTCCTGATTTTAGAAATACTCCAACCAGTTACTAGTAGTTACCTTTGGCTCTGGTGTCGGGGGAGGGATTTTCACTTACTTCACATACTTCTGTATTCTTTGACTTCTTATTTTTACCACAAGCATAGGTTACTTCTGTAACTTACAAAATAATAAAAGAAAATTGAACATGAAAGTGATACATGTTCATTTTAAGGAAATTCTGTGAGAGAATTTAGAAACTTAGCAACGGATGCCTTGAGCTGGGACGTAGGAGGGGGACAGTGGGACGTAGGAGGGGGACAGTGGGACAGCCCACATGGGAGGCTCTTGGGGAGTAAAGTGAGCAGCTGCCCTGGGTGTGTGGAAGGGGAGCGCGGGTGAGAAGGGCCTTAGAGGTCAGCTCGTCCAGCCCATCCTCCTCCCCTTTTACTTAGAAGGAGACAGAGAGGGTGAGTGGCTTCCCGAGAACACACAGCAAGTTGCCGCAGAGCTGAGGCAGCACCGGGGCCTCAGGACCCCTTGTGGGGCGGTGGTGTTCTTGCCTCCACACTGCCTGGGGCTTGAGAGACAAGGGCCCTCCCTACTCATCTCTTCACAAGGTGCTGTGCACTCAGCTGTTCCTTCGTTCATTCAACAAGTACTTGTGGGATTTCCCCGGCCGTCCAGTGGTTAGGACTCCGTGCTCTCACTGCCGAGGGCCTGGGTTCGATCCCTGGTCAGGGAACTAAAATCCCATAAGCCATGCAGCACAGCCCCCCAAAAAACCTACAAGTGCTTGCCCTTTGCCAGGCTCACTGAGACACTCCAGAGCCACTGACAGGGGCCTGGCCCATCGTGCAGACGTGTGGTCAGTGTAGTCAGACAGACAGACAAGGCCTTACCAGATAGGCCGTAGGTGTGCGGGTCAGGGGCCTGGAGGAGCCCTGGGTCAGGGAAGGGTCAGCTCCGCCCAGGCCTGGTGGGTGAGTGAGTGTCACCCAAGAGGAGGAAGGGTGAAGAGGGAAGAGAAGAGGGAGGGAGCGGCCCCGGGGGGAGGGCTCAAGGCAGGAGCGAGCCAGCAGGGTGTGTGACGCCCAGTCTGGCACAAGCGCGGAGAGAGGGCATGCAGGGACGCGAAGGTCGTGTTGGGACCCTGGCCCGTCCACCTGCAAGCAGGGGCAGCCAGCAGAGGTCCAGGGAATGACGGTATCAGATAGTACCTCGGGGACTTCCCTGGTGGCTCAGTGGTCAAGAATCACCCTGCCAATGCAGGGGACACGGGTTTGAGCCCTGGTCCGGGAAGATCCCACGTGCCACGGAGCAGCTAAGCCTGTGCGCCACAACTACTGAGCCTGCGCTCTAGAGCCCGCAAGCCACAACTACTGAGCCCATGCGCCACAACTACTGAAGCCCACGTGCCTAGAGCCCGTGCTCCGCAACAAGAGAAGCCACCACAATGAGAAGCCCATGCACTGCAATGAAGAGTAGCCCCCGCTCGCAGCAACTAGAGAAAGCCCGCGCGCAGCAACAAAGAACCAGTGCAGCCAAAAATAAATTAATTTTTAAAAAAGATGGTATCTCAGCTGCCAGGTAGAGAGTGGACAGGGAGGCTGGGAGGCTGCTGGGAGGGTAGATTAACCCACTTCTGAGGGACCTGGTGTGAGGGGGGAGGAGAGACAGGAGTCCAGGATGATGCTAGGTCCCGAGGGAGGGGGTGCCTTGCAGGAGATGAGAGGTTTGGCGGGCAGGGTGGTGAAGTCACTCGGAGGCCTGCTGAATCTGAGCTCGGCGATCACTGGGGGAGCCAATTGGAGGGTTCAAGCAGGCAGTTGGTTTGGGGTCTGGAGCTCAAAGGAGAGGACGGGGCTGGGGCCAAAGACCCTCGAGTCTCCACTTAGAGAGCGCGCGATGGCCTGAAGCCTCAGGGAGAGCGTCTCACCCAGAGAGACAGAGAGAAGGGTGAGGGGGGGGCCAGCCACGCTGTGGGGCGGGGTGGGGGGATGAAGAGCTGCGGCTGCCGGGGCCACTGCGCCCCAGCCCCTGGGCAGTGCCCCGCCAGCTGCGATGAACCTCCAGTGCAGGGACAGAACGTGGACTCGCCTCACACAGCCGGCTGTGGCCAGGGCAGGAATTCGACCCCCCTTCTTGGATGTCAGAGCCTTACATTTGGTCTCTGGATCCCTGGGGCCCCAGTGGATCCCACAGATTGGTTCCCTGGCCCCGTCCCCACTCCAGGGGCTCTTGCCCATCCTGGGTGCCACCTCTGGCCCCTGACCCTGCTCAGGAAATCTCTGGGAGCGTCGACCGTGGGCCTTGCCTCATCTGGCACCAGATGCTCTCGTGGAACACCCAGGGCCTGGGTCAACCAGCACTGCCTCTAATAGGCATTTATTTAGCGCCTACAGGGTACAGGGCCGTGGGTCTCATGCCCTCAGGAAACCCAGCTCTGTGAGGGGCCAGAGCCAGGCCCCGGAGGCGGCTGGTGGGAGGTGTGACCCAGCAAGGACTAGGAGAGAAGAGCCCCCAGATCCCACCACGTCTCACAGCTGTGTTTTGTCGGTGTTTCTTCCTGCGTGTGAAGCAACACGTGGAGCCATAAGGTCACACGTTCCGTCTTCTGCTCATTGTATTCGTTGCCATTTTCTACATTAATACGCAGACTTTATTTATTTATTTGGCTGCGTCAGGTCTCAGTTGTGACGCACGGGCTCAGTAGTTGCGGCGCACGGGCTTAGTTGCCCCGCGGCATGTGGGATCTTAGTTCCCCAACCAGGGATTGAACCCGCGTCCCCTGCATTGGAAGGCAGATTCTTAACCACTGGACCACCAGGGAAGTCCCAGTTCACAGACTTTATAACGTTCATCCCAAAGGAGAGTCATACCCGCTCTGCTGTTTGCCGTTACCAGGACACACATCCTTGTGTATAAAGGTCTTTCCCTGGATGGGATTATTTTCTCAGGATAGTTTCCTGAAAGTCGAGTCACCAGATCCCAGGGTTCTTGCTCCATATCAACACCACGGTGTTTAAACAGATGAGACACATGATAACCCCAAGTAAGGGTTTTCTCCTGAGACTTGTTTCTTGGGTTGGTTTCAGTTTTCAGTGAAGATGACCTCAGTGTGGACACAGTTGAGAAGGGAATTCCAGACCAGAGGAACAAACCCGGCCTGACCCCAAGGTCCACCCAGAGCTGGGGGTGGGATGGAGAAAGGGCTCTGAGGGTGACGCTGGGCCTGGCTCGCCCCCATTCCAGCCAGTGCCACCTTCCCCGAGGCCTCCACATCCCACCCCAGACTCTGATGCAGGTGAGGGGTGGGGACACAGGAAGTTGAGTTGAAAGGGGAACTGACGTAAAGATTTCCAAGGGCGAAATCTAGAAAGACCTGGGGACACCAGTGGTTCATTCATTCAACAATGTTCATTAAGTACCTGTTGTATCAGGCACCACCCATTGTTGGTCAAGAGACACGATCCTGCCCTCAGGGATGGACTGCCTCCAAGGGGAGCCCACCACTGGCTGCAGAGCCCAAAGGTAAAATTACAGTGACCAGGACACCAGCAAAGGGACCCAGCCCATAGCAGCGCTCTTCGGCCTGATCAGGGAGGTGAGAGGGGGCTTTGTTAAGGGAGCCTAGAGAGTTGGGGGGGGTGGGCAATGAACTAGGCCAGAGGGGAAGGGAGGGGCCACAGGTGAGAATTTTGGCCCCTTTCCCTAAGGGTTGGGGGAAGCTGTTAGGATTCTGAGCTGGGGAGGGGTGACAAGACCAGATTTGCATTTCAAATGTTGGTTTTGGTGGCCCCTCGGAGAATGGCCTGTAGGGGAGCCTGAGGGAAGCGGGGAAGCTGCTTAGAGTAGGGCAGCCTGGGCGCGTGTCCGAGAGCCCACTGGGCAGCTCTGCTCAGCACTCAGCAGGCAGCAGAGAGACAGGCTGGACCCTTGGACCACAGATGGCCCCTGTCATGAGAGGGGCCCGTGGGACACCATGGTCAGGACCCAAGGTCACTCCGCTGGCATCCTTACCTCACTCCAGGAGGAGAGCCAGGAGCAGGAAGACAGGAATGGCCTCTGAGCAACCAGACGCCTGGCTCTGATTGGCCTTGCTCAGCTAAAGCCTCAGCACTTTACCACTTAACCCTCCCTTCGCGTGCACTTCTAACTCCACCTACTACTGGGTTGAAACGGCAGATTAGAAAGAGCTGCTGTAGGTGGAACGAGGCGAACAGGGAGATGTGACAGCACGTGGCAAGGGAAAAGGCCATGACATGAACGTCGGAACACCAGAGGCTTGTCTGTTCATTTAGGGGAGCTCGGCTCAGGGAAGGGGAGCCTGAGGATGGCATGTTCAGAGTGCAGTGAGGGGCCAGCTCGGCCAGAGGAAGGGACTGGGGCACCGGAGCAGGAGGCGATGAGGTTAACGCGGAAGAGGGGGCCTGGAATATAAAGATAGACGCCAAAGGTCAGGGAGGTCTCCAGAGACCAAACCCGTGACATCGAGTCACCAAATGCTAATGTGGATGAGACCTCAGGAACCATCTCACCGGAATGGGCAAGCAGGTCTGATTGATCAGCGACGGCTGCCTCCGAAGGCTGGGGTCTCCAGATCTAGAGGTGGCCTCATGGCGCTCAGGGCTCAGGTCTCCATGGGGAAGGTGGGTCAGTGGCTTCAGGAGGTAACCTCCCTCCCTCCTTCCTTCCTTCCTTCCTTCCTTCCTTCCTTCCTTCCTTCCTTCCTTCCTTCCCTCTTCCCTTCCATCTTTTCCTTCCTCCCCATAGTTGCCCTTCTTGAGCTTGGAGGGACAAAGGGTCTGTTTAGTTTTCCCTCCATGAAGGGTATCCCAGGGCTTCGGCGGAGAGACCCAGAACACCTGGTGTCTGGAAAAGCAGGAGGAAAGGGCAGGGCTAGGGCTGGGACTGGGGCTGGGGGATGGGAGGTGGGGGGAGTATGACTTGCAAAGGGGACTCCATAATCAGCTAAGCCCCTTGATCCTTGGTTGTGACCTCCTGACAGCACCTTGCAATTCGCAAACACTCCACTCAGTTAAATTTACCAGCACCCAGACATGGGGAGGGTTCATTTTATATGTGGGGAAATGGCAGACCTGTGGCATCTTAAGTCTGAGCCTTAGTGCTCCGCATCTGTAAAATGGACAGAATAAAAACCCTCTTCCAAGGCTGGAGTGAGGATGAAGGGAGATGCAGAGCAGAAAGAAGGTTGGTGGCCAGGGCACAGCAGCTGCTCAGGAGACGGGGCGGCTGCTTCTCATAAGCGAAAGAATCAGGATTTGATCTCAGGCCTCCTGCCTCTGAGCCTGATATGGCGGCCATTCCACCATCTTGCCTGCTTATGAGAAAAAAATAAGATTAAGGAGCTCCCTTAACCCACCCCACCAGAGCCAGGGATCAAGTGCAGGCTTTTTTTTTTTTGGCTGTGCCGCGCTTGCATGTGGGATCTTAGTTCCCCAACCAGGGATCGAACCCATGCCCCCTGCAGTGGAAACTCAGAGTCCTAACCGCTGGACCACCAGGGAAGTCCCAAGTGCAGGCTTTTGAGCCCCAGCCCAGTGCTCTTTCCACCACTGCCCTCAGTTAACCTCATTCCTCATCTGATACAGCTGTCCCTGCCTGCCCCCAGACCTGCTGTCCCAGGAAGTGGGAATATCGGGTGATGCTGAGATCAGGTGTGTAGAGATGAGCTGAGAAGCCCCAGCCCAGGTCCAAGCCAGACCCTGCAGGTCTGCCCTGGACACTTTGGTTTGAGAGGAGTCCGTGGGGGCTGAGGTTGTCCTTGACGGACATCTAGCAGACACGCACTGGGTGCCTGGTGTATGCAAGATGACCTCACCAGCTCTGCCCTCCAGACCTCACTGGGAGGGAGGGGACCTTTATTCACCACCGGCTGGGTGCAGGGTGGGGGCAGGGTGTGAGCTCCATCTATCTTTGGAGCCTCCTGAGAGGGGAGGGAGGGCGTCTGATGCAGGCCTCGTCCTGTCTGCTCCCCAACATGCCTTGCCTCCACGCAGAGGGTGATGCCAATCATGAGCAAGGGGAATGACAGGGGACCAGTGAGTGCTGCCCGGAGGGCTGTAAGGCACTGACACGGGGCCAGGAGGGCTTCCTGGAGGAGCAGGCTTAACTGAGCCTTCTACCAACAAGCACAGGTTGAGAGCCTGCCGTGTGCTCCATCCAAGCGCTGGGTTAGACACTGGGGAGGCGGGCGCCAGAGGCAGGCAGTCGCGCAGGGAGCTGCAGATCTGGATGCCAGGCCAAGGAGTCGGCCAGGGCATCTTGGAGGGTTTTGAGTCAGGGGCGAAAGGGCGGCATTTCGGACAGCTCCTCCTGATAGTGGCGGGTGGGGTGGGACGGTGCTGGCATGGGGAAACTGAGGCAGGCAGGCCAGTGCGGGGGTCTGGGACTGCAGAGGCAGGAGCTAGACCAGGCTGGGCAGTGAGGACGAGGAGATGCAGATGTGTGCAGAGGTCACCGGCAGAGCAGGGGGCGTCTGAGGGCACCTCTGGGTTAGACACCCAGTGGTCCTGCAGCTGCCTGGTGCTGACTGAGTCCCAGGAGTGACTTCTCTGTGACTGGCCAGGCAGCCAGTGTGTATATTAACCATTTGCTTAGTGCCCGCCACTGGGTTCTCATCCCAGGGCCAGAGATGCCACCCTGTGCTGCTCTGGCTTCTGGGCTGGGCTGTCCTCCCCACCCTACCCCTACTTCCACACCACACCCTCCCCCAGCCCTGGGAACCTACCACCCTCGGGCTGCAGGTCAGGAGAGGCCTTAAAGAGCACAATGTCCATCCAGCTCCCCCGCCCCCCGCTGTTTCTCCAGGGACCTTCCAGCTTCTGCTTACGCCACCCCGCAGTGCCAGGAGGCTCATTAGCTCCCCAGCTGCCCTTCCTGCCCTGCCGTGAGATATCCACATATGATCTGGCCTTAGCCCTGGCTGTAGCGCCTCCGGTGGCCATAGGCACTTCCTGGATGGGTACTGAAGGATGGAGCCCTGGGGAGGGGCACCCAGGTGGGCAATAGAGGCAGCCCAGACCCACCCCAGGCAGCACTGTGTGAAGGCTGCCTGGGCCCACAGAAACCTCTCTGATGAGGTATGGGGGTGAGCGAATAGCTGTGCGGATGGAGCGTCCATTTGTGGAGGATTTTGGAAGCCCCTCCATCTTGCTACCAGGAGCCCTAATTGTGGTGCTGGCCCTTTAAAGCAGATCAGGGGCTGGCTTTTGCGGGGAAACATCCCAGATTTCTGCTGTCTGCTTACAAGCCTGGGCCACGGAGGGGGGCCACCCCAGCCCCCGACAGGGGCATTGGAAGGGCAGGTGGAGCCGTGGCATCGATTGCAGTAACCTGATCCCGCGGCGGGAGGCTGACGGCAGCGGCAGCGCGAAGGGCCAGGGGAGGAAGCTGCCTGCAGCCGAGGGTTGGCTGGGAAGAGCTGGGACCGGGGCGGGTCGGCAGCCGCTGCCTCTTCTCCCAGCCCATCTATTTTTAATGAGCTCCCCAGGCTTCTGCAGCGGGCTGGACTCAGAAAGGCAGACCCAGGCGGTGGAGGCCCGAGGCCCCAGCCCTGTCCGGAGCCCTGGCACCTCCACCCTTCTGGGCATGAGAGGGCGGCCCCGGGGCCCCGCAGCCCCCCAGCCGGGCTGGGCTCTCCATGCAGCTGGTGCTGAAGATGGATTCCAGCCCAGACAATGACAGCTGGTTGGAGGATCAGTGGGAGAGCTGGTAGGGGTGTGGGGACCGGTGTGGGGGAGGGGAAGTACTGGGGCAGCTCCATGGAGCTCCGGGTCTCCGTTTGGTCTGGTTGAGGTGAGAGGCAGAGGGTGTGGCCTCCGAGGATCCCCCTGGGGCTGAGTCCACCACCTCTCCTGGGTGACCTTGGACGAGTGGGTCTCCCTTCTCTAGGCCTCCGTCTCTTGGTCTTACTGAAGAAAAGACTCAGAATTCTCCCCAACTTCATTAGCAGAATTCTCCCGATGTCCCACCCACACCACACCGGGCGGGGTCCCCGGGGCAGGGGCTGAGCAGGTGGGGGGACCAGCAGGCACCTCAGGGGCTGGCACAGTCCTGCAGTCTGGGGTTGGGGCCCGGGGTTGGCCTGGGGGGAGAGGGTTCTAACAGCCAGTTAGCGTTCCCTCGCTGAAGTGCTTTGATCTGCTTCCTGCGTTCAGGACACATCCCCCTGTCCCTGCCCCCAGCTGGGCGGCCTCCTGTTCGGGGCCCACATGCCAGGCAAGACGATTTTGTGTTCGAATTGATGAGACCAAGGACACAGAACAGGGGCATGGTCTCTCCTAGAAGAGGCTGAAACTAGACTGACACCAGACTCCCCTGCACTTGCTCCCAGGGCTTACGAGGCGTGGGACTTCCTGGGGTGGGGACATGGTGCTCTCCTCGGAGGCTGGGGTGGGGCCTCTGCCAGCACCTTGGGGGTTTTGTCACTGCTGTGCACAGGGAGCCCCCCTCCAGGCATCCCTTGGAGTCTCTTCTCAACTCTCTGCCTCTTCCATGGGTGAACTGGCCTTGGCACCTGCCTTGACCCTGGGAGCCATTTCTCTGGCAGAGCCAAGGCTCTGATCAGCTGGGCCTTCTAGGCATGGCCTCCTGATTGGCAGCAGGGTGGACAAGTCCCAGCTGGGAAGAGCTGGGGTAACCTGGAGCCTCCCCTTCCACTGCCACCCTAGGAGGCCTGCCTTTTGACATGAGCCCCAAACTCTTGCCCTGCCTGTTCAGTACCCCTTGCACTGGCACAGGTAGACCCCAGGTCCCATCCTCTGGGGGTGGTGATCTGCCTTCGAGGGGCTGCCCCTTGGAAGAGGTACTAGGGAGGCATCAGGGGGCCTCGGCCCGCTGGCAGCAATCCCGAGTGGTAACTTTGGCTTCTTGTCCCCACCAGGCTCACCCATGACATCAGCCTGGAGGAGTTTGAGGATGAAGACCTCTCTGAGATCACCGATGAGTGCGGCATCAGCCTGCAGTGCAAAGACACCCTGTCCTTACGGGTAAGGGTGGGCTCCCTGAGTGGAGTGGCAGGATGGGTAGGGACAGGACTGAAGGTGTCCCCGTATCTAGAGGGGCTTTCAGGGTCTGTGTGGCACCCTCATTAAATGCAATAACATGCAGGAAACATCCAGTACAATGCTTGGCACATCTTGAGTGCTCAGATTCTTAATTTATTATTTATTTGTTTATTTGTTTTGCCAGGGGCTAAGGCAGGAGATAGCTCCTTCGACTGCCCACAAGAAGGGAGAGAGCAGGAAGTCTTGAGGCCTAGGACAGCAGCAGTTAGGGCCAGAATTAAGGGAAGCCTCAGGACTACCCTAAATCCTTTCCAAAGCTGCCTTGGCAGAGGGCCTGAGGCAGAGCAGGGTGGAGTCTGGTGGAATCTGCAGTGCTTTGGGGCAGGAAAAAAGAGCCAGGGCACTCCCTTGGCTACCATTGCACCAAACACACCACACAGCCTCGAAGACCCTCTCTGGCCCACCGTCCTAAAGGTCCCTCTAGAAGGTTAATCCAGCATTGCTGCTGCTTTGGGCCCCATGGCTTTGTCATAGGACAGATGGCTCCCAAAGTTCTGACTCCTGCCAGGAGGTCCCCGGCATCTGGAGAGACTGAGTCAGATAAGGATCCCCCTATGTCTTTTTTCTTTTTTTAATTGGAGTATGATTGCTTTACAGTGTTGTGTTAGTTTCTGCTGTGAAATGAAGTGAATCGGCTATATGTATGCCTATATCCCCTCCCGCTTGGGCCTCCCTCCCACCCCCCCCACCCCCACCCCCAGGAAGAAGGGGCTGCTAGCCAGGAGACGGAAGGCAAGTGCGGAGCTAGGTTGCAGAGCCCAGAGCTTCTCTCAGCCCCCGGAGGGTGGGTAGCCGAAGTAGACATGGTGTTGGGAGAATGGTTAGCAAAGGAGAGCTGCCATATGAGCTGGGATGGGGTGCCTCTGTGTTGATCTCCTTTTGCCCCCAGAGATTCTGTAAGTTCTGCCAGGCAAGAGGAAACCAAGGGGTGGGGCTAACCCTCCAGTACCCTGTACTCCAACCCGCCACCCTCTGGCCAGGCCAGGAAGCGCTGGAGGCAGAGGCCACTGATTCTGGACTAAGATAGCTTCTCGACTCCCACTTGCACAAGCAGAGCCTTGGAGAGGGTGTTCCGACTCCCACTTGCACAAGCAGAGCCTTGGAGAGGGTGGTCCTTGCAACGAGCAGGACCCTGAGGCAGTACTAGCTCGGGGCGTACCCTGTGGGGCCTTAGACAAGCTCCAGGGGGCCATCAAGTACTCTTGCCAGTGAGTCCTCACCTCTCAGGGAAGCGGGGAGACAGTTAACTGGTGGGGGAATTGGAGAGTCAGAGGATCTGTCCAAGGTGCCAGGGAGTTAATGGTAGAGCTGGAACTAGAACGGGGCTCTGAACGGGGTTCTCAAAGGTAGGCTGGCCTGAGAGAAAACCTCAGGTTGGAGGGGCCTCAGCCTGAGGACCGAGGAAGGTGGGGATGCAACTGCCTCGTCCAGGTGCCTGCCACTTGCTCCTCCCCCTCAGCATCCCTCTTCCAGTCGCGCTCAGGTCCTCCTGTCTGCACTGAGGCCCTCCTGGCTGAGACTGTTTCCTCAGTTTTCCTCCCTGCCCCCTTCAAAACCCCGTCCCCATCCCTTGTGGGGCCCGAACTCCTCGGCGACCCTCCGTCCCCATGGCAACAGCGGTGACCTCACTCTGGGCTCGGCTTACTACCCGGGTGAGGTCACTGGCCGTTGCCAAGGGAACGGGAGGGTGCAAAGAGTCGGGAAGGGGGGACCGTGGGGAGGGGAGAAGTGTGGACTGCAAAAGGCGCCGCCTGACGTGGGGAGGAGGCGGCCTCGCGCATTCTCGAAGGCGCGGGAGGGCACGGTCCTCTCGCGGGCCTCCTGCTCCGTTCCCTCTGTCCCCCTCTTTGCGGCCGCGGAATGGACTCGCCCGCGTGGGGGGCGGTGCGCGGCGGCCTTGGCCCTGCCCCTTCCCCGCCTCCTGACGCCCCTCTGTCCGCGCCGAGCAGCCCCCACGCGCCGGGCTGCTGTCTGGGGGCGGCGGCGGCGGCGGCGGCGGCTGCGGCGGCGGGGGGAGCCGGCTGCAGGCCGAGATGCTGCAGATGGACCTGATCGACGCGGCGGGGGACACTCCTGGCGCTGAGGACGAAGAAGAGGAGGACGAGGAGGAGCGTGCGGCGCGGCGGCCGGTAGCGGGCCCGTCTGAGGCGGAGCCCCACCAGGAGACGGCGCCCCGCGGCCAGGGTCAGGGCCAGGGCCCGGGCAGCGGGGATACGTACCGGCCCAAGCGGCCCACCACGCTCAACCTCTTCCCGCAGGTGCCGCGGTCTCAGGTGAGGAGCCAGCGGCTTGGGGGCGGGGCTTAGGGGGCGGTGCCCCGGGGCAGGGCCCCGGGAGGTCTTCGGGGCGCCGGCCGTCTCAGGGTCCAGGCCCGGACGGGCCGGGGAGCAGGAGGGGCTGCGGAAGAGTCACTTGCCAGGCCGGAGGAGGGAGAAGTCTCGGGCCTGCTGACACCTTCCGTAGCTTCCCACGGGGGAGGTCCCTGGGGAGGTGGTCGCTGAGGGCAAGTAGAGTCTGTCCTAAGTGAGAGGGGCCGAGCGGGGCTGGCTGGGTTTGAAGCCTTGAGAGGAGAGGCTGAAGGAATGAAAGGGCTGAGAGGGGCAGTGGAAGGATGCGGGTGAAGAGAGAAGTAGGGAAGTAAGAGAACAGGGCTTTGAGGGCGTGCAAGGGTATGGGGTTCCCGGTGAAGGTGGGTCAGAAGCGGGGCCTGAAGAAAAAGGCATGTGAAGTGGTCAGTTTGGGGGAAAGTCATGGGAAATTGTGAAGAGCTGGGGATGGGGACCAGCAGCCAGTTTGAAATGTGGGCAGCTGGGGATTCCCAGAAGGCAGGGAAGAGAAATGGGAGGTGGAGCTGCCTGGCTGGGTTGGGGGCCTAGGGCCCCTGGACTGGGTGGCTGGATGCCAAGGAGGGTTGAATAGGGTTGGGGAGAGCCGGCCGGGCCCATTGTCTTCCAGGCCCAGTCTGGAGAGGTACAGAGGAGCGGCTCAGGGAGCTGGGCCTGCTGGTGGAGGGTGCAGGGGCTGCAGGGAAAGGATTGGTCCCTTTCCCAGGATCCTCTCGGGTGGGTTTTGGCAGCCAGACTCATGCATGCGAGAGCCTGTGAGGGTGTCCTCAGGGGAGGGGGCTAAGTTGTGTGCAGGGGACCTTGTATGTAGGCATCGTGGAGAGGGGTCCCAGGGGGCTGAGAATGTGGAGTGGGTGGCCCCGAGATCCAGGAAGGAGGCCTCTGACAACTACATCTGTCACTCCTCTGTCACGTGCTCTTGGGGGGGTGGGGAAACCATGTTCTGGATTCGTCGTTTGTATGATTCATCCCAGTCCCCCAAGCCAGGGGAGCTGCTGGGGAGCGCCTTCCTCCTGGCTCTCCTAGAATGTCCCTGCCCCTTCCCTAGGCCATAGGTTCCTGAGCTCCAGGGGAGTTGGGCTGGAAGTGGGCATCTTCCTTGTAAACCCTGCGTGTCTGAGACTGGCGGTCTGGCTCTGTCCCTGGATGGCTCTTGCTTCTCCCCGCCCCTCCCCCCACTCACCACCATTCACATTGGCCATCACCACCTTTGTTGAGGCTGATGAGAGCATTCCCCTGAGGGTTGGCCAGCTTCCCTGAGCCAAGGGGGTGGTCTGTCTCGCACCAATAGCCCTGGCTGGGAGGGCTGTGACTTGCCACCCCTTCCGCCTGCTCCAGAGGGTTGGGGGTGAGGCCCTTGGCAAGTATTAAGGGGTGGGGGGAGCAGCAAATGGCCTAGGGATGGCCTGATGGGGGCAGGGCCAGGGCCTCCCTGTGCCGGGCACTGTTGAGCGCTGCTGTCACAAGGGCCTTTTGTTCCCTGCACAGGACACACTGAATAATAATTCCCTGGGCAAGAAGCACAGTTGGCAGGATCGGGTGTCGAGATCATCCTCACCACTGAAGACAGGTAAGTCGTGACCGTTTCCCTTACCTGGACCTCCACGTGCCCTCAGTCCCCACTGCAGAGAGCAAACCAGCAGTCTCCAGCCTGCTGGGTAGAGGTGAACTGCCGGTCCCACAGGTCTGAGCAGGCCCAGCCGCTGTCGGCTGTGGCTGGCGTGAGAGGACTGGCCTCAGAGCCTGCCGTAGGCCTACTGCCCCGGAGGCTGTATCTTGGTGTCTGTGTCCACATGCTGAGTGGAGGGAGCAGGTAGCCTCGGAGTCAGGGGCGAGGCACCTGCCTTCAGCACTGCCCTGCCTGCTCTCCAGGGGAGCAGACGCCTCCACATGAGCACATCTGCCTGAGCGATGAGCTGCCGCCCCCAAGCAGCCCCGCCCCCACCAAGGACCGAGGCACCTCCACCGACAGCCCTTGCCGCCGAAGCGCTGCCACCCAGATGGCACCTCTCGGCGGCCCCCCTGCTGCTCCACCGGCTGGCCGGGGCCATTCGCATCGAGACCGCATCCACTACCAGGCGGACGTGCGGCTGGAGGCCACCGAGGAGATCTACCTGACACCAGTGCAGAGGCCCCCAGACCCTGCAGAGCCCAACTCC
This sequence comes from Lagenorhynchus albirostris, assembly GCF_949774975.1. Taxonomy (NCBI): domain Eukaryota; kingdom Metazoa; phylum Chordata; class Mammalia; order Artiodactyla; family Delphinidae; genus Lagenorhynchus; species Lagenorhynchus albirostris. Next base: position 14,214,261 of record NC_083103.1, on the reverse strand, counting down.
GCCTTCCTGCCGCCAGCTGAGAGCCGGATGTCGGTCAGCTCTGACCCAGACCCTGCCGCTTACCCGGCAACTGCAGGGCGGCCACACCCCTCCATCAGCGAGGAGGACGAGGGCTTCGACTGCTTGTCGTCCCCGGAGCGGGCCGAGCTGCCAGGTGGAGGATGGCGGGGGAGCCTGGGCGAGCCGCCGCCGCCTCCACGGGCCTCGTTGAGCTCGGACACCAGCGCCCTGTCCTACGACTCGGTCAAGTATACGCTGGTGGTGGATGAGCACGCACAGCTGGAGCTGGTGAGCCTGCGGCCATGCTTCGGCGACTACAGCGACGAGAGCGACTCGGCCACCGTCTACGACAACTGCGCCTCTGCCTCCTCCCCCTACGAGTCGGCCATTGGGGAGGAGTACGAGGAGGCCCCCCGGCCTCGGCCCCCCGCCTGCCTCTCTGAGGACTCCACGCCCGATGAACCCGACGTCCACTTCTCCAAGAAGTTCCTGAACGTCTTCATGAGTGGCCGCTCTCGCTCCTCCAGTAAGTCGGCAGCAGGGAGCCGTGTGGGGACCGGGGTGAGGGTGTCCCCGGGAGGTGGCCTCAGGTCCATCTGGTTCAATGCGTTAGGACCGAGCGCTCTACCTGCCCCGCGAGCCTCAGCCGGAGCTGGGACCACCCTTTCCTAGCCCGCCCCCCTCATCTACAGGTGCGGAGTCCTTCGGGCTCTTCTCCTGCGTCATCAACGGGGAGGAGCAGGAACAGAGCCATCGGGCCGTATTCCGGTAAGAGCCCCAGGGCCGGGCTGGCCAGGCAGCAGCTGGGGCCAAACCCTCCCTGCCTCTGCCGTCACCCCCTGGCCTAGACCCAGCCCCACCACTCAGCCCCAGGTGGACAGTGTCCACCCTCTAGGAACTCGGAGTTCAGGGACGGAGTGGATGATTTCGGAGCAATGTGTTGTGCTGCCCAGAGCCCAGGACTGAGCACCTAATCTGGCCGGGGCAGGGGCCCAGGAGGGTGCCCAACAGAGACACCTGACCACACACAAAACCCACTACCCCTCACCCTCCTCCATGTGGAAATACTCGCTTCCTGTGACCTCTCACAGTTTACCAGTGGCCCTGGTCACTTGCTTCCTGGGCTGCAAGTTCCTCCATGGCAGATGCATGTCTGATTGACCTTGGTCTCACCCCCCCACCCCCAGGGAGTGACAGGCACATGGGACGCTGTGCAAACGTTTATTGAACCAGCGATGCCGACACAACCCCCCGACCTCAGGGTGGGGAGTAGATGGCTGGCTGGAGGGGCCTGGGTGGTGAATTCCTCACAGGCCCTTGTTGGGGACAGGTTTGTGCCTCGACATGAAGACGAACTTGAGCTGGAAGTGGATGACCCTCTGCTGGTGGAGTTGCAGGCTGAGGACTACTGGTATGAGGCCTACAACATGCGCACGGGTGCCCGGGGCATCTTTCCTGCCTACTACGCCATCGAGGTCACCAAGGAGCCTGAACATATGGCAGGTAGTGTTCCTTCCCCCCACCTGGTGCCACTGGGTCCCCATTTGCTGCCGGGCGGACCTGTGCTTCAGATCTCAACCACCCAGGGAGGGGGCCGGGCAGTGGTGACTTCAGGTCCATTTCATAATCGAGAAAAGTGAGGCCCAGCCAAGTCGGGGCAGCCCTGGGTGGTGCATCCTCTGCTGGGTCTGCCACTCCTCACTCCACGCTTGCTTTCCAGCCCTGACCAAAAACAGCGACTGGGTGGACCAGTTCCGGGTGAAGTTCCTGGGCTCAGTCCAGGTTCCCTATCACAAGGGCAATGATGTCCTTTGTGCCGCTATGCAAAAGGTACCTGCTCCACTGGGAAGGGTGCCCACCCCCGGCCCGGTCCCCATCCTCTCCTGGGGAGAGGGCCACCCAGCACCTCATGTTCCCATCCCTCACCCACAGATTGCCACCACCCGCCGGCTCACCGTGCACTTTAACCCGCCCTCCAGCTGCGTCCTAGAGATCAGCGTGCGGGGCGTGAAGATAGGCGTCAAGGCTGACGACTCCCAGGAGGCCAAGGTGACTGCCCCGGCCTGGCCCCGCTCTCCCGTCAGACCTCCAACCTGTGCCCCTGCAGGCTGATGACCACCCTCTTCTCTCCTCCCTCCTGTAGGGGAATAAATGTAGCCACTTTTTCCAGTTAAAAAACATCTCTTTCTGCGGGTACCATCCAAAGAACAACAAGTAAGAACACGACGGGGAAGAGGTCAAGGCGCGGGTGGTGGTTCAGGGCGTGGGTCCACGTGTGTGCCTGAGGGTTCTGAGCTCCCGTCCCGCCCAGACAGACTGCTGTCCTCCCACAGGTATTTTGGGTTCATCACCAAGCACCCTGCCGACCACCGGTTCGCCTGCCATGTCTTTGTGTCTGAAGAATCCACCAAAGCCCTGGCAGAATCCGTGGGGTACGTGTGTGTGTGTCCTGCCAAACACCCAGCCCTGTAGCCAGCCCCGGTCTCAGGCCCCGAACACGTTCCTCATGCTTGGCAGCATCCCTCAGGCCTCCCCGGCACTCGGCATGGCGTCCTTGGGTCACAGAGGCCTGGAGAGAGGGCTGGGTGGTCTTGAGGTCCGAACTTCTTGGTTGCTGGGCCCTTTCTTTAGTTGAAATCTCACTCAGGAAACACTGTGTGCAAAGAACAGAGCTGAGCAGCTCTGGCTGGGGGAGGCGCAGCCCCATCCGGGTACCCCGAGGCTCCAGTGTGAAAACCCTGGGTCGAGATCCTGTTCCTCCCCAGTCATTCTGGTGTGTCTGCCTGCCTCCTAGGAGAGCGTTCCAGCAGTTCTACAAGCAGTTCGTGGAGTACACCTGCCCCACAGAAGATATCTACCTGGAGTAGCAGCGCTGCCTCGCCCTCTGCATCCCCTGGGCCCTGGGGCCAGCGCCAGGACGGCTGGCTGCTGACAGGACATGGCACTGCTTGAGGAGGGGCACCTGCCACTACCAGAGGATGGGGAAGCGGGGGGGCTGTTGGCCGAGGGTGGGGGAGGGTGGGGGTTATGGGGAGAGGCAAATGCAGTTTATCGTAATATATGGGATCAGCTTCATCTATGGAGGACGGAGCGGGCTGCCCAGGGATTGGGAGGGAGTGGGGCTGGGGGGTGGTGTTAAGCCTCTGGCCAGGAAGGGTGCCCATCCTCGGAGCGGAGGGTTCTGTCTCATCTTGGGCCTCCCTCACTTTCCCTGCCAGGGCCTCCGGGCCTCTACAAAGCTCACGCCACCTGTGAGTGCCCACCCCACCCCCGCCCCCAGCTCCCGGAGGGCCCTGAGCTCAGGCTGAGCCCAGCCACCTCCCGAGGGCTTTGCAGCAAGGAAAACAGCAGCAGGCAGGGGTGCAGTCCCTGTCCCCAGCCCTGTCACTTGTGTGGCCTCTGGGTGGCTCCTACCATCACCGGCATGCCAGCCCCTGGCAGGGGTGCGGCCTCACAGGGAGGGAGAGCGCCGCAGGGGGCCCCACCTCAGCAGGAAAAGGCGGCTTCCGCCCCGGCCTGGGCCCGCCAGGCCCCTTGGCTGCTTCGGCGGTAGCCCCATCTCAGTCCTGTATGCTGGCCACAACTATTAAAGTGCCATTTCCTGTTGGGACCGCAGTGGGTCTCATCTGCTTGTCTACTTGGACCCCCTCCCTCGCCCGGTTCCTTTCCATCCCGGGAAAGCCCAAGCCGTTGCTGCACAGAATAGCTTTATGAGGGGTTCCCGTCACAGGTGCGCGTCATAAGGGTTCCCGTCACAGGTGCGCGTCATAATACTCGGCCACGTCCGGCCCGGCCCGCTTGCGCTGCTGGGCCCGGGAGAGAAGGGGTCGAGGCCGTCGTGGCCATGGGTGCTTGGGTCGCACCCCATAGTCTAAGGAGAGAGAAGAGGGTATGAGCGGGAGGGAGAATCTGTTCTGCGTCCACTGAAGACGTCCCCAGGCAGATGCCGTTTGGGACGAGAAGGCCCTCAGGCTGGACCTGGGCGCCCTCTCCTAGGGCATCTCTCCCCCACCAGGTAGGGCTGGGGGCAGAGGAGGGGAAGGGGTAGGGGAAGGAGGAGATACTACCGTCCACCAGGCCAGAAAGTGGCTCCAAGAGTTCCAGGGGGGCTGAAAATTCCTCAGGAACAGATCGCTGGGGCCTGCGGGAGATGTGGGGTGCTCAGCCCAGGCCCCAAAGGGAAACCACCGCCTCCCAGCAGAGGGGGAAACGGGCCAGGGTGGGGCCGCACTGCAGAGTCCCCACCTTCCAGGCCCCTGGCCCTGTTGAGCCCTGACCCCGTGTCCCCAGGAGTTACCTTAGCGCCTCGGGGCAGAGGAGCGCAGCCGCCAGGATGAGGCTGAGGAGGCGGCGGCTCAGCGCGGCCCTGGGGTACAGAGCCCCCAGCATGGCGAGAACGAGAACCATCTTCGACTTGGGTCCCTGCTCCAGGCTTCTGCCCGCCCCTCCCCCGGCAGGACAGAACCTGCTGCCAACTCCCAGGGCCACCTCACAAAGGGCGCGCGTTCCGGGGCTCCGCGTCAGCACCAGCGCCGGGGCTAGGCTGGAAACCTCCACGCTGAGGGTGGTTTGATTTTACTGAGGCTATGGACCCGCAGGGGCCACACCACACCGTGTTGCTGCCATCACTGGTTACGGGCACAGGTCTCAGTTCGGACCCTGACCTCGCCTCTTGCTAGGCGGACACACCGCTTCATCTCTGTGGGCCTCGGCTCCCTCACCTGTGAGGCAAGGTACACACGTGTGTACCTAGGGACTGGCGCACAGGAGGCCCTGAGCAGAGGTCACAGTCACCGAACCCTCACACCTGGAGTCCCCACCGCTCCCACTCAGCCTCATCCCCTCCTCCCGCCCCCACCACTGCCCCACCTCTCCCTCCCGTGCCTCCGCAATCCCAGGAAGGTCCTGCCAGCTAGCGGGCCCAGAGCAGGCGACTGAGCAGAGCCTGCTCTGAGGGCCTTCCCCACGCCGCTCCCCGCAGCTTAGAAGAGCCTGGCCCCGGGACGCCACAGGCCCTGCCACCACCCCTGAGGCTGACAGGGATTTCAGGTTAGGTGGCAAAGCCTGGGACCTGGTCCCCTCGAGCATAAGCTTCCCGAGGGCAGGGACTACAGGAAGCCCAGTACTTGACACCCAGCGGGTGCTCGGTAAACACTTGTTGAATGAATAAATGCAGCGTGACGGTAGGCTGGAGACTGAGTCTTTTCACAGGCCTGCGGCAAGGCCGTGCGGCCCTCTGGTTCCTGCCCGGCCCCCATTCACACGGTGTGGACCTGGCTCATGTTCGAAGCCACACACTGACTTCCCACTGACCACCTCTCTTTCTGTGTCCTGGACACGGCTGGCTCCCACAAGCCTACTCAGCATCCTCTGTCCCCACCAAGGTTCCCTCCACACCCCCCACCCCCCGACCCGGCCAGGAACCACAAGTTGCAGACGCTCTGGCTCTGCCTAACTCCAAACCCCTCATTTCCTTGCCTCCGAGACGCCCCCCTCTTCCTCTCTATCCACAACCAGTCCCCATGGCCTGGCTAGGTTACACCAAAACCCCTCCTGCCACTGTCTTCATTCAGCCCCATCCACTGTGGCAGGTCTCCAGCCACAGCGTCCTGCTCCATTTTCCACCCCTACTCACGGGCCACCCTGCACACCACCAGTGCTGAGATGAGTTTTGAAACAGGTCCCCTCCCCACCGCCTCCTAAAGGCAGGTCCGAGTTTCTTGCCTGGTATTCGACAGCCCAGTGGATTTGGCCCTGACCTCCCCCCCCCTCCAACCTCATCCCCTCGGCTCCCACCGACTCCCCTCCGCTCCAGCAGGGGCTTCACCCCACTGCAACACTACGCATGCTGTTTCTGCACACGCAGCCTCTGCTCCCAGTCTGCCCAGTGCCCAACAGATGAAGTTTTACCAGTTTAAAAGCCTGCTTAAATGGAGGGTTCCCTGACCAGCATACCCTCCGGCTGGTCCCAGCGGGCAGGCAGCCCCACTTGCACGGCTCCAATCTGACCACTTTCCCTGCACGCTTCCACCTACTGCAGTAACCCAGGGCACTGATGCGTCCACACATCTGTCTCCCCTATCGTCAAGAGTGAGGGCAAGGAGCTGGGCCTGACTCATTTCTGACCGCACATCACAAGGCACAGAGCCCACTACACGGCAAGTGCCCAGCAACGCCTGCTAGGCAACCCAAGGTCACGGGTCTCGAGTGATGACCGCCTGAAGGCTCAGTACCTTCATCCCCGAGCCAGGACCTGAGTGGGGCTTCTCAAGAGGCACTTGGGGAAAGCAGTCAGGGAAGGGCCGGCCCCTCCCGGGATGGAGCTAAGGCAGAGCCAACACAGTGCAGATGGAGCCCTCTTAGAACCTAAATGGCTGCCCGTCTGGCTAGAAACTCGAGCAGGAGCATGTGGTCTGCTCACAGCACAAAGGCAGCAAAGGCCGAGGAAGGAGGAAGTCCAGGCAGAAAGAGCAGCTGCACCATCCAAACCCCTCTACCATCCCCAGCAGCGTGCATGGCTCCACCGCAGGCCCGGCCACCAGGGAAAACATGGGGGAGACGCCAGCTCATACCGCGTGAACCTGCACCCGGCTTTCCCCGGAGCCTCTCAGGCTCCCATCCCTGCCAACCTTACCACCGCCCCGGTGTCAGCCCCAATGCTGGCTGGTGCCTGACGCTCCTTTCCCACAGCAGAACAGCCTTTTGCTCTCAAGCAGGAGTTCAGGACTTGAGGTGCCGCTCTGCACTGAGCCGGGCCCACCATCACCGGGCTCCACCACGGAGCGGCTGGCAGGCAACAGGCCCCGGCAGGGGGAGGGGCAGACAGAGGCTCCGGCCAGAAGACACAGGGGCAGCTGTCATCCACTGTCTAGGTTCAGCCTCGTTTGTCGTCAATAGGGACCGGTGAGAGAGAAGCAGCGTTCACTCCCGCAGCTGTGGTGGCAGGCAGGTTCCCATGCTCGGTGAGGTGAAACGCCAGCTTTCTGTGGCTGGAGGAGCCCAGGTCCCAGTCCTAGCGGTGGCCTCCCAGCTCAGTGACAAGGTGCAGGCTTGTGTCTCCATCACTGGAGGATGCAAAGTCAAAAGGCTATTAGGGGAGATCTAGTGGTGACCAGGGCTGTGTGCAGAGCCTGGCCAGGGTGGGAGCGCCAGGCACCCTGGGCAGTGGGCACGGAAAGGTCACAGGCTTGGACACTGCCAGAGTCAGTTTTATTAGGGCAGAGGGGACCAGGGGACTGAAGGGTTGAGGCACCCCCTGCCCTTCCCCACACCCCAATTGTGGAATGTCTGTCAGCCCCAACTGTAGAAATAAATTTTCTGCCAGGTAGGCAAGTAATCCATGAGTGGCCCTGCAATGACAGAGAGAGGAACAAATTCAGGGCTGAGGGCCAGACTCCAACCTGGCTCTGCTCTACCCAGGGCCCTTCTGAGCCACTGCTGCCCCAATACAGCTGCTCCCATCCACATGGCAGGAGCCCCCAACTCTGCCACCTCCTCCCCCAGCATTGGCAGCGATATCTGTCCTCGTTTACAGACAAGGAGTTTCAGGCTCAGAGCAACCACACGGCTGTCCAGTTGTACATGCTGACGGCCCCAGCCCAGTGCCTCTCTGCTGCGGTGGGATCTCCAAACAGGCTTCTCCAGCAGGCTTCATTCCCGCCATACAGTCTCCACCCACAGAAGCCAGTCTCTTACCACTCGAGAAGCTGTCACCCACCCAACCTGACCTCCCGGGCTCCCTCTCCCAACTGTGCCAAGAATCATATTACAAGGAGACAAAGAGAAAACAGAGTGATGGGCCACACGTGAGATCTGACACACTCAATAATCATCACATCTCCGCCCCATGCTTACTTGTGACCAGGCCAATGCCTGGGACATGGTCTGCCAGCAGCTGGAGCAAAAAGAGGATCTTGGCCCTGCAAGAAAGGAGCAGGTGGAGTAGGCGGTATGGGTCCCTGCAAATGCAGGTGCTAAGAAGCCTCCACTGACTACCTGACTAAAGGCAGTGCCTCTCCGAAGACAGAAAGTCACTCTGTGGATCAAGCACATCCTCCAGGACAGAAGGACGAGACCTCTGGTCCTGCCGTCCCCCAGCCACATGCCTGGAAAGCTCACACCTCAGCCCGCAACTGGAAAGCAGCCGGGCTCTAGACACTATATTGTGTGACGATAAAAAAAGCAGAAGGAAGATGCTCTTCCCAGCCTACACCCCAGAGGCCCCTCAGCATCCTGCTCCCTGTTCTCTGGGGAAACAAGAAATTTCTCTGACGGGTTTCTGGACCACCCTTCTCAGTCCAGGCCACTGCCCTAAGGGTGCTGGACTGGCAAGGTCAGCAGGAGACCGAGCCAAACTGGAGGTCTGCAGCCTGGGAAGCCACCTCTGCCATTACCATCTCCCAACCCCTCAGTTTAATGAGATACTGGGGCTATAATGTTTCCTCTGTAGAGTGCAAGCAATCTGTAGGGGGGAGGTCATATGATCCAAATAAGTCTCCAGAATGTTTCCTCTAGAGTATGGAATAGGATTTGGCTTTAGTACCTTATGAGCTTTTAAACTTACCTGAAAATAGGAACTGCCAGGCAGTTACTTTCACTCAGGTGGTTATTAAACATGACCTAAGCTTACTTTCTATTGTCTCACAAAGTAAACAGAGGTTGTACGGACAAAACGTTAAGTACAATTGCAACTGAACACTCCAGACTTTAAGCAGCATACTTGTTATGACCTGGACAGAGGGGGTCCCGGGAGCCTCCAGTCTGTCTCACAGCCCCAGTCGCTGTACAGGGACCCCTCGTCAAATCTCGGTCTGACCTCAGGAGAGGTCTTTGGGAGACTCGGCCCCAGCAGGCCTCTCTCTGTCTGGCTGTGGCTGGGAGCTCTGGACCCTCACAGGGGATGGAGTGAGGGCTGGGCAAGGCAGGGACGGGTCAGGAGAGTACACGGACGTGGAATCTGGCTCTGCCACTGGCTAGTGGTTCCATTTCAGTTTCCCAACCTCTTTGAACCTCAAGTGTCTCCTGTGAGAAGTGGGGATAATTCCAACTATTTGAAAGGACGATGGGCAAGCGAGCCGAGGATGTACTGACAGAAAATTCACGCCCATGACCCCAGTGGCCCTGCCCTCAGCGAGCTGCCTACCAACAACAGCTGAAGCTGCACCCAGGGGGGACAGCCCCGAGAAATCAGGGAGTGACCGCACCAGGAACAGCACATAGTGCGTGCTCAGTGAACCCAGATCAGGGAAGGAGGGGGGAAGGGAAAGCGTGAACAGGGGTGGGGCACCGTGACCCACTTCCCTCCCCTCTGCTTCGCCGAGGTGGGCCCTGCCATTCTAGGGGCCGGATCCTTACTCGGAGAAGCGGTCGTAGAACGGGGAGCGCAGCAGGTAGTAGAGCAGCAAGATGGTCCGGCGCCGCAGCTCCAGCCGCTCCCTCCGGGTCAGGCCCTTCCTCTCGCTCAGGAGGCTCAGGCTGGGGGGAGCGGACAAGGTTAGGACCAGCAACAAGAGTAACAGGGACCCCTGCCTGCCCAGGTGACGCCAGGCCTGCAGCACAAAGCCCGGCAGAGGGAATGGAGCCCCCAGGCAGGCCCAGGCTCACCTGGTCACATCCACGACACCAGACAGGAGCCAGGGTGTCCACGACCGCTGACCCCATAGGCCCAGGCTGAGCACTGACGGCCAAGGCGTCAAGGATGTCTCCAGCACGTGGCCCGCCCTGCCCACTCCCGTCTATCCCACCCCACCCCAGGCCAAAGATACAGTGCAGCAGGGGCCGGGCAATATACAAGGACTCTGCGATGGTCTCCTGCAGCCCCAGCGGGGTGGGGGTGATGCTCAGCTCCTCGTGCTGCTGCTGCCGTCCCTCCCGCTGCTGGGGGGCTCCCCAGTGCCTTGAGTGCAGGGACGGAGCTAGAACACAAGAGCAGCAGATGAGCAGCCAGGCCCAAGCCGGGGCGGGGCAGGGGGAGGGCGGGCAGTGACGAAAGCCAGGCCCTCAGGCCCATGCTGACCTCAGCACCGAGGTGCCGCATCCGGCTACATCCTACACTTACTGTCCTGGAGAGTTCGCACCACTCGCTTTGACCGCTTCCCCACATATGACTGCTCCTGGCTGCCCGGGCTGCGGTCACCATCTAGAAGGAACAGACACAACGTCTTACTGTCAGAGGGACATGTTTCCAGCAGAGCCTGCAAAGAATGTGCGCGCAGTGAACGCCTGTGGGCTAAGGGAAGAATGGATACGCTTGTACCAGAGCAGAAGCTAAGTCAAGGACACCACAGCAGACGCTGTGGCTGGGAGCTGTCCACGGTGGGGAGCATTCTGCAGCCCTCCCCAGCCTGAGGAAAGGCCGGTAATCACCTGTGGCAGACGAGCCAGCCAAGAACCAAGGCTTCCCAGGCTCTGGAACAAGGCAGGGAAGGCCCTTGGCCTATGGGGACCACAGCACCAAAGTGGCCATACTGGCACTTCCCTGGCAGTCCAGTGGTTAAGACCCTGCACTTCCACTGCCAGGGTCGTGAGTCCAATCCCTGGTCAGGGAACTAAGATTCCGCATGCCGCGCTGCACGGCCACACAAAAAACAAAAAAAACGAAGGGCTGTATCTTCTCAGTGCTTTGCTTTCAACATGACCATGAAGAGAAGGGAAGAGAGACAAAGAACTGCCCCCACCCAAGGTCAGGAGAGTAAGGCCCAGAGGCCAACAGATGATGGGCCCAAAGCCTTGAAGGGACAGATCTGCTGGGTACCCTGCCTCATGAGGCTGTGCTCTTGATACAGAACCAGGCCCGAGACAAGACTGGCAAGACCCCTGCCTCCCACCGATGCTCTGTGCCCTCTTCTTGCAGCCCACAAAAAAGAATGAGGATTCTGACATCAAAAGTCCTGAGTTTAAGATCTAATCCTGCCTCTGACCTCATCATTCTTTTTTTTTTTTTTCATCATTCTTTTTCTTCTCTAAAGTACAGGGTGATGAAAACAAAATGAGTTGACGAGGACAGATGTGCTCCACAAACGACAATGCCGTATTCATGTGGGTCAGCTCTAAATCTACAGATCAGTCCCATGCCCCGTTTCACTCCAGAGCAGGGAAGCAGCTTACCCTGGGACTGTGCCTGGGCCTCCCTGTCCAGCGGAACGATGGGGGGTGAGGTCTGGAGACCAGCCTTGAACCAGATCAGCAGGAACATCCGCAGTACAGCCCTGGGTTGGGAGTACGGCGAGGCTGGCGTGGGGAGGTGGCTAGCCAGCCGGGGGTCAGGGCTGCTCTGCTGAACACCATCTGTACAGCTGGCCTCAGGTACCCCCACCCAGGGCTGGCCCCCCACATTCCCAACATACTTGGCCAGCTGGATGAGGGCAACGACGAGCCAACGTCCCACTTCGCCCCACACCTTGGCAGCCCCCATCTCCATGAACACCTCCACGCACTCCAGCACGCTCAGCCATGTCAGCAGCTTTTGCTGGGACAGGGACTGCAAGAACCCCAGGCCAATAGGTCAGGGGGCACCCCCCAGTTTCAGCCCCTCCCCCTAGAGGACGCCTCTGACAAGAGATGTGGATTTTCCTCCTTCCAAGACTAAGGGTGTAAGCCTGAGTTCTCCTGCTGGGAAAGGCTATCCTACCCTCTGACACCCAGTCTCTTCACCTGATAAGGGCACCTGAACACTTCACCTAATGCGACGGCTTGAGGCTCAGACGGATGCAGCCTCATCTCGTAACTCTATGAGATCATAACATGTGCTACCACAGGGGCTGGTGGTTACTAGTTTGTTCCCGAGCCCCCATGCTTCCCACCCTCAGGTCCTGGCACAATTCTTACCACAGGTAACTTTCTTCGAAGCTCCTTCCGTAGGATCCCGTCATTGAGCAGCACGAGCAGGTTGGAGGCAGAGTACACTGAGGGGTAGAGTGTGGCCTTGAGAGGCTGGCTCTGTAGCCTCTACCCCCTCACCTTCTCCCTAGCGCGGCAGGGATCACCTGTCACCTGCTGTGCTCAGCCACCCACACACTGTGGAAACCAACATGTCTCCCCACCCACTTCCTCAGAACTCCACACTCCCCAAAATGATCTCTCAGGTGGGCGGCTGGAACAAGAAAGGATGGTTTGATCTCTATGACAAAACAGCTACTGCCCTGCTGGATAGCACTGGTCATCCAGCTGCCCAGAAGTGCCCATCATGCTCCAGACAGGCACAGATGTGCAGTCTCACTTCCTGGCCTTTGCTCTCTCTCTGCAGCCTGTCCCTGAAAGTTTGTTCCATCTCTACCTTTCAAAAGCTAGCTCACCCTTTCAGGACCTGTACCTCCTGTACTCACTGGGTGAACACCACTGAGGCAGTTACAGTCTACAGAGTCTGGAATCTGGGAGATCTGGGTTTGAATCCTGGTTCTGGGACCTTCAGTGGCTGTTCCTTAACCTCATTTAAACTTCTGTCCCCTTAACTGGACAATGAGGACCACAGCAGTACCCACCTCACATGACTGTAGAGAGGATTAAGTGAGCAAAAGCAGAAAGAGTGTTTCGCTCAGCCTCCTGACCAGTCAAGGTCCCCAGACACGTCTCTCAACTATGGAGACATACACGGAGGACCTAGGATAATGGACGCTGTACCCTTGTCTGATTCAGTCACTGAACAGGATGAGCTAACGGGAAATCTGAAACGGGGTGGTCACCTCTCTGGGAAGCCCTCCCCCACCCTACCGCCCCCCACTCTCCCCAAAGCCCGGCTCACCCAGCTCTGACAGCTCGTGCGAATCTGCGAAACGACCTGGGGAGAAAGCACAGAAGGAGGCGTCGATGAGAGTTTGCCTCACCACGCGGCTTCGGGTCCCTGGACGTTCCCGCCCTACGCCCTACGGGAACCTGGAAGGAACTTCTCAAACAGAGCTATCACTACCCTGACTCCGCAGGGAAGGGAGCCAGTGGGGTCAGAGGTCAGAGTCCCGAAGGGATTGGTCAATGGTCAGGGTGGCACCTGCCAGCAGGTAACTGAGGCCCCGCACTGCCGTCTCCAGCTGGGCCGTGGCAGCCGGGTGACGAGTCACGTACTCCTGGTAGAGGAGGCCCAGGAGCCGCAGCTTCTCCATCCTGCCCTCGGGACCGATAGACCCACGGACCTACAGCGCGACTGGCTACGGCGCCCTGCTTCCGGCGCACTCCTTCCCGCTTCCGGTCTTAGGCCCGCCTCTGCGTTGCTTAACTTCCGCGGGCCAGAAGAATGGTGACTTGAAGGGCCATTGAACGACTCTTCACCCCATTTCGTAAATCACCCCCCACCAGGGTAGCGTTAACCAACTCCGGGCCTAATCTCGCCCTCCCTACTCCTTCAGGTCATTGGTTAACACACTCTGCGCTCCCGACCCCAACTGTCCGAACCGGCTCTTCCGCCTTCCGGGTTGGCTGTCCTTGCGCCTGCGCAGTTATAGCTCCAGGAACGCTTCCCGCGGCAGTCTGAACAGTTCATTCTAGAGTGGAGACCAAAAGCCTAAGGTCTTTCCAATAGAACGCCGACAGGCTCGAACGGGAGGACTGGATTTTCAAGAGCTGCGAGGTAGCGCGCAGAAAGGAGCCTCCGTCAGACTTGGGGAGGTGCGGGGACAGCCTAAGGACAGTCGCGTTTGGCAAGTTGCCTTGTCTCCCGACCCCCACCAGAGGTAGTGCTGGGGAAACTGAGGCAGCGAGGAGTCCAGCCTCTCACGCACTCACGATCCCCTAGCCAGCACCGTTAGTGCCTCGGCTTTGGCCCCAGCACCCACATGGACTGTGCCCCCCTCCAAAAGCGCCCACCCGCAGACCCATCTTCACAGAGAAAACCCTGGCCCGGGCTTCTGCTCTCGGCTCAGGGTGACCTTAATCAGGACTTTCCCTTCCTTGGGCCTCAGGTTTCCCCATCTGTAAAATGGTTAGAGGGCAGGCTTGGTCCTCGAACTCGGGATCAACCTCAAAGCGCTTTTCGGCACTCGGGTGCACCTTCCGGCTCTCAGTTTCTCCCCAAGAAATGGGGGCTTCTCCAGGGAATCTCTTCCAAGACGGGACAGCCTCCCCGAAAGGGGCGGCGGCGGGAGAGGAGCGCCCAGAGGTAGAGGGAACGGATGCTCTGGAGACGCCGCCGCCGATTGGCTGTGAGCAAAGGGGCGGGGCATGGCTGGGGCCGCGGGGCTGCGCCGTTATGATACTCTGAGAATAGTACTGTACTACATTGTTTTACCTAATCCGCTCCACCAGATACTATCTCCGCAAGAGGAAAGGATCCGCTTAAGAACGCCCAGTCAAGACTGGAATCCTGGTCTAGTCTGACCACAGAATCTAGGCATTTTAACACAGCCACCAAGAAACCACAGGTCATCCTTGCATTCCCTCCTGCAAGCCTCTTCCCCAGCTTAGTTTTCTTCTATATCAGGTGGGGAATCGAATCGTAACTGCCCTCCCCACCCATGCCAAGGAATGAAAACTCGGAGCCTAAGGAGAGGCAAAGGTCCTGGAGAACAGAGGTGGCGGCCATGGGCATCACCTACACCATTTTTCACCACTTCCTGGGTGCCAGGTTCACTCACACTTGACTCCTCCTAGCCACCTGTCTAGGTTGGTGTGAGCTACTTTTCACAGATGAGGAATAAGAGGCCCAAGGAGGGGAAAGGACTTGTCTCAGGAGGTCACACACAGCATGGCACTGGCCGAACAGACCACAGTGAGAGTCTCCTGTGATAGGGCCCTGTCTCCTACTGTCCACGGCTCAGCAAGAGCAGCGACTGTTGAGGCCACTTGGTCATGAGTCAAGTTAGCAACTGGGATTAAGACCAGTGCTCAGGGCATTTAGCGTGGGGCTCTTTCTCCCTTCCTCCCTACATCTCATCATCTTAATGAACTTGTTCCCCAAACCTCATCAGTGGTACTCCTCTAGCCCCTCCGTCTGCGGCTGCGGAGAGAATGAGGAAGGGAACTGTGCGGTTTCTTCAGCACTCCCAGGGCTGTTGGTTCTGTGCTTCTGGGGAGGAGAGAGGCACACCGCCGCCTCCCCCCCCCCCCACATTCTTGGACAGAATATAAGGGACACTGGGGCTGGAGCCTCTTTCTCTTCCCTCCCTCAGGACTGGGAAGGAAGGGATCATGAGCTCAGCCAGGCTGGCAGCAGCAGGGCTGCCTGAATTTCCTCTTCAGATCCTGTGCCTGATTAGGTCTCAGAGACAAAGAGTGGCCGTGTGTGCAGGAGGTTCCCAGGGCAACCCCGCCCTACTGGGCCCCTGCCTGGATTTGGTCACCTGGCTGGGCTTTGAAGGGCCTTTGGGCAGGTTGGACCTGATCCTGCCTCCTTCACTCTGCCCTGAACCACAGGGGAAGAGAGCTAGACCAGTCTGACAGGTCTAGCTCAGATGTGGACATTGAGGCTCAGAGAGGGGGCCTGACTAGTCTAAGGTCACACAGCAAAGTCCTGGGCAGAGCTGGGTCTCGGGCCTAGAAGACCAGCACCCTTTCATATGCCCATGCCTATCTCGCTTTCCCCCTCCACACCCCAGAAGAATTTCTCGGAGGCCCAGCAAGCATCTCAGCACCTCAATGTCCCCTGAGTGGTAAGGTTGAAAAAGGGGTGGGGCCAGCACTGTGAATGACTACCGTCACTCTGCAGACCCAACTCCCTCCACAAACTCCCTGGTCAGGCCCTCCCCTGTACCCTATCTGCTCTCTTACATCTAACCCCCCCAGTCTCTGTTGAGGGGCTTGGGGAGGGATTCACCCACACCCACCCCATCTCCAGGCTAGAGATGAGGATTAGGGGACTGGAGGCTCAAAGCTCCAGACGCATGGGTGGACCCTACATCCCCTCATGTCCTCTCAGTTCCTACATGTTTGAGGAGCCACATCAGTCTCCATGGTAACCACTGCCCCTGGCCTCCAAAGGCCCAAAGCCAGACCTTCCTTGCAGACTCCCCATTTCCCAGAGAAAGGCATCCTGGCCTCAGAGCAGGAGGCTTGGGGGGAGGGGGTCTCAGGCTGGGCTGCTCTGCCACCACTTCTTTTGGGGCTGGGGCCTCTCAGACCCTCATTTTTTATAGCTGGAAGCTGGGCTGAAGGACACAGCCTGAAACCCTTTCCAGGTCACAGTGAGGTCCAGTGAGTCCCATCCATGTTCAGCACATACTTACAGGCCCTGGTTGGGTGCTGGGGTCCCAGTCCAGGGAGCAGCTACCTTCTAGGGGAGACATAGGCTATAAACAAGTCAATAAGGTCAACTTGTAAGGAGTGCTAGGAAAACAATATAAACCAAGGGATGTGAAAGGAGAGGCCTACCTTGTGAGAATCTGACAGAATCCAGGCAGGATTCTAGGGCAGTTTCTAGGGCAGGAGACCCTTATGGAGGAGCAGCTCTGAAACTCTGTCTGCAGGGTAGAGCCGCAGGAGGGGCCAGAGGGTGTTCTAACAGGTCACTTCAGCTCTGCGGGGAGAATCATGCCTGTGTCACAGGACTGATGTGAGGGTTAACTGCAGTGAGGCTGTGGAACCTCAGCATAGGTCCTGGCACAGAAGCATACACGCTCAGTCAACCGTGGTTGTTTGTTCGCAGCCCAGAGCGTTCGTACCCCCTCCAGGGCGGAAGGTCGAGGGGGAAAGGAAGAGATGCAGGCCGGGCGCCAGGCACATTCACGACGGTCTAGTGAAGGGTTGGGGATCCCCGGCCCTGCCCGGGAAGCCCAGGCCGCCTGAGTCAGTAAGGCCCCTCGCCAACTCTCGGGCAGGAGGCGACCTTCACAAGGCCGCTTTATGCTGCCAGGACACCTGGACTGAGTGGGGGTGGAGCAGACGGGGAGGAAAGCGGGGACTCCAAGTGCTCCACTGCTCTCCTGGGCGAGTCTCGGCCGGCCCCGCCTCCCGCCCCCTGAGCAGGTGTCCGGACCCGTGAGGCCCGGCCTTCCAGCCCGCCCCCTCCCTCTTAACTCCGGCTACTCCTTTGATCCCGGGTCTGGGGATACGGCCCCTCCCGCAAGGGAAGGTTCGGGGGAGGAGATGGGGCAGGGAAGAGGGGGATGGGCTCAGAGCAGGTAGTTGGGACTGGTCCTTCCTGGGTGGCTGCCCCCAAGCCCTCCAGCCATCCTGAGGGTTCCCGGGTTTCGTCCCCCCACTGTAGGGGTCCTCGTAAGCCCGGGCAGGGGCGGGGCGGGGCCTCCCTCTCCCCCCCACCCCGGGGAGGGGTCTCCCCGCCCCTTTGGATTCAGCCTAGCGGAGATGAAACCTGAACCCAGGTTGGGGGCGGGGCTGGCTCCCGCTCCGACCGGGCTGGCCTGCTCCTTCATCTCCCCTTTGCCTGCACCCCAGCCGTCTTCTGAGAGAGTAAGGTCGGGATCCCCAAGACGCTGGAGCAGGTGAGGTGGCGACTCAGCGTGGGAGAGAAGATCGGGTGGCCGTCGGGCCCCACCGCCCAAGGCTGACTCTCCTCTCTCCCTCCCTGGTCCACAGGGCCCGCGATGGAGCCCACAGCCCGGGGTCGCGCCCCGCCGTGAGCACCCCCTGCCCACAGCCATGCTGCCCCGAGGGCGCCCCCGGGCGCTGGGGGCCGCAGCACTGCTGTTGCTGCTGCTTGTGATCGGTTTCTTCCTGTTCCGTGGGGACCTGGACTGTGAGCGCAGCGAGCGGGAGGCGAGTGGGGGCGGGGGTGACCCGAGATCCTTACCCAGGTCGCTAACGCCACGTGTACTTCCAGACGAGCGGCCGCGGCCGCGGGGGACTGCTGCCTTCGACGGAGACCCGCCGGCAGACCCCGGGGGCCACAACGGCTCGGATTGCATCCCGCCGCGGCCGCGGCCGCCCAAGTGCGAGGTAGGTAGGTGCGCACGGCCCCTGGCGGTGGGAATCTCAGGGGCGGCGCGCCCCCAGCCCAGGGACCTGGACACCTGTGGGAATCCCGACACCTGGTGTGGGTTCTGGCACTGACCGGCCAGCTGGGGGCGCCTGGAGTTCGCACCTCCCCTTCTCCTGGCCTGGCCTCCCTATTTGTGAAATGAGGGGGTGTACTCCCACGCTGCGGAGTCCCCCTCGACACTCCTGCCTAGCTCTGATGCCGGGTGGGGCTACACTGCCCTGGGCCAGGTGAGCCCAACCATGGGTCCTTACCGTCGAGGGGAGGAGGAGGCTGCTGCCGACCTGGTGTCCCCTCCCCAGCTCTTGCAGGTGGCTATCGTGTGTGCGGGTCATAACTCCAGCAGAGACGTCATCACCCTGGTGAAGTCCATGCTCTTCTACAGGTACAGCCAGGAGTGTCCCTCTCCTCCCTTGAAGGTGGTTGCAGGAATATCCGGAGCTGGGCACAGAAAAGCTCTTGGCAGAAGTTGGTGCTGCCGCTTCTGAGCCCCTCGAAGGGTAGGGCTTCTCCCGTGTAGTTCCTTCTGGGGCCTTCAGCTTTCCTCCCTTGTCCTTCCTGAAGGAAAAATCCACTGCACCTCCACTTGGTGACTGACGCCGTGGCCAGGAACATCCTGGAGACGCTCTTTCACACGTGGATGGTGCCTGCTGTCCAGATCAGCTTCTACAACGCTGATGAGCTCAAGGCAGGAGCCCTGACCCTTCTGCACCCATCCCCAGCCATCCCCAGCCCCCTGCTTCCTCCCAGGGTTGTGGGGGATCACGGGGAGAACAGGTTAGAGCTGCCTGGGACCTCCAGTCCCGTCACATCTACTGACGCTCAAATCCCTCACCCTCCTGGGGCCCACCCCTGCTTCCCCTGTGTCACCTGGGTATGTTCTGGCACTCGTAGGCCCTTCTCTTGCAGGCTCATGCCCTGTCCTTCCACCCACAGCCCCAGGTCTCCTGGATACCCAACAAGCACTACTCTGGCCTCTATGGGCTAATGAAGCTAGTGCTGCCCAGCGCCCTGCCCCCTGACCTGGCCCGTGTCATTGTCCTGGACACAGATGTCACCTTTGCCTCCAACATTGCAGAGCTCTGGGCACTCTTTGCTCACTTTTCTGGTGAGAGGCCTGGGACCCCACGCCAGTCAGCCCCTTTCCCTGGCCCATGCAGGCCTCCCTGTGGCCTAGCCCTGAGCCGAGGTCCAGTGGCAGCCTCAGGCAGCTCCCTCGTGCCCTCCCCTCCCAGACAAACAAGTGATTGGTCTCGTGGAGAACCAGAGCGACTGGTACCTCGGCAACCTCTGGAGGAACCACAGGCCCTGGCCTGCCTTGGGCCGGGGATTTAACACAGGTGGGGACAGTTGGGGGGGGGGCGGGGGAGGCAGGAGGGGCGGCCACTGGTCCTTGGGCCCCAGGGGCTGGCTAGGGCACAGAATGATTGGAAGACCCCCCAGGAAGAACGGTTCTGTAGAAGGAACACTGGGAGAAGAGCCAGAAATCACAGTTCCACCCTTGTCTGTACATGCTGAATGACTGTGGCCAAATCACTCGGTTCCCCTGAGCCTCAGCTTTCTCATGCATTAAATGGTGGTGACTTTAGCAGCCCTGGGATCACCAGATTTGAGAAGATGGTTGTGGAGGTGCTCTGTTAAGCTGTGCTTTGCCTCCCCTTCACCCCCAAGAGGATGAGTTGCTGATAGAGCTAGTACATGCTCACGTCTGAACAGTGAGAAAATAGCAACACGTCACAAAATAAGCATTCAAAAGACACTTTTCTTGAGCCCTGGCCCTAGAAGCTGGTCATCCCAGGTGGGCATGACAACCTCTCTCCATGAGCAGGCGTGATCCTCCTGCGGCTGGACCGGCTCCGGCAGGCTGGCTGGGAGCAGATGTGGAAGCTGACAGCCACACGGGAGCTTCTCACCCTGCCTGCCACCTCACTGGCTGACCAGGTCTGGGGGAGCTTTTGAGGGGGGTGGGGCAGGCTCTGGGCCGAGACGTGATGGCTCTCTCTGCCCAGGACATCTTCAATGCCATAATCAAGGAGCACCCGTGGCTGGTGCAGCCCCTGCCCTGCGTCTGGAACGTGCAACTGTCAGACCACACGCTGGCTGAGCGCTGCTACTCAGAGGCATCCGACCTCAAGGTGAATGGGGTAGGGGGACCGAGTGGTGGTGATGGGCCCAGGATGGGGACTCCTGTTCCCTGCTCCCATCCCCCCGCCGATGCCCTCCCTGGTCCCAGGTGATCCACTGGAACTCACCAAAGAAGCTTCGCGTGAAGAACAAGCATGTGGAATCCTTCCGCAACCTCTACCTGACCTTCCTGGAGTACGATGGGAACCTGCTGCGGAGAGAGCTCTTTGGGTGCCCCCGCCCGCCCCCTCCTGGGGCCGAGCAGGTGAGAGGGAGCCGCCTTCCCTTCCCTCGGGGAGGCTCTACCCCTCTGCTCTGGTGGGACCCGGCCTTGTCTGGGGCTTGTCCGCCTGCCCCACCCAGCCCGTCCTCCTCTCCCCCATCCCCTCAGTTGCAGCGGGCCCTGGCGCAACTGGACGAGGAGGACGCATGCTTTGAGTTCCGGCGGCAGCAGCTCACTGTGCACCGTGTGCACATCACCTTCCTGCCCCACAAGCCACCGCCCCCCCAGCCCCACGATGTCACCCTGGTGGCCCAGCTCTCCATGGACCGGTGAGGGTGCCGAGGGCAGCCCCAGGGAGCACGGTGTGGTCTGGGACTGGGGGTTTCGAGAGGAGGGTTTCCACTTGGTGGAAGGAAGAGCTCTTACTGCCTGATGCTTGAGGAGTTCCAGGAGTTGGAGACACCGGAGATGGTGGAAGGAGCTTGGGCTTTGGGAATCATTCAGATGTCTGGAACTGCCCCTCCGTAGCTGTGGGACCATGGGCAAGGCTTAATATCTCTGGCCCTCAGTTTTCTCATCTGTCAAATGAGAAAGTACCCACCTTGTGGGGTAGTCGTGAAGATTAAATAAGAGCATGTCAACAAGAGCCTGGAAGGTGCTCAGCAAGTCACTTGAGGGGGTGTCTGTGGCAGCTAACGCGGGAGGTATCCCAGCCCTCCCTGGGCTGACCACTCCCCTCACCCCAGGATGCAGATGCTGGAAGCCCTGTGCAGGCACTGGCCGGGCCCCATGAGCCTGGCCTTGTACCTGACAGACGCAGAGGCCCAGCAGTTTCTGCGTTTCGTGGAGACCTCGGTGGTGCTCTCCGCCCGGCAGGATGTGGCCTACCACGTGGTGTACCGTGAAGGTCCCCTCTACCCCATCAACCAGCTTCGCAACGTGGCCTTGGCCCAGGCCCTCACACCTTACGTCTTCCTCAGTGACATTGACTTCCTGCCTGCCTACTCCCTCTACGACTACCTCAGGTGGGCGGAGGAGGGAGAGGAACGGCATGTGAATGGGTGTGGATGGGGTGGGGGAAGACCCACAGGACCCTGGCGAGTGTGTCCCTGCTCCCTTCTGGGCTGCAGTGTCCTCTGTAAAATGGGGGCTGCATTTGGGTGGGGGCCGTGTCGTTTCTCTGGGCTGCCTAGGAGATTGACAGTCTGGGACCTGCTCCCACTGGGCAGCAGCTCCACGTGTGTCCAGTGGGCTTCAGGGTGAGCTGGCCCCTGAAGTCAGGTCCTACATCTAATAAAAGTAAGAGAACCCCTGGGCCCAGCGCTGGAGGCAGAGCCTTCCTAGCTCTCTCCTGCTCATGGGCGCTCCATCCTCAGGGCCTCCATCCAGCAGCTGGAGCTGGGCAGCGGGCGGAAGGCAGCTCTGGTGGTGCCCGCATTTGAGACCCTGCACTACCGCTTCAGCTTCCCCAGTTCCAAGGCCGAGCTGCTGGCCTTGCTGGATGCTGGGTCTCTCCACACCTTCAGGTAGGAGAGGTCACTGCCCTGCCCTGGGGTTCCCCACACTGACCCCCTCCAGCCACGAGCTCCTAGCCTCACCCTGGCTCCCCACCCTGTCCTGCCCCACAGGTACCATGAGTGGCCCCGGGGTCACGTGCCCACAGACTATGCCCGCTGGCGAGAGGCTCAGGCCCCATACCACGTGCAGTGGGCAGCCGACTACGAGCCCTATGTGGTGGTGCCACGTGACTGCCCCCGCTACGACCCCCGCTTTGCGGGCTTCGGCTGGAACAAGGTGGCCCACGTCGTGGAGCTGGATGCACAGGTAAGGGTCACCTCGTTGTCTCCAGCCTTGATTTGAATACCTCCAGGCTCAGGGAGCTCATTATACCGCAGTGGGGCACGCTGCACCGTTAGGCGGCACTACTGGGCATTCCACCCCTCTGCAGAACTAAAGCCGTCTGCCTTTGGCCCTGAGTTTGGCTCTTACCGGCTATCGAATAAATCTGCTCCCCATTCCCCAGAGCTGCCATCTCCCCCCAGCCCAGGCAGCGACTGTCCACGTGCCCCATCCCCCAGGAATACGAGCTGCTGGTGCTGCCGGAGGCCTTCGTCATCCACCTGCCGCACGCCCCAAGCCTGGACATCTCCCGCTTCCGCTCCAGCCCCACCTATCGTGACTGTCTCCAGGCCCTCAAGGACGAGTTCCACCAGGATCTGTCCCGCCGATACGGGGCTGCTGCCCTCAAATACCTCACCGCCCTGCAGCAGCCCCGAGGCCCCACCTGACGTCACACCTGCCCCCGCACACTCCCTGCAGACAGCACACTCCCTGCAGACACACTAGCGACCTTGCTGCCGCCCCACCCTCCCTGCTATTTAAATTATTTATGGTCTCTGTGGGAAGGGCTGGGGCGGCGCCTCCCTTCGCTGCTATCCTATGGCTGGGGGGTCTAGTGATCCGCTGCCCCAGCTGGTTTGGGGCTGGTTCCTGCATCCTCACCTGTGACACCCCTTTTTCACAAGTAAAGTTTTAACAGTTCCTTTTCATGTTCCTCTTGGTTTGGGGCATGAGGAAGTGAGCCTGGGGAGGTGCTGAATCTGGCACGGAGGCTGCCGGGACTGGAGTGCGTCCTGTCCACCCT
Source organism: Lagenorhynchus albirostris (assembly GCF_949774975.1). NCBI lineage: Eukaryota > Metazoa > Chordata > Mammalia > Artiodactyla > Delphinidae > Lagenorhynchus > Lagenorhynchus albirostris. The sequence goes on along the minus strand of NC_083103.1, from coordinate 14,191,413 downwards.
CCCCTGCCCCAAACCCAACACCATGAGTCTGAGAGACTTTATTTGGCTTTATTTAGTAAAATGTTAAAATAAATAAATACAAATTGATCAGCTGCTCTGTATCCCCCCCACCCCCTCAAAACAAAAATCAAACAAACAAAAACAAAAACTTTGAAGCACAAAACTCCAAATACAAGTTCTACCAAGACTGAAATCACAAAGGGCCTGGACAAGAGACAGGTTGGGAGCTGGCTGGCTCTTTTCTGCTCAGAGCTTGCTGACCTCCGGCTGCCCGTCCTGTCCTGCCTTACTGCAGCTTACCCTGGGCTGAGGACCCAATGACACCGGAGAGAGGAGCAGGGGCCAGAGACTGCTGAGGGGACAGTGGAGTCCTCAGGGAAGAAGAGCCTTTGGGAGTGGGGAGTGAAGTGAATTTGTGAGCCCTGCTCTTCCTTTACAAGTGCTATTTTCAAGAGCTCCACCGGGGTCAGCTTCCTTCCCCTTTACTCTGGTGGGAAGGCCAAGAGGAATCTTCTCAAAGGCCACCCCGTCACTTCCTGGAAAGGAGCTGATACTGAAGACGGCTTGAAGTCAGGGTGAGAACGGGTCTCCTGTTTCCTGCCAAGGGTGCCCAGCTGAGGGCTGGGGGTGAGGTCCCCAGTCTTTTAGACAGAGCAAGGTTGCCTCCATCCAAGAGAAGCCATGGAATCTGGAGAACCCAGGGCCTGGAAAATGTACCTGGGCCACCATCCATCCTGATACCAAAGAGCCTTTTGCCCCTTGGGGTAAAAGTCTCCTAAATTAAGCCCTTTGGATAAATAAGAAAGACCAAACCCTAAAAGGGAGGGAAGGGAGGAAGCCACTTTTGAGTGTGCTGTGTGAGTCGTGGGTTGGCACGAGAGCGCAAGCAGGCTCCGCTGGCCCCAAGAGAGTAAGTGTCAGAGATGGCTGGAGAGGCAGCTGCACACGCAGAGACCGAGGGGAGCAGGATATGCGACCACCCTCACAGGAGACGTGTGGGGTGAGCAACTGCGCCCATGCACACCACCTGTCGAGCCTGAGCCAAGCAGCAGCGGGGACAGAGGCGGGCCTGTCGGGAAACCGGGCACTCACATGGCGCCGGCTGGAGGCTGCCACGGCCATGTTACAGGCCCCACACAGGTAAGGCCCACGAGGGGCTGCCCCGAGCTTGGTCTCCCCGCCAGGCACGACCAGCAGGCTTGCGCCAAAAGCGCCCGATAAGGAAGGAAGAAAGCGGAACTCTGGATGAGCTCAGCAGCGGTGAAACAAGACCCAGCAGGCTCCGTGAAAGAAAAAGGACCCGCAGGCCACACTGGCAAGAACATGAGCAGGGATGATGACAGCAACATGACCTCACTGTTTCCAGGGCGCGTCACCTGAGCCACGGGACTGACAAGGGGCGTCCTGATCCAGGGCCCGGGGGGCAGCTCCTACCTAGAGCCAGACCAGCCGCTCCCTGGCCTCTGAAGTGACTGCAGGCCAGCTGCTCTCAGGTGTGTCTGTCAGCAGCTACGCTGGGGCATGGGGAAAAGCAGCAGAAGGGAAAAAGGGGGAGGGAGGGAGAGGCAGCTCCGGTGGGGCAGTCATGAACGTGTGTCTCAGGCGGTCACAGGGACCCCACAGGTCTGGAGGGATGGAGAGGGTCTTCTCTTGGCAGGACAGTGGAGGAGGAGGAGACTGGGTGACTAGGGCCCTTTCTCTGCAGTAAGGGGTGCTTGGGAATTTTGAGTCCAGAATGCGGGTTCGGGGGCAGCGTTGCCTCGTTTACTCCATACTCGCTGACTTGCACAACAGCTTATGTCTGAACCTGAGGAAGAATCCACACCCAACCCTAGGCAAGGTCAGAGTGTGACTACTCACAGCAGCTGGCAAAACCCTGGTCAATTCCTAGCCCTGCCTCCCACCCCCAAGAACCTCCAGGCAGCTCCTTTCTGAGCAAAGGCCTCTAGTGATCACAGTTTCCCCCTGCTTTCAAGAGGATAGGTATTATGTGGCAACCTCCAGCCTCTGGGCCCAGACAAGTCAAATGGGAGGGCTCCAAGACAGGGCGTACAGCCCGCCTCTGGGCTCTGAACCTCTGCCAACTATTCCTCCAACTAGTCCAGGCATCTCCCAAAGCTCCCTGACTAGACATAGCACCTGGGTTTTTGCATGAGGAAAGGGAGCTCCTTTCTTGCCCCCTCAGGCAACCTTGCAGCCAGGTCCTGACTCTGAGGCCTGTGCAGCCCCTCTTAATCCCCTCTTCTAACATCCCAGGAAGATGAACGGAAATGGCTGGTAGAGATGAGACACGTTTTACCTAAGGAGTATTTCTCTGTTGCAATTGCTTTCAGGATCCATCTCTGTCTCTCTGGGCCTAACTAGGTGAGGGAGAAACTACTGGGCCCTTTTCCGCCCCTCCTAGACTCTGGCCCTTAGGGGGCGGGCTTGGGAGAGACGCTCTGGGAGTGCCGGGGGTTGCAGAGCCCCCGCCTCCCTCCTGTGGCCAGATGCGCGCAGTGGGCTAAAGGTCTCCAGCGGGAGCGCACACTTGACAAAATTTATTTCCCACAAGGCAAGATGATAGAAATGGTCTGAGCCTTTCAGAACCCCGCTTTTCTCAAGAAGAAGACAGGCCAAGCCAAGGCAAGCACCGCATTCTAGCCAAAGGTCACCCAGGAAGCTTGTGGGCAAAGTGGAGTAAACTCCCATCTCCGGCGACTAGAGCCAGCAGGCAGAGAAAGCAGCTGGAGATTCAGACCTCTCTTCGAAGACATGAAGACACAAAGGCCACCCTGGGCTCTCTGTCTCAGAGACACCACGTCCCCTCAAGACATCTCACTCCCTTGTTCTTTCTAAGCACCAAGGGCTGATGCAGCCTGCCCCCTGCACCCTTCCACCAAAGCCGGGGTGCGTGCGCACCAATGAGCTTCAGTGGCCATTTCCTTCAAGGCTGTCCCCCAGGCGCTCAAAATGCTGGTGGCTGAAAGACCAAGAGCAGCACCAAAGGAAGGGATCTTATTTAGGCACCAGCCTTCTGCTCTAGCAAAACCCGAGGAGACAACAGGGAGGGCCCTGACACCATCCACACTCCATGTGGGCTTCTGAAACAGGAGCCCAGATCCCTGCACCAAGAAGACAGGACAGTCTTTTCTGAGCAGGGGAGAAGGGTGGGAGAGCTCTGCCCCTGCTCGTCAGGGCCGCAGCCGTCCGGAGGACGGAAATCATGGAGACTAGCCCACCAGTCTTGAGACACAAACACAGCAAAATGTCATCATGTTCAGCAGGTTCTGTGCTAAAAAATTATAACTACACAGCATTTTCTCCAGTTCTGACACCTTTTTAATAGAAATCACTGTTTTTAGGAAACAAGTAGCACTTTTGTAATTTTTTTTTACAATGTTTCTTACCTTGATCTTAATTTAAGTAACACTAGGAAGACCTCAATCTCTTTTATTTTCCTTTTTAATTAAAAAAAAAGTTGTTGTTGTTTTCCCCCAGATACAAAGATTTTTGCCCTTGCATAAAAAAACAGTGCCCCGAACGATGACACAAGGACTCACACAGACTCACTGGACCTCACTGACACTATGATTCCTATTCTACCATGCAAGGTCTCGACTACCCTTAATTGGACTGTCAGCCTGAAAAACAGCTTCTCTATTCCTTATTTTAGTTTTTGTTACCAAAAAAGTAAAATAAACAACAAAATAAAACTTTTTTTTAAAGAAGAAAGAACAGAAACAAAAATTTAAAAAAAAAGAGAAAAGCAACGTCTCCATTCAATTCACACACACCTGGGTCGCGTGCTGCTTCGCTCAGGATCTTCTCTTCTTATAAATATAGAAAAGGGATGGAGCTTGTTTTCAAGTAAAATCACTGATCCACCTTTTTTCCTTCCTCGACACACACACCCTTCTTCCCTGCCCCGGGCAAGGGCCACCTGAGGCCTGGGTCTGCTTGTTCTTGGAGAGGGAAGGTAACCGGAAGGTGCCGATTTGCCAAAGCAGGGAAGGAGCTTGGGGAGGGGTGGGGGAGCGGAGTGCTCCGGAGAAGACCCCGGTGGCTGTTCTTGGTGTCCATCTCTCCGTGCACTGTGCCCGCCCCAGACAATATGAAATACTGCTTATCTGATATACTTTTCCCCACCCCGGCACCCTCCCACTCCCTCCCCATCCCTTCCTCTGGGCACTGGGGTTGGTTAAATCTCGATTTCCTCTTTTTGGTTTTATAGTAGTGAAAGTTTAGAAACAGGAAAGCCCACGCACTCTTTGGACTTGTCTTCTCTACCTAAACAAACAGCTCAGCAAATCAGGGTCTGGAACCTGCCCCCCACCCCGCGGCCCGTCCCCGCTCCCCACCCAACAAAACAAAAGCGAGCCCACGGTGGTGGTGGGGGCTGCCGCAGGCACACGCTGGGCGTAACAGGGAGAGCACGTGTATTATCCGCTCGGCGCGGTGCTGGCCCAGAGCCTCCAGCTGGCACGGCTTCGCGTGGCGTGGCAGTCTTTGCATGTACACACGGAATAAGAAGGATCAACCGGCAAACTCTGGTGCCACCCGGCACAAGCATCTTCTCTCTCTCTGGAACCAAAGAACCAAAAGAATTCTGTACTTTCCAGAAGAAATCCGGCTTTGCTTGTCTAGAGTCTTCAGTGTTTTGCTCTCCTTGCCACTGGGATCCCGTGGCTTCTCCTAGCAGGGCTCTGTTATTTAGTCTCTTCCCCCTGGTTACAGTTCGCTGTGCAGCTCTGGTTGGAGGAGGAGGGGGGCGGGGAGGGCACCGGCGTGGAGGTGCTGGCGTTGGCAGGGGGAGTGCAGTCCGGGCCGTTGGAGACGGCCCCCAGAGTGGCCTCAGAGTCTACGGGTTTGGAGAGGTCGATGCCGTGGATGAGGCGGATCAGCTGTTTTACCTTCTCCAGGGAGCTGTGCATCTCCTTCTGCCGGGCCAGGATGGTGTTCTTCATTTCCATGCATTTCTGCAGCCAATGAGAAGGGCAGTGGCACTGAGCCTCCGGCTTTTCTGACAGGCCTGGCAGCCCTCTCCAGATAAAAGAATCCCTGTGGACTAGTGTGCGGCCCCTAGACCTTGTTCTGCTCCACACTGGAGTGGCTGCTGCTACCCAAGGGAAGGAGGAGGCCCAAGAGGCAAGAGACAGAGGGCAAGTGAGTGGTTTAAAAGCCCGCTACTTGACACTAGGACTTAACACCAAACACGAACTACCACTATAATACTACAAAATAAAAGCCATTAAGGAAAAGCTCTCCCGGCTGGGCTGCAGCTGGTTTGGGCAGGTCTGGGTATGCATCTACCTTGCTAATGGCGCTGATACGCTCAGGGCTGGGCTGAGCTTCTACAGGGCAGACACGAGCCAGTGGTATCTGGATTCAGTCTGAGGGCCTGCTGAGGATCACTGGGTCAGCAAGATTTTAGAGGCAGGGCCTGGGGCGGGATACTTAGTGATATTTAGGAGAATCAAAGACTGCAGCCAACAGAAGACCTTCTGCTTGGTCAGGGACTTGTAGTCTTTTGCCCTTTTGTACTTGGCCTCCCACACCTGCTGGCTTCTGTTCTAGGCAGGAAAAGCGATGTGAAACCTGCCAGCCACGGGCAGTATGATGAGGAGAGACAGCGTGACTGCCACCAAGTCCAGGGCACCACCTGGCGTCCGTGAGGGCTGAGGCCACCTCACTCCAAGAAGGGGACCTACTCAATGGAAAAGAAAGCCTGCTCCTGTCAGGAGGAGCCTCTGAATCCCTGCTGCAAACACAAACCCCTTTCCCACCTGGTCAGCCAGGGGTAGTGTTTACTTCCAGTACTTGTCTCTAGAAAGCGCTCTTCCTCAGGCTGGTCAGATAAACCTGGAGAGGCAATCAGCAGGGCATGGAAGAGGGGGCGGGAGGAAAGAGCCATGCAGATGGACCCACTAGCTAGGGCGACTGGGAAGCATTACACGCGGGGGCCTGGTGTGTGTCAGGCGGCTCCACACTCCCCCCAAACACACTCAGGAGCACGCAGGGGTGCTGGCTAGGCTGCTGCAGTTGCTACTTGATCTCTTCAGCCAGAAGACTGAAAATCTTCTCTCAGGTCAAAGCCAAGAGGATGTTCCAGAGCTTGGCTAAGGCACCGTATACCAAATGGCCACCTGTACCTGAGGGCCGAACTCTAACTGGAAGCAAACTGCAACCACCCAGGTTAACAGTGTTAATAAGCTGAAGGAATGAATCAGCGCTCGAGAGCCACACGTACTGTTATGTACACAGAAAGTTCTGTACCTCTGTACCTCTCACCGAAAGCATGAGGTTTACTTACACTTATAGAATTGCTGAGCTGTTTCACCTTCTGCTCTAGTTGTTCTCGTTCTTGTTTTAAATCTGAACTCCATTTAAGTAATTTCTGTTTTTCTTCTTCTTTTGCTGGGAAAAAAGAAAAAGGAACTTGTTTTTGACAATAAATTCTTTGAAAAGGCCGCCATGTTCAGAAGGCTTGCTAAAGAAGATATCTTCCCCAAAGCTCCCCAAGCCCCACAGCCAGTGCACAGAACCTGCCCACTAAGACTCTCCCTTTTATATGTAAAGGGACGCTAAGAAAACTGTCCCTGGCTTGGGCCTGGCTTTACATAAATATCACTTCTCATTTTTCCCCCCCAAGGAAGTGCTACAACAAACTTTTTATTTCGTTCAATAAAAGCTTTTCATTTTTAACTTTATAGTTCCTTTTGAAAACAAAACAAATACTGTCTCCTAGTACTTGTCTGTTTTTTTTTTTAAACAAAGGGAGGCTTATACAAAAGGCAGTATGGATAATTCTTTACCTGCTTTATAGGCAATATAGGAATGAACAATTGCTAAAGTTCCAGGCCATGGAATTGCTTCTTCCTTCTTCAGCATCTGAAAAGATTTTTAGAATTTTACCCTTGAGAAAGATATATAAACACACATCCACTGTGTAGTAACAAGCAACAGTGTCTGTAGCTATTGGCAGACAAAATCCAGGAAGGATTTACGGTGGCAGTGTTGCAAAACCCTGGTCTATAGTTTCTGGACTACAAAGTCCCAGTTTATCAGCCTGAAAGAATGAGGGTCAATGGCAGGAAGAGCCAAGCCACCTGAGCCCTGGCTTAGAAAGAGGCTGGGAGCTGGCTAGGCATTCCCATCTTTTCATGCCTGCTACACGACCCCCAACTATTCCCAACCATCAGAAACATCAGCACACAAGCTGCAGGTCTGCCTAATGGCAGCAGCCACTGGCAGCTTCGTCCTTCACCCGACATGGGCTGCCTGTCGCAATTTTAGCTTATATGTGCCTCAAAGACAGCCTGACCAAGGAAATTAAGTATCAGCTCCAAGTACTGAAGTATAATCTAGACCCCGAGTAGAAGATTATCAGAGGGTCACAAAGCAGCATCAGGAAGAGAACAGAGAGAACTGTCTCTGCTACATCATGGAGACAGTAAGGGTGAGGACCAAGATTTAAAGGGGAAAACCAGAATTCCCTCAACTCAGGATTCCAAAGAACCGAGCAGGATCCCAAAGCTTGCTGAGCTACTGGGCTTATTATCTATGTAATATTTATACTTTTGCCTACTTCCAAAAAGGTCTCAAGACAGCTTATAATAAAAACATAAAGACATAAAGATACATGGATAGTTTAAATAAAAAATCAGAAACTAAACAGAAAAGGGAGGGAAGAGGCTTTCTCTTCTTTCAAATCCATGAAATATTAAGACAGTACTTTTATAGTTAGTTCTCTGATCCTGATGATGACACAGGTTAAAAGTAAAACTGCTCTTATTTGAATTAAATGATCAATTGGGCAGTTCCCTTTAAGGATTTTATTTCCAGAGTTTCAAGCATATGCTGAGTTTGGACCATTTTTAGAGAATGAGGCCGACAGTCTTATGGACTTTTAAGGGTAAAGGTAATGAAAAGATAAGTCATTTCAGATAGAGGGAAGCAGTTAGGGTCTCTCCACCTGTACATGAGTCACTGCCTTATGAACAGAGAACCTCTGAGAGGAGGGATGCTGTGGGGGTGAGTGCTGTGCTGTGAACAGGGCAGATGTGGCTCAGAGAACTACTGGAGAGGAAAGAGACTCAGCCATTCCCTCAGCTTAGAGGGGAAAGGAGGTCCTTCTCCTCCTCTGTCCCTCACCCTTTCTGACCCACCCACAGTACCTGGTCCTGACATCTGGGACAGATCCACATGCCCTTGGGAATCGTTTTCAGAGGAGGGTCCAAGCAGTCCAGATGATATACACGGGAACACGTGTCACACATCAGCAACTGGCCACTTTTTCTGCAAACACTGCAAAAATCCTCATGGATATCACCCTATGAAATTGAGAGGAAAGGTAAGAGAAAGGACAAAAAGGTAAAATTGGAATGTTAACGTGCACATTCTGGATACATATAAATGTTTTCGGACAATCAGCTGTGCCCCTCCAACTCATTGCAAGAGTGTTCAAGAAAAGCAGAAATTACCAACGGTGCAAGCCTGCTCTATAGAGTTGAGGTTCCCCAGGTGGGGCTAGTATTCTTAACCTTAAAGTAGAGTTTACAAGCAACTGTAACTGTGGGGTCACCTAGGCCAAAATTAGCTTTACAGGTGATAACTCAGCATTTAAGTTTTGGTACAGTCCAACTCACAAATCATAAAGTTTAAAGACATTGAAATCCATTCATCATCATTTCCCATCATCAATGGGAAAGAAGACAGACAAGAAATGGAGGTTTTCGCTAAACTCTTTGCTTGCTCTGGGAGAAAAACTATAGCCAAAGTTCAAACAGGAAAGTATTAAGTCAGGAGCAAAGTAAACTCCTATGAGTTTTCTAACATGAAGAATTAAAAAAGCCAAACAGCTGAGAGTGTTCTCTTAAAACCAGTATTTGGCATTTGCTGTTTAATGGACCGTTCTATTCCGGGAGGCTTTATTCCTCCCTGTAAAATGCTTCACCAGATAGATAAAGAAGAGCAGCCTAAGTGCACTCTGCTAGTCTCTCCCGCCTCCATGAGTGACGGTTCTGGTACTCAGGCGAGTCTGTGGGAGCCCTCTCAACAAAAGGCACCATCAGAAAAAAGCAGATCTATTTAAAATTTGGACAGAACATATTAAAAAAACACGAGGTATTAAAGAGGTGTTTTTCAGTAAGTCAATCCCTGGCCTGTTCTCTAAACAGGATTAACGCTGTTGATAAGGACACCAGGAAAGGGAAGACTGAAGGGTCAGGCCAGAGGTTAACTAACAAGGCAGCACCTCAGCTTGGAGGAGACCCCGGCCTTTTCACTTCCAATGTGTTGTTTTAGAATTCCAGGCTATTCTGACAGAAGGCCTAATACAGAAATTTTGCACAAGAAGCAATGATACAGAAAGCGATGCCCAGTTCTTCCTTTCTATGATATAACCCTTCAACCACGATTGCTGAAAGGAACATATCTTCCCAGACCTACTATTTCTATCCAAAGGAAAGGAAAGGAACTATCTGGCAGTATCTACATATCTAGGGTATCTGGTGGCCCAGAAAACTGGCTGCAAAAAGTTGTAAGCTACTTCAAAGTGTGGATGGATGTTAATCTCTTTTAGTAAGACAATGTTACCTCTGGGCAGTCAAAAAATAAGATACTTAGTACATGTGTAAGAATACTACATAAGAATGCAGCCTAACAGTGTAACTTCAAGGCACCGAAAGATGTTAAGGTTTCATCCCTAGATTAACTGTGACTTTCTTCTTAAAATCAGCCTGAGGGTGGCTCTCCTCTAGAGACCTAGTCTTTTTTGAACCTTCGCCCCATGTTGTAAGTCTGCATCTTTAATAAGTTTATAATAATTTTATGGCTTCAGAAACTCTTTTACACGAACCACAGGTACAATTATCACTGATGAAGTAAATGAGACAAACTGGACATCTTATTCCAAATACCTATCTTATTTGTTGGGTAAAGAGCTCTGCTCACTTTCCTTTGCTCCAGAGTAAGGAGAACATCAGGAAGTGGAAGGTGGAGAGTACATAAAATAAAGGTTAAATAATTTCTTTCAATTTCCTAAAGGAAAGAAAACTTCTATCCTATTTACATATCCTGTAGCAGCAGTTCATAATCTTTTCAGTGTCAGGACCCCTTAGTAACACTTAAAATTACTAACCACCTCAAAGTGCTTTTGCTTAGGTGAGTTGAATCTATTGCTATTTATTGTACTAGAAGTTTTAAAACTTTTTTATTTTGAAATAAATAACAGAATCACAGGAAGTTACAAAAATCATGTATTGAAGAATGTTAAAATCCAAGAACACACAAGGGCACATTCAGTTAGCCCTCAGAGTGCTATCACCACTTATCATGTAGTACCTGGAAAACCCCACTGTCCTACTTTTGAGAAAATGAGAATGAAAATGGCAAAGAATATTTTGGTATTATCATGAAAATATTTTTGATTTTATATTTTGATTGATATTATATTTTAAAATACATAAAATTATATTTTATATTTTGACCCCCTGTAAGAGTCTCAGTATCATACCCAGACCACAGATTGAGAACTACTGCCCAAAGAAATGAATATAAAATGCCAAGATATGTATTTCATCCACGCAGAATTGGTTCTTTGCTTAAAGAGAGCAGAGGAAGTCCCACAGAGTTGCTGCACCAGGTCCAAAGGGTTAGGCTTTGGTGACTGACCAAATTACTACCATAAACCAAATAGTAAGTTGAATGATGGCTGACCCACAATCCTTTGCTGGGAGCTAAAGATGTATGTTTTTTGGAAACACCCTGGCTGTATCAATTGCAACTTCATCATCTGCTAAACAAATTTTATAACTGTGTCAACATATCTTCCCTTCCCATAAAAATGATGATAGTGGCAACAAGATACATCCTAAAGATTAGTGACCGGCTGGGTCTTATATTACCAACTCCTTCTAGATGGTTACTGATCCCCAGGAAATGCCTGCCTCTCAACTGTGATTGTTTAATTAACATTGCTGGGGCTTACGCTACCCAGCAGCAAACACAGAGCCCTGTGTGCTGATTTTAATCACTGCCACTGTTGGGACACTGTAAAAGTAGAAGTCAATTATCTTTAAATAAAATCCATTCCACTAGGTTTAACCGAGAAAGTTCTCAACATATTTAATGGTTTTAGAAAAGCTTTCTTTTACCTTTTCATTCCTGAAAAGAACAAAGTTTCCATTTTAAGAGGAAACCTGGCAAAAGCATTTAGTTGGTGATTTGATCTGAGTGGATCCTTCGGGTTCAGTCTCTCAAAGAAAATCATAAACCTCCTCAGCCAAAGTCACAAAAAGGAAAAACAACATCTTTAGGGAAGATACTCGCTTGCAGACCCACAATCATCTGTTCCCCAGCATCTGTGCAAAGGATCCCTACCAAGAAGCCATGAGCTGGCAATACCTCGGCAACGCTTCAACTGAGGAAAACGGAGATAATCTTTGGTGCAAACAAAGTTTCTGACAGGGACTCCTGGTGCTCATTAACAGGACAGGCAGAAAACCTGTGTCAATCACTAATGCCAAAAACCAGTGCTGAATCTTGAGAGCAAGACTGGGTCTACAGCCACTAGCTATTGTCCAAGGAAGGAAACCTGCCCGAGAACTCTTCTATGACCCTGGCCCTCCGAAGATGACACTTCCTTTGTTGTTTCTGGAACCGTAACTCAGGATGTGCATACGGTATGCTTTTGCTCTTTGGAGAGGGGTAGACCTAATTATTAAGTACTAAGAAGCTTCAAGTTCAAGGGATTTTACCTGAAGACGATCCTAAAGACAAGCTCTGTAATTCACAAAAGAACTGGGATGTGCACAAAATGAAACTCTTGGTTTCCCTCCTCAAACCTGCTCATCTTCCAGTAAATGGCAGCTTTATCCTTTCAGTTGTTTAGGCCAAAACCTTTGGCTATTCTCTTTTTCTCACATCCCCTTATCTAATCCTGCTGGCTCTTCAAAATATATGCAGACCCCGTCAATTTTTTCCATCTCTACTTCCGCCATTCAATCGGGCCAAGCCATCGTGAGCTCTTCCCAGGATGACTGCAACAGCCTCCTAACTGGTCTCCCTGCTCCCATCCTATCCTCCCCACAGTCTCTTCTCCGTTGTCAGACACAGTAATCACTCTAAAATCCAAGCCAATTTTGCAAACGCCTTAAAAATAATAAATGCACAGGACAGATCATACTTTGGGTCACAAATAAAGCCTTGGTAAATTTAAGAAAATTGAAATCGTATCAAGTATCTTTTCTGACCACAATGCTATGAGACTAGATATCAATTACAGGGAAAAAGCTGTAAAAAACACAAACACATGGAGGCTAAACAACACACTACTAAATAACCAAGAGATCGCTGAAGAAATCAAAGAGGAAATCAAAAAATACCTAGAAACAAATGACAATGAAAACACGATGACCCAAAACCTAAGCGATGCAGCAAAAGCAGTTCTCAGAGGGAAGCTTATAGCAATACGATCCTACCTCAAGAAACACGTCAAATAAACAACCTAACTTTACACATAAAGCAATTAAGAGAAAGAAGAACAAAAAACCCCCAAAGTTAGCAGAAGGAAAGAAATCATACAGATCAGTTCAGAAATAAATGAAAAAGAAATGAAGAAAACAATAGCAGAGATCAATAAAAGTAAAAGCTGGTTCTTTGAGAAGATAAACAAAATTGATAAACCTTTAGCCAGACTCATCAAGAAAAAAAAGGAGAAGACTCAAATCAACACAATTAGAAATGAAAAAGGAGACGGCACAACTGACACTGCAGAAATACAAAGAATCATGAGAGATTAATACAAGGAACTCTATGCCAATAAAATGGACAACCTGGAAGAAATGGACAAATCCTTAGAAAAGTACAACGTTCCGAGACTGAACCAGGAAGAAATAGAAAATATAAACAGACCAATCACCAGCAGAGAAATTGAAACTGGGATTAAAAATCTTCCAACAGACAAAAGCCCAGGACCAGATGGCTTCACAGGCGAATTCTATCAAACATTTAGAGAAGAGCTAACACCTATCCTTCGCAAACTCTTCCAAAATATAGCAGAGGGAGGAACACTCCCAAACTCATTCTATGAGGCCACCATCACCCTGATACTAAAACCAGACAATGATGTCACAAACAAAGAAAACTACAGGCCAGTATCAGTGATGAACACAGATGCAAAAATCCTCAACAAAATACTAGCAAACAGAATCCAACAGCACATTAAGAGGATCATACACCATGATCAAGTGGGGTTTATCCCAGGGATGCAAGGATTCTTCAATATACGCAAATCAATCAATGTGATAAACCATATTTACAAATTGAAGGGTAAAAACCATATGATCATCTCAATAGATGCAGAAAAAGCTTTTGACAAAATTCAACACCCATTTATGATAAAAACCCTCCAGAAAGTAGGCATAGAGGGAACTTACGTCAACATAATAAAGGCCATATATGACAAACCCACAGCCAACATCATTCTCAGTGGTGAAAAACTGAAACCATTTCCATTAAGCTCAGGAAAAAGACAAGCTTGCCCACTCTCACCACTACTATTCAACACAGTTTTGGAAGTTTTAGCCACAGCAATCAGAGAAGAAGAAGAAATAGAAGGAATGCAAATTGGAAAAAAAAGAAGTAAAACTGTCACTGTTTGCAGATGACATGATACTATGCACAGAGAATCCTAAAGATGCTACCAGAAAACTACTCTATGAATTTGGTAAAGGAGCAGGATACAAAATTAATGCACAGAAATCTCTTGCATTCCTATACACTAAGGATGAAAAATCTGGAAGAGAAATTAAGGAAACACTCCCATTTACCACTGCTACAAAAAGAATAAAATACCTAAGAATAAACCTACCTAAGGAGACAAAGGACCTGTATGCAGAAAACTATGAGACACTGATGAAAGAACTTAAAGATAATACAAACAGATGGAGAGATATACCATGTTGTTGGACTGGAAGAATCAACATTGTGGAAACGACTATACTACCCAAAGCAACCTACAGATTCAATTCAATCTCTATCAAACTACCAATGGCATTTTTCACAGAATTAGAACAAAAAAGTTCACAATTTGTATGGAAACACAAAAGACCCCGAATAGCCAAAGCAATCTTGAGAAAGAAAAACGGAGCTGGAGGAATCAGGCTCCCTCACTTCAGACTATACTACAAAGCTACAGTAATCAAGACAGTATGGTACTGGCACCAAAAAAGAAATGCAGATCAGTGGAACAGGATAGAAAGCCCAGAGATAAACCCACGCACATATGGTCACCTTCTCTTTGATAAAGGAGGCAAGAATATACAATGGAGAAAAGACAGCCTCTTCAATAAGTGGTGCTGGGAAAACTGGACAGCTACATGTAAAAGAATGAAATTAGAACACTCCCTAACACCATACACAAAAATAAACTCAAAATGGATTAAAGACCTAAATGTAAGGCCAGACACTAGCAAACTCTTAGAGGAAAACATAGGCAGAACACTCTATGACATAAATCGCAACAAGATCGTTTTTGACCCACCTCCTAAAGAAAGGGAAATAAAAACAAACAAACAAAAAAACCAAATGGGACCTAATGAAACTTAAAAGCTTTTGCACAGCAAAGGAAACCATAAACAGGATGAAAAGACAACCCTCAGAATGGGAGAAAATATTTGCAAATGAAGCAAATGACAAAGGATTAATCTCCAAAATATACAAGCAGCTCGTGCAGCTCAATATCAAAAAACCAAACAACCCAATCTAAAAATGGGCAGAAGACCTAAACAGACATTTCTCCAAAGAAGATATACAGATTGCCAACAAACACATGAAAGGATGCTCAACATCACTAATCATTAGAGAAATGCAAATCAAAACTACAACAAGGTATCACCTCACACCAGTCAGAATGGCCATCATCAAAAAGTCTACAAACAATAAATGCTGGAGAGGGTGTGGAGAAAAGGGAACCCTATTGCACTGTTGGTGAGAATGTAAATTGATACAGCCACTATGGAGAACAGTATGGGGGTTCTTTAAAAAACTAAAAAGAGGGGCTTCCCTGGTGGCGCAGTGGTTGAGAATCTGCCTGCTAATGCAGGGGACACGGGTTTGAGCCCTGGTCTGGGAGGATCCCACATGCCGCGGAGCAACTAGGCCCGTGAGCCACAACTACTGAGCCTGGGAGTCTGGAGCCTGTGCTCCGCAACGAGAGAGGCCGCGATAGTGAGAGGCCCGCGGACCACGATGAAGAGTGGCCCCCACTTGCCACAACTAGAGAAAGCCCTCACACAGAAATGAAGATGCAACACAGCAAAAATAAATATTAATTAATTAATAAACTCCTACCCCCAACATCTTCTTTAAAAAAAAAACTAAAAAGAGAACTACCATACGACCCCGCAATCCAACTACTGGGCATATACCCTGAGAAAACCACAATGTTCACTGCAGCACTGTTTACAATAGCAAGGACACGGAAGCAACCTAAGTAACGATCGACAGATGAATGGATAAAGATGTGGCACAAATATACAATGGAGTATTACTCAGCCATAAAAAGAAACGAAGTTGAGTTATTTGTAGTGAGGTGGATGGACATAGAGTCTGTCATACAGAGTGAAGTAAGTCAGAAAGAGAAAAACAAATACCGTGTGCTAACACATATATATGGAATCTAAAAAAAAAAAAGGCTCTGAAGAATCTAGGGGCAGGACAGGAATAAAGATGTAGATGTAGAGAGTGGACTTGAGGACACGGGGTGGGGGAAGGGTAAGCTGGGACGAAGTGAGAGAGTGTCATGGACATATATACACTACCAAATGTAAAATAAATAGCTAGTGGGAAGCAGCTGCATCTCACAGGGAGATCAGCTCGGTGCTTTGTGACCACCTAGAGGCGTGGGATAGGGAGGGTGGGAGGGAGACGCAAGAGGGAGGGGATATGGGGATATATGTATAAGTACAGCTGATTCACTTTGTTATACAGCAGAAACTAACACACCATTGTAAAGCTATTATACGCCGATAAAGATGTTAAAAAAATAATAATAATAAATGCAGGCAACAACCTTCAAAGGCTGCTAAAACCACTAAGTTTGCTGGGGACTGGATATTTTTATAGACTCGACACTATCTTCACCTAAGGAAACAGGCATCTTTAGGATTAGAGATATCTGATTGAGTCTATCTTAAGAGATGAAAGCTAATATCACCAACAATGGGATAGATGGACAACATGTGCCTCTTGTGATGCACTGAGAATCAGTGCATCATCAGGTATTTAGTGCTCCTACAAAAATGAATACCCTGAATCTATTCTTGAGAAAACAATCAGATCATCCAAATAGAGGGACACTCTATACAGCAACTGGCCTATCTTTTAAAAAATGTCAGTGTCACAAAGGACAAAGACAGGCTGAGAAACTGTTCCAGAGTAAGGAGACTAAAGACAAAACATCATAAAAATTAATGTCAAGAGTGATCTTGGGTTGGATCCTGGAGCAGAAAAAACAAAGTGCCACTAAGGCATTTATTGAGATAATTGGAGAAATCTGAAGATGGGCTGTATACTATACAAATAATGTTTTGTCATATTAAATTTCCTCAATTTCATAACTGCATTGTGGCTACGTCAGAGAGTGTCTTTGTTTTTAGGAGATATACACGGAAGTATTTTGGGTGAAGATTCATGATGTCTTCAACTTCTTAACTAGATCAGCAAAACAAGTGTGTGGTGGTGGGAAGTAGCATATGTGGCGAAATTGTAACAATCGGTGAATCTAGGAGGAGGGTATATATTCCTTCCTTGTGTTGTTGTTGCAACTTTTCTGTAGGTTTGGAAATTTTCAAAATAAAAAGTGAAAAGTAACGTCACTCCTCTACTTAAAACTCTGGAGCATCTCCCATCTCACTCAGAGTAAAAGCTACAAGACCCTGCGAGACGGGCCCTGCCCTCTGAGGTCTCCTCTCCCACTGCTCCTGCCTGCCCACCAAGCCCTTCTTCTCTACGCCATATACACTTCCTCCAACGAGCAGGGCTTCTGCACTGCTGTTCCCTCTGCGTGGAATGCTCTTCCCCGCCCCAGATACTCCAACATACTCCATTCCCACCAGAAAGGCTGTCTCTTACCACTCTTCATAAAACAGCAACCTCCTGCTGTAACTCCTTATGCTCCTGATTCTGTGCCAAGTTTTTTTTCACAGCACTTATCATGACCTGACATTTAAATGTCCATTTGCTTATCACCTGCCTCTGGCCGTGCAACACGAGCTCCCTGAGGGCAAGGAGCTGGTTCTGTTCCCTGTTCTGTCCCCAGTCTCAACAACAGTGCATGCTCAGCAGAGCAGTGCTCAGTATTTGTTGAGTGAATTCACCGCTTTGTAAGCGCTCATTTAAAAAGAGGGCACTAGTTTGCACTCCTGCAGCCTCTGGGGGAAGGGCTACTAAGCATCTGATGCTTTTTTCAGGAGCCTGTTTCTGACCAATTCTGATGAATAAAGTTGCTTTTCAGAAAAGTTGTCTTGAATTTTACTTGAAGCAGGAAACATGGACTGCTAGGCGAATGTACACCTTTGTTCATTATCCCCACCTCCCAAAACTGACGACAGACACCTGCACGCCTCTCAATTATACGACCTGACTTCCCCACCCCATCCCCCTTCCTGAGAACTCCTTCACCGCAGATAAATTCCAGACTTTGAAAACCCTGACTGAGCCTCCTAATGTGGTCTTTAATATGATTCTCAAGGACATGGCAGGACCTGGGACCCCAGCAGAAAGCTGCCTTACGTGGCACACAGTGTCCTGTAGGGATTACTGCTGTTCCAGGGTTAGTCAAGGAGATGCAACTGGTAAGGAGACAACATATGATAACGGTTTCCCCGATTTAAGCTCTGAGAAAGAGAGTGAGCTTTTCCCAAGTTACTTACGTCTGTGGAGGTGGGGCTGGGCAGGGACACAGGCTGAACAGGTGCAGGGAAAGTGAATGTGGTCTCTGTCTTTTCATTTTCAGGGGAGTCAGGATGACTGGATGGGGGGGATGTTGGGGTTAGGGCTCCAAACCCCAGCACTGCATTGTATTTTGGAGGACGACCTACAGACCGAGAAAAGGGAACAAAAGGGAAAAAAGGGGGAGGGAAAGAAAGGGGGAAAAATGATCTTACATACCTTTGGCCAGTGTTCCTCATTGGCTAGCATGGAAAAGGAAGTGAGGTAGCAGAGAGAAGGTTAATACAACAGTCCCAAAGAGAGGAAAAGAAGCAAAGATTTAAATGTCATTCGAAACAAATGCATGAGTGTCGAAGGGAGGATAAGAGAGCCTCAGAGAATGACAGGAGATACTGGGTTATGTTAAAGGTCTTCGCCTTGGGCAGATTATGCAGACGTTCCTCAACTATGACAATTTGAGATTTCTAACGGGAGAACAAGATATCAAAGCCCAACAGGAGCCAAGGCCAGGGAGAAGAATTTATTTTCTTTTTCCATATCTTTTATATATTGTTTCCTAAGGTTTTTCTGCAATCGTTATTCTTATAATAATATTAGTGATTCTCAGTTCCCACAAACAGACTGGCTGAGGATCTCTGCTTTTCCTCTTCTCTCCTGCCCACATTTTGGTTACTTCATTGCTTGTGAGGGTAGAGAAAGGCAAAGGGAGGAGGCAAAATTCAAGTTAACTATTCTTACCCCTTCTGGCAGAGCTAGGAAGACATATGTTCTGGGAGTAGCTGGAACCTAAGAGCTAAAAAGACCTTCTGGGCTTAACAGTGAATTTAAGTAAGTCTGGACTCAGATACCCTTCCCAGTTGATCAAAAATCATCTCCCTGCTTTCCATCACAAACATTCCAGTGAACTACATGTCTTAGAACTGGGGTGTTCCAAAGTCTCAGGAAAAGCCCTGTCATCAGCAACAGCTACCAGAAAGAGCTGATTTGAGCAGAAGCATTTTGAATCAAACCTCATGGCTACAGAGAATCTACAAGTGGGCCCTAATGCGTATGGGAAGTCCAGGTCAACCACTCTTGCCTTATGATACATCTAAGTCAGGGTCCTTGTCTTCTAAGGGCCAAAGGTCATAGCTTCTAAGCTGTAAGTGATCAAAAGTGTACGCCCAGCACACCATAGGCAAAAAAAGAGCCGGAGAGGTACACAACTGCCTACGAGCACTGGTGGATGGTACGTGGGATCATGACTTTGCCAACAGTTATAATTTATATTGGAATTATGCACAGGAGTCATGATTCTGTCAGATATTACACAAACATTACCTATCTGTGTTAAACCGGCACTGTGTGCAGTACAAAGACAGATCGTACTGGTTTGCCTTTTCTAGGGTATTTAGTGCTGCTAGAAGGGTAAGTGGAAGATAAATGCTCTTTGTTTACCCACAGAAGGCACGTCCTAGGCATTGTGAATGCAGGCTTTCATCCTCTGACCTTGGCAAGAGATGCCAAGGTCTTTCTGGCTCATTTAACCCCTATCCTCCCAGCAGATGCTGTCCACTAGCAGGTCAATTAACTGTGGCGTCTGGCTGGGGGCTTCTTTCTGAGGACTGTGTCAGAGGTCACTAAAACAACCCCAAACAAAATAAAACAACAAAAGATAACCCATGACACTGGTTACTGTGGCCCAGGAATCAATATGAAACAGTGACTTAGGGATACCCATCTAAATATGTTTTGGCTTCTTGAAGGAGGGGCTGATGAAACACTAGCGTGGGTGTGCTATCTCTCTGAGGGGAAGAGACGGTAACCACTGTACCACCGGTACAGTGCTAGCCCTCCCTAAGGCAGACAGAGGGTCGGGATGACCTCCTAAGCTTCCAATGGCTCTGAGATTGCTGTGCATACACAAAAATTAGCATGCTACTCCGCTCACTCTGCAACCTTTCTAGCCTGGAACTGTAATTCAAGGACACATTATCACGTGGAGAAAAGGACATTGGGATGTATTACTGACATCAAAGAACCATTTCAGAGCCTTGTTTATAAGCTCAAACTCTGAGCTATTAAGACCTGTTTCGACCTGCATGGTGAAGGCAGTTGCTGACCTGAGAGTGAGGTGGAATGCCCGCCCTGGAAGGTCTGAAACTGGGGGACGGAGCTCTTTAGGAATTTCTGCTTTGGGAAGCCTGTTTCGACAGTGATGTTTTCTTCTTTAGTTGCAGGTGCTCTCTTCTCATAGATTCAAAATTCTCAGTGTGGCTACCTCTCTCCTTCCTGCAAAGTCTGCAGCTCACAGAAGCTTAAGAGTCGTGCTCTGTCCTCACTGGCATCAGGACAACTTAGACACTACTAAGAACACCTTGGCAACACCAGTGCTCTGTTGTGCTCAATGATGCTGAAATGCTCCCTTTTACAGGGTGTTCTGTTCATTGTGCTATTCGTCAACAGCCTGAGGGGCCTGGGGCAGAAATCCTGCAATGAGCCATTCCCCTCAGCCAGCTTTGCCCGAATCCCAGGAAGGGGAGCTTTTGATTCAGTCTACAGAACTCTCATAAGAGATCTCACTCTCTTTTCCCCCCATTCTCAGAGAACAACAACAAAACTATATTCAAGGGATATAGGAGTTAGGCTCTAGGACAATGGGAGGAGGGAGGGGAAAGAAACACAACACAGAAAGCAAAAGCAACAGCAAGGGAGAGATACAAAAAAGGTACTCACCTCTCTTCCGGGTCCCAGGATGCATTGTACTGTTCAGGTACGTGACTGCGCTCTTCTTACGCTTTCGGGATTGAAGAAAGAAAGGTGACTGGTTGAATAGCATGGTTACTACTAATCCCGGTGCAAGCCAAAGACCAAGCACAGCATGCCCGTCAACATGCCAACTAGTTAGTGCTAGTCACCCAAAGGTCTCAGTGATAACTGGATTTATCGTATGTACTTGGCTCTGAAAGAATATTCCAGAGAGGTACGTCTCTGCTTCAGAAGAAAGTTGTGTTCAGATGACAGGATGAGTTAAATTTTTAAGGTAGGTTTGTATCTACTTAAACTTCAGGAAAAAACTAAGGGGGAAACAGCAAATAATAAAGATGAAATAATGTCCTCAGCCAGAGAAAAAGCCATCATTTTACAGAGCTGGCCAAGCACAATCAGGGTACTGCTCGTAAGCAGCTTTTCAGACGGGAGGTGCTGAGCAAGTCCTAAATAAAACTGGAGACGTGAGGGAATGGCCAAGTGCCGGCCAGGAATACCTCTGGCTCAAAGACCGCGCCACTGTACACTGGATTTGCTGTCGTTCTTCTTTTTCGTTCTTGCCGCTTGCTTTGGATTTCTTGGGAAAGCAAAAGGTCTGGATTAGAAGAAAGGTATGAAGGACCCCCCCCAACGTAACCTCATCGTTCACTTATTGGGTTTCCCATGACAAGTTAGAAACGAGAGTAAGTCTCTCGGTTTCACTGCAGCCTCAGCGAAGGGAAGCCTGCTGCTGGGAGCAAACATGAAGGACCATCCACTCTCACCTCTTGGAAAGCAAGGCCCTGCTGTCCTACAGTGTGGCTCTCTGTGATTGAGAGCTTAACAGTAGACAACACTTGTAAAAGTTTCCTGATTTATTTTTAGATCACTGTAATATAGGTGTGGATGAACTTTACCCACAGACCTAGATTGAGTAATCATAGTTCACCATTCTTGAATTAAATCACTAGAACAGGTATAGCTGTGCAACTATTCTTAAGATTCCAATAATCTAGAGTGACTGAAAAATACAGACAAAGACTTGTCAGAGGGGCATTTGCTACTTTATGCTGCCAGGGAAAAAAAAAGTTTCTCTAAGTGAACGGAAGTCACCTTAATGCAGGCAACTAGGGAGCTTCCCCAGGACAGTAGTGTGGATAAATAATGATAGGAAGGAGAGGGGCTGAACATTACATAGAAGGAAGGTAAGTTTACTCCAAAAAAAGAGTCCATACTGGTTGAATCATACTCTGCTTGTGTTCCAATTTTCAGTTCTAACAATAAATCAAACAACATTTTCAAGAACAAAGCCCTGGGCCAGAAGCAAGGTAGCGCCATGAATATCTTCTCTTACCTTCTAGATGGTCATGTGTTACCAACCCCAGAGACACCATGAAGGCAAGTTTCTGTGCCAGAGAAACAAAAGAAGAATATACTTCAGTGTGGGTTCTCGCAAAGTCAGCTGCATGTTCCTACTTAGACTCCTGGGGAAAGCCAGCCCAATGGCTGGTGGGTGAAAGGAAGCCGGGTTCAGGTGAACAAGGAGTGGGCACCCTCCACTCTCAGCAGCTATGGAACCGCTCTGGAAGCTTTCTGATCTTACAGGGATCAAAAGAGAAGGACTGGGGCCTATATCTTCCACTCTCTCAATGGCAGAAATCAGTATCTTGAATGACCTAAGTTTTTTCCAGAAAAATTCTCAAGGAGGGAAGAGGACTTCACAATGAAGAAACACACAGAGGGTTACAAACAGCCTCCCACACGACAAGCTCCAAATTCTAAGTACTTCATTTGTCACACCAGGTCAGGGGTTCTTACAT
Organism: Lagenorhynchus albirostris; assembly: GCF_949774975.1. Classification (NCBI taxonomy): domain Eukaryota; kingdom Metazoa; phylum Chordata; class Mammalia; order Artiodactyla; family Delphinidae; genus Lagenorhynchus; species Lagenorhynchus albirostris. The sequence continues at coordinate 14,168,932 of NC_083103.1, read as the reverse complement.
TTTTGCTACCACTGATTGGACAATAACTCAAAGCTAAGTGAGTTTTAGGAATGACAGCAGGTGGTTCTGCTTAATACTATGATTTTTCAATCAACCATGGACCTACAAATTATAGAGTGCTTTCTCTCTGACCACCACTCTCAGGGCTCCATCAGAAGCCAGACTGATCAGAACACTGTACTCCAAAGCTGGAACGTTAGATGCTTAAAAATGGAGAGAGCAACAGATTGATTACTATTTTGCTCTTTGGTTGCATGTGGTCCGGAAAGTACGCCTTTATTTTCTGCTGTACCACTGCATGCAGCTGCTAAATATGCCAAATAACGTATCATCCATTTCTCTCGGTGATGAATAAGGAACATCATTAGTTGTCAGGAGACATAATCCTGCAGAATTATTCATACCACAATTTGGTCTTTGAAAATCCTGACATTTTACCCTCAACTTTAAATATCATGGTATTCTGGCCTGAAGTGATAGGTTCAAGCTATTCGAGGTACTGAGTGTTTTATAAAGATAACCTTGAACAAGCCACTTGAGAACACAGACATGTCCTTTACTGGTATCCACAGAGTCCTGAAGAAATGTTTTAATTTTATTTCTTATTTCAGAAACTAGGGTGGGCACCTATCCTCCCGACAGCCAGAGAACTTCAGTAACGAAAAGCGCCTTGGACGTGCTGCCCATTTTCTACATTGCATACATTTTGTGGCTGCCAATTAAGTACATTCCTAATTTTCACTATTCCTTCATAACTTAACATTAGAAGGCTGTCTACCAACTGTTCTCTGTTAATAAAGCAGTGTGTGAACTGACATTCAGATGCACCTTCTTTTAATCAAGTAACAGCATCCTTCTTGGCCACTCACACCCAACTCATCTTTGCCAGTCTAGATCAAGCTCATAAAAGAATTATTAAATGGAAAAAAATCTCTTCTGTAGAACAGATTTTCAGTGATAAATAGAATAAAAAGCTGTCAAGAACTTTTACCTTATCTGTGTATCACACACATGCCAATAACTAATTTATTCCCTTTATGGCAGTGATTCTGTCCAATTAGAAATATGTGTTATTCCACATGATGCTACTTGCTTGCCCACACTGTGCCACTGACATAAGATATCCTTAGTTTCTTGGTTTTTTTAAATAAATTTATTTATTTATTTTTGGCTGCATTGGGTCTTTGTTGCTGCGCGCGGGCTTTCTCTAGTTGCGGCGAGCGGGGGCTACTCTTTACTGCGGTGCACGGGCTTCTCATTGCGGTGGCTTCTCTTGTTGAGCAGCACGGGCTCTAGGTGAGCGGGCTTCAGTAGTTGTGGCACGTGGGCTCAGCAGTTGTGGCTCGCAGGCTCTAGAGCACAGGCTCAGTAGCTGTGGCACACAGGCTTAGTTGCTCCACGGCATCTGGGATCTTCCCGGACCAGGGCTTGAACCCGTGTCCCCTGCATTGGCAGGAGGATTCTTAACCATTGCGCCACCAGGGAAGTCCTCTTTTAGTTTCTTTTGATAAGGAAATTTTGCTAATTGCTGTTTTCCCCTCTCCAAGCCTAATACTTGTCATTAATTTTGCAGATTATTTTATAAGTTTCTCAGCAATATGCATGACTAGGACTTCTTTTAGGTTCAAGTTTTGGTCTCTTCTTTAAAGACAAATTAAAAATTAATTCATTTCATATCAGAAAGTATTATAATTTGTACTTGCTTTAAAAAAACCTGAACTGGCTTAATAAATCACTGCTTCAAAAAAATGACATGAAGCTTTGATGGCTTTATGCCACTATTTGACATGGTTTCATTAAAAAGAATGCACTGAGGATTAGAAGGAAATGGATTGCTGGTCTAATAAAATCCAGCTATCATATATTCATCATCATATTACCTGTCCACATTTTTCTTTTATAGCTGCTTGTACAAAAGTATCAAACTAAAAAATCTCTTGCCTAAGGACATACAAATTCACATTCTATATTTGTACCACAGTTTTGTTTGCTATTTAAGTTTATAATTCTATCCTAAGTTGTAGTACAGATGCTAGTATTTTCATCCCTACTTTTATGCTTCAATGAACTACTTATGAGCTACTGATTCATCTGGGATTTGGGGATCTAATGCAATACAATAGTAATAACAAAAATGCACGTGTAACAACTGTAATCGATAACACAGACCTTAACTGAGTGAACTGGACATCTTTTAAATGTTGGCTGAGACAAACAAAACATAATGATCATTAGGAATGCAGTGGGATACCTGGGGCAATGGTCACGAATCACACAAGTCTAATGTGTGACATACGTATGAAAGGCCTGTTTGCCAGCTTACGAACACTCGAGACCACACTCTTAATCTGTCCCAGGCCAACCTGATTTGGCAATAACATTACTGAAGAGTGAGAAAGCACAAGACAAGGATATCAAGTGATTCAGAGAGCAAGTGTCCCTCATGATGCATGTGAATAAGTCGCATCACATAGACTGAGCCATGCCTTGGAGGGCTGGGCCTACCTGAGGGTTCTCCTCCCGTTTTGGTTTGGGTGCAGTAGGTGGAGTGACGGTGCGGCTCTCCGTTTGTTTCTCATCTGTTTCTGTGTGGGATTTAATTGTCTAGAAGAAGAAAATTAAATGAAACTTCAGAATTCACTTTTTTATTGAAAGAATAAAAGCAAACATAGTTTGACTGTTGCCAACAAGAAAGAAAAGAACATACTCAAATTGGAAACATATTAATAAAGGAGATAATACGGACTTCATTGTAGAAGGGGGAAAGTAAAATGGAAGGCCCCAGTTGAAATGATTAAATTGCATGACTAGAATAGCTATGAATCTATAAATACAACAGTCTATTTCAATGTACTTTAGGAGGCAGGGGTAGTTTCCCAGAAGTAAGTCCATTCTTGTTACATATGGGTCAAGCTCTAGTTCATAGCATGCTTAGGATCTGAATGATGTCCAGAAAAATCTTAGATACACACTTTTCTATTTCAGAACAATTCTAATCACAATCTAAGAGAGGTTGCAGAACTATCCTTACTTGGGATATTTAAAACCTGCCTATATCATCCATTAGAGGAGAGATGCAGTTGCCAAGGAAAGGCCATCTTGTAAAAGGCTGCCATCCTGATTACGGCCAAGCTCATCTTCCAGATGCGTCCATTCAAACAAAAGAAACACCAGTAGCATTATCATCTTCAGACACAAGTGGCAGCTAGCAAACTAGCAGACTGGGTTTGCATTACTATTCTTATCTTGACCCAATGGCTAATTCATTTTATGAAACTCTCTGTAAATACTGAAATGATATTAGAACAGTGGATATAAAACTATAAACATAAACCTAATTTACATTTTCAAAATTAAAAACCATGCAGAAAAGGATTATAAGAGACTACTACAAACAACTATATGCCAATAAAATGGACAACCATGAAGAAATGGACAAATTCCTGGAAAAGTACAATTTTCCAAGACTGAACCAGGAAGAATTAGAAAATATAAACAAATCAATCACAAGTAATGAAATTGAAACCATAATTAAAAATCTTCCAACAAACAAAATCGAGGACCAGATGGCTTCACAGGTGATTTCTATGAAACATTAAGAGAAGAGCTAACACTGATCCTTCTCAAACTCTTCCCAAAAACTGCAGAGGGAGAAACACTCCCGAATTCATTCTACGAAGCCACCATCACCCTGATACCAAAACCAGAAAGAGGTATCACAAAAAAAGAAAATTACAGACCAATATCACTGATGAACATAGATGCAAAAATCCTGAACACAATATTAGCAAACAGAATCCAACAGCACACTAGAAGGATCATACACCATGATCAAGTGGGATTTATCCCAGGGATGCAAGGATTCTTCAATATACGCAAATCAATCAATGTGATACACCACATTAACAAATTAAGGAATAAAAACCATATGATCATCTCAACAGATGCAGAAAAAGCTTCTGACAAAATTCAACACCCATTTATGATAAAAAAAACTCTGCAGAAAATGGGCATAGAGGAAAGCTACCTCAACATAATAAAGGCCATATACGACAAACCCACAGCAAGCATCAGACTCAATGGTGAAAAAGTGAATGCATTTCCACTAAGATCAGGAACAAGACAAGGATGTCTGATCACTCTCATCACTCTTATTCAACATAGTTTTGTAAGTCCTAGCCACAGCAATCAGAGAAGAAAAAGAAATAAAAGGAATACAAACTGGAAAAGAAGTAAAACTGTCACTGTTTGCAGATGACATGATACTATACATAGAGAATCCTAAAGATGCCAAGAACTAATCAATGAATTTGGTAAGGTTGCAGGATACAAAATTAATGCACAGAAATCTCTGGCATTCCTATACACCAACAATGAAAAATCTGAAAGAGGAATTAAGGAAACACTCCCATTTACCACTGCAACAAAAAGAATAAAATACCTAGGAATAAACCTGCCTAAGGAGGTGAAAGACTTGTATTCACAAAACTATAAAACACTGATGAAAGAAATCAAAGATGACACAAATAGGTGGAGAAATATACCATGTTCTTGGATTGGAAGAATAAATATTGTGAAAATGTCTCTACTACCCAAAGCAATCTACAGATTCAATGCAATCCCTATCAAACTACCAAAGGCATTCTTCACAGAATTAAAACAAAAAATCTTACAATTCATATGGAAACACAAAAGACCCCGAATAGACAAAGCAATCTTGAGACAGAAAAATGGAGCTGAAGGAATCAGGTGCCCCGACTTCAAACTATACCACAAAGCTACAGTAATCAAGACAGTATGGTACTGGCACAAAAACAGAAATATAGATCAATGGTACAGGATAGAATGCCCAGAGATAAGCCCATGCACATATGGGGCACCTAATTGACGACAAAGGAGGCAAGAACATACAATGGAGAAAAGACAGCCTCTTCAATAAGTGGTGTTGGGAAAACTGGACAGCTACACGTAAAAGAATGAAATTAGAACACTACCTAACACCATACACAAAAATAAACTCCAAATGGATTAAAGACTTAAATGTAAGACCAGACACTATTAAACTTTTAGAGGAAAACATAGGAAGAACGCTCTTTGACATAAACCACAGCGAGATCTTTTTTGACCCACCTCCCAGAGTAACAGAAATAAAAATAAACAAATGGGACTTAAAAGCTTTTGCACAGCAAAGGAAACCATAAACAAGACAAAAAGACAACCCTCAAAATGGGAGAAAATATTTTCAAATGGAATAACAGACAAAGGATTAAGCTCCAAAATATACAAACAGCTCATGGAGCTCAATGTCAAAAAAACAAACAATCCAGTTAAAAAACGGGCAGAAGACCTAAATAGACATTTCACCAAGGAAGATGTACAGATGGCAAAGAGGCACATGAAAAGATGCTCAACATCACTAATTATTAGAGGAATGCAAATCAAAACTACAATGAGGTATCACCTCACGCTGTCAGGATGGCCATTAGCAAAAAAGCTAGAAACAATAAATGCTGGAAAGGGTGTGGTGAAAAGGGAATCCTCCTACACTGTTGGTAGGAATGAAAATTGATACAACCACTATAGAAAACAGTATGGAGGTTCCTTAAAAACTAAAAATAGAACTACCATATGACCCAGCAATCCCACTACTGGGAAACCATAATCCAAAAAGAAACATTCACCACAATGTTCACTGCAGCACTATTTACAATAGCCAGGACACGGAAGCAACCTAAATGTCCATCAACAGATGAACAGATAAAGAAGATGTGGCACATGTATACAATGGAATATTACTCAGCCATAAAAAGAAACAAAATTGACATCTATAGTGAGGTGGATGGACCTAGAGTCTGTAATACAGAGTGAAGTAAGTCAGAAAGAGAAAAACAAATACCATATTTAACACATATATATGGAATCTAAAAAAAAAAAAAAAAGGTACTGATGAACCTAGTTGCAAGGCAGAAATAAAGAGGCAGACATAGAGAATGCACCTGATGACATGGGGCGGGAGAGCGAAGCTGGGGCGAAGTGAGAGTAGCATCAACATGTATACACTACCGAATGTAAAACAGTTGGCTGGTGGGAAGCAGCAGCATAGCACAGGGAGATCGGCTTGGTGCTCTGCGATGACCTAGCGGGGGTGGGATAGGGAGGATGGGAGGGAGGCTCAAGAGGGAGGGGATATGGGGACATGTGTACGCATATGGCTGACTCACTTTGTTGTACAACAGAAACTAACACGGTATTGTGAAGCAATTATACTCCAATAAAGATCTATTAAAAAAAAACACAATGCAGATGCAAATGGTCTTTTTGTATGGCAACAAGTAATTAAATAAATGAGAGTGAAACTGTCTGATTACTGATGAGTAGGAGCCAAATGAAAGACTGGTTCTACAAACAGGATATCAAAATTCTCAGAAATCTTTATGTTGTGACATATTTTACTACATCTGAAAAACTAACATAATCACTTTATTTTTTTCACTTTATTTCTTGGCCATGTCCATATTTTCCTTCTGCTTCTCATATTATTACTTTAGGAAAGTGTTAAGTATCTGTCTTATCAATACTGTGGCAACCACTGTCCTGGGGCATAAATGCTACCTTGTATTTTTTTTTCTCATCAGGGTCCTATCTTATTTCCACCTCCAGACAATATAAGCTACTTGAGAGCAGGATTGTTCTACACACTTTTGCACCCCTTTGTGCCCAGCACAGGGCCTCACCGTAGAGCAGGTATGCTGTAAAGAGACGTTGATCTTCTGAGTGGGGAGTATGACCTACCAGAAGAATCACTTGCTTTCCTCTCTCTCTCACACACGCTTTTTTTATTAACCAAAAAGGACACATTTCCCCCATAAAACAAACCACCAAACACACCTACAAAGGAACACAATGGGAAAGTAGTTTATAGTGACATTTTTAAGGTCCTGGGTATCCAGGAAGCTTATTTCATAGCTCCGTGAATTGGAAGAACAGGAGTCTGACAGGGGAGGGAGAAGAGAAGGTCAACTATAAGGGTTTGCTGCTCCATTCCAAGGCTGTGTGATGTCCCTGGGGGTCTCTTAACTTCCATCTCTAGGGCTGAATAAGCAGGCAGTGGTGATGCCTCCAGGGAAGATCAAACCAATTCCTCTTCACTAAAGAATTATCCAGGGTTCAAATTTTCTCTCACGCAGAAGAGTACAATTATCTCAAGGTTGGATAAAGAATACCAAAAGCACCCAAGAAAATAAAGATAAAGCAATTGCTGGTGGCGCATTGGTTAAGAATCCGCCTGCCAATGCAGGGGTCACAGGTTCAAGCCCTGGTCCAGGAAGATCCCACGTGCCGCGGAGCAACTAAGCCTGTGCGCCACAACTACTGAACCTGCGCTCTAGAGCCCGTGAGCCACAACTACAGAGTCCGCGTGCCACAACTTCTGAAGCCCGAGTTCCTAGAGCCCGTGCTCCACAACAAGAGAAGCCACCGCAATGAGAAGCCCGTGCACCGCAACAAAGAGTAGCCGATGCGCGCCAAAACTAGAGAAAGCCTGCATGCAGCAACAAAGACCCAACACAGCCAAAAATAAAATAAATTAAAAAAAACAAAAAATTTTTAAAAATAAAGCAGAACTCCTTAAAAAAAAGAGAGAGAGAGAAAGCAATCGAAACAATGGGGAGGTGTCTTTCTCTCATGGACCTTCCGTTCCAGGGGAAGCCAGCTGCCATGCTGTGAACAGCACTATGGAGGGGCCTATGAGGTGAGGAACTGAACCTCCTGCCAACAGCCAGGGAGAAGTGAGGACTGCTGACAACCATGTGACTGAGTTTGGAAGTGAATTATCCAGCCCCAGTTGAGCCTTGAAATGACTGCAGTCCTGACCAACTAGTTTGAATGCAAATTTGTGAGGGACCTTGAGCCAGGACCACTGAGCTAAGATGCAACCTGATTCCTGACCTCAAAAACTGTGTGAGATAATAAATTTTTGTTGTTTTAAGCTGCTTAAAACAAACAAAAAACATTAGGGTTTGACATCACAGAAAACAGGGAGTTTTAGAATCAGTCTTTTCACTAAAGCAAACATTAAGCTGGCAGAAACTGACAGAATCAACTTTTTAAAACTCTGGAATCTAATAAAAAACTAAGAATAACCGGGGGGGGGCACTTACTGAAGAAAGAGGCTGCTAAATTTTATTAAGAAAGTAGTTTTCCTTACCTACCAACAAATCCATCCCTTAGTTCAACAGAGGCTGTGGAGATGGTAATCTGTTTCTGGTGTGGTTTGCGGAACCTCGTTTTCAACTTGTGGCTGTGTATTCTGACCTGTCTGGTGATCCCCTAAGGACTGGTGCAGGCTGACCCTTGTTTGCCCACCCAAGGCTGGGGCGGCTTTCCAGGTGCCATCTGATGAAAGCATCTAAAGACATATGTTACCTGTAGTTACCTGGTGCAAAGGATGGGAGGTGGAGTACGCAGCAGACAGACCCAAAGGTCTAGGAAGAAGGAGGCTGAGGAGGAAGATCCTTGGAGGAGTAAGGGCTTTGAAGGGCTATCACGTGTACTGGGGAACCCCAAGTGCACTGAGCATTCCCAGGGCTAGATGCATACTCAGAAAAGAGCTGAGAAAACCCTAAGCTTGTACCTATGGCTGATCTTTGAGCTCTGTCCAAGAAAGAGGTGAAGTCTAAGACACAGTTACAGGTGGCCTGGCTTAGCATTGAAGGAATGCCCCCTGCTCAAAGCCAATCTGCAAAGACCAAGAAAGCGTTTTCTGTTTTTATTTTAATTTACTTATTACTACCTTTTTCTTCTTTTTGGCTCCAGTTGTTTAAGTAAATCTAATAGAACAGAAATTTCAATAACCACACATGACAAGAAATAGTATTTGCAAAAATAGTTTGGAAAAGGCACTAAACAAACAACTGCAGCTCTCAACAATTAACAGCAGTAAACCCTGGGGTAGGAGGAGAACTGGGGTAGCAGTCAACTGCCTTAAATATGCTCAAAGAGCTAAAAGAAACCAGGAACAAAGAACTAAAAAAATTCCAGAAGAGGGCTTCCCTGGTGGCGCAGTGGTTGAGGGTTCGCCTGCTGATGCAGGGGACACGGGTTCGTGCCCTGGTCTGGGAAGATCCCACATGCCGCGGAGCGGCTGGGCCCGTGAGCCATGGCCGCTGAGCCGGCGCGTCCGGAGCCTGTGCTCCGCAACGGGAGAGGCTACAACAGTGAGAGGCCTGCGTACCGGGAAAAAAAGAAAACATCCAGAAGAACAATGTCTCACCAAAAAGAAAATGTTAATAAAGACATAGAAATTATTTAAAAGAACCAAATAGAAATCTGGAGCTGAAAAATATAATAGCTGAAATGATAAATTCATTAAGGGGTTCAGGCAAAAGAAAGAATCAGTGAACCTGAAGATAGGATAACTGAAATTTCCAGTCTAAGGAGCAGACAGAAAAAAGAATGCAGAAAAAGTACAGAGCCTAAGAAACCTGTGAGACATTGTCAAGCATACCAACATATGCATTATAGACTCCCAGGGGGAAAGGACAGACAGAAAGAAGCAGAAATATTTGAAGAAATAACAGCTGTAAACTTCCCAAATTTGATGAAATATATGAATCTACAGGCATACCTCATTTTATTTATTTATCACACTTCACTTTATTGCACTTTGCAGATACTGCATTTTTTACAAACCGAAAGTACGTGGCAACCCTGTCCCTGTGTCAAGTTTTGGTAATTCTCACAATATTTCAAACATTTTCATTATTATCATACTTGTTATGGTGATCTGTGATCAGTGATCTCACTGCAAAAAGATTATAATGTGATAAAGGCTCAGATGATGGTGAGCATTTTTTAGCAATAAAGTATTTTTAAATTAAGGTATATACATTGTTTTTTTGACATAATGCTATTGCACACTCAGTAGACTACAGTATAGTGTAAACATAACTTGGATATGCACTGAGAAACCAGAAAATTCATGTGACTACCTTTATCTGCTTTATTGTGGTGGTGTGGAACTGAATCCACAATATCTCCAAGGTATGCCTGTACACATCCAAGAAGCTCAGTGACCTCCAAGTAGGATGAACTCAAAGACACTCATACTGAAACACAGTATAATCACACTGTCAAAAGCCAAAGAGAGAATCTTGAAAGCAGCAAAAGCAAAATGATGCATCACATGTAAGGGTCCTCAATAAGATTAACAGTCAATTTCTCATCAGAACCAGAGACCACAAGGCAGTGGGATGACACATTTAAAGTGCTGAGGGGGCTTCCCTGCCGGTCCAGTGGTTAAGACTCCACACTTCCACCGCAGGGGGCACAGGTTCCATCCCTGGTCAGGGAACTAAGATCCTGCATGCTGTGCAGCACAGCCAAAATAAATAAATACACAATTAAAGTTCTGACAGAAAAAAGACTATTAACCGAGAACTCCATTTCCTGCAAAAAGCAAAGGGAGTTCACTGCAAGTAGACCTGTCCTAAAAGAACTCCCTTTAGCGTTCTTCAGGTTAAATAAAAAGACCCTAGACAGTAACTTGAAGCCAAACAAGAAAAAAAAACTCCAATAAAGGTAACTACATAGGTTAATATAAAATCCAGTATTACTGTATCTTTGATTTGTAACTTTTCTTTTTGCTTCCTATATGATTTAAAAGAGAAATGAATGAAAAAATTATAAATATGTATTAGTGGCCACACAATATATAAAGATGCAATGTGAGACCGTAACAACATAAAAGGGGGCTGGCCAGAGCTGTATAGGAGCAGAGATTTTGTATACTACTGAAGCTAAGCTGGGATCAAATTAAATTACATTGTTAAAAATTTATGAATGTTATCTATAGTCCCCATGGTAACCATTAAGAAAATAACTAAAACATACAGAAAAGGAAATGAGGAGAGCATCAAAAAAGTACATACACTGGTGTAAAAAAAAACCACACACACACACACAAAAGATGGCAGTATTGGAGGAACTGGGGTCCAAAAAAGACATAAGACATGTAGAAAACAAAGAGCAAAATGGCATAAATCCTTGCCTATCAGTAATCACTTTAAATGTAACTGGATTAAACTCACCAATTAAACAACAGAGAGCGGCAGAATGGATTAAGGAAACAAGATCCGGGACTTCCCTGGTGGCGCATTGGTTAAGAATCTGCCTGCCAATGTAGGGGACACGGGTTCGAGCCTTGGCCTGGGAAGATCCCACGTGCTGCAGAGCAACTAAGCCTGTGCACCACAACTACTGAGCCTGCCCGCCTAGAGCCCATGCTCCGCAACAAGAGAAGCCACTGCAATGAGAAGCCTGCACACTGCAATGAAGAGTAGCACCCCCTCGTCACAACAAGAGAAAAGCCCACACACAGCAACAAAGATCCAACACAGTGAAAAATAAATAAATAAATGTTAAAAACAAAAAAACACAAGATCCAACAATATGCTATCTACAAGAGATACCTTTTAGAGCTAAAGACATAGAAAGGTATCCATCAAAGGATGGAAAAAGATACTGCACACAAATAGTAACCAAAAGAGTACAGAGATGGCTATGCTAATATCAGACAAAATTCACTGTAAGTCAAAAACCATTACAGGAGACAAAAAAGGTCATTATATATTGATAAAAGAGTCAATTTATCAAAAAGATATGACAATTTCAAATATATATGCACCAAACAACAGAGTCTCAAAATATATGATGCATATACTGACAGAATTGAGGGGAGAAATACACAGTTCTGTAATAATAATTAAAGACTTTAATACCTCACTTTAAATAATGGAAAGCACACGTAGAAAGAAGATCAATAAGGAAACAGAGGACTTAAACAACACTATAAACCAACTAGACCTAAGAGACATAAAGAACAGCCTACTCAACAACAACAGAATACACGTTCTTCTCAAGTACACATGAAACATTCTTCAGGATAGACCATATTTTAGGCCACAAAACAAATCCTAATAAATTTTAAAAGACTGAAGTCATATGAAGTATTTTTTCTGATGACAACAGAAAGAAGCTAGAAGTCAATATAAAGGAATACCAGAAAAATTTTAAGTATGTAGAAATTAAACAACATACTTTTATTTGGCTGCGCCGGGTCTTAGTTGTGGCATGCAGGATCTTTGTTGTGGCATGCGGGATCCTTTTTTCTTTAGTTGCGGCATTCGGGACCTTTAGCTGCAGCATGTGAACCTTTAGTTGCAGCATGTGGGATCTAGTTCCCCGACCAAGGATCGAACCCGGGCCCCCTGCACTGGGAGCGTGGAGTCTTAGCCACTGGACCACCAGGGAAGTCCCTAAAAAACATACTTTTAAACAACCAGTGGAACAAAGAAGAAATCACTAGGGAAACTTTCTATCTCCCTGAAGAATGAAAATGAAAATAAACATACCAGAACTGATGAGATGCAGTGAAAGCACTGGTCAGAGGGAAATTTAAAGCTGTAATAGTCTGTACATAAAAAATAAGAAAGCATTCAAATCTAAATGCTTATAACCTAAATAACCTAAATTTATAGCTTAAGGAACTAGAAAAGAAGAACTAAACACAGAGCTAGCAGAAGGCAGGAAATAATAAAAATTAGAGCGGAGATAAATGAATTGGAGAATAGAAAAACGACAGAATTAATGAAACCAAAAGTTGATTCTTTGAAAAGATCAACAAAATTGACAAACCTTTAATAAGACAGAATAAGGAAAAAAGAGAGAAGACACAAATAACAAAAATCAGAAATAAAAGTGGGGACATTACTACCAATCTTATAGAAATAAAAAGGATTATAAGAGAATACACTGATCAACTGTACACCAACAGGTTGCCAAGGGTGACTGGATTGGGGAAGGGATGGAGTCAGAGGCTGGGGTTAGCAGATGTAAGCTTTTATGTATAGAATGGATAAACAACAAGGTCCTACTGTATAGCACAGAGAACTATATTCAATATCCTATGATAAACCATAATGGAAAAGAATATAAAAAGGAATGTATACATATGTATAACTGAAGCACTTTGCTGTACAGCAGTAATTAACACAATACTGTAAGTCAACTATACTTCAATTAAAAAAACAATCAGATAACATAGATGAAATGGATAAATTCTTATAAACATACAAATTACCAAACTGACTCAAGAAGAAATAGAAAATGTCAACAGACCTATAGCAACTAAAGAGACTGAAACAGTAATCAAAATCCTCTCAAGGGCTTCCCTGGTGGCGCAGTGGTTGAGAGTCCGCCTGCCGATGCAGGGGACACGGTTTCGTGTCCCAGTCCGGGAAGATCCCACATGCCACGGAGCAGCTAGGCCCGTGAGCCATGGCTGCTGAGCCTGTGCGTCCGGAGCCTGTGCTCCGCAACGGGAGAGGCCACCAACAGTGAGAGGCCCACGTACCGCAAAAAAAAAAAAAAAAACCTCTCAAAAAAGAAAAGTCCAGGACCAGACAGCTTCTCTGGTGAATTCTACCAAACAGTTAAAGAATTAACACCAATCCTTCTCAAACTTTTCCAAAAAATAGAAGAGCAGAAAACACTTTCTAACTCATTCTATGAGGCCAGCATTATCCTGATACCAAAGCCAGACAAAGACACCACAATAATAGAAAATTACAGACCAATATCTGTCATGAATATAGATGCAAAAGTCCTCAATAAAATACTAGCAAACTGAATCCAACAGCATATTAAAAGGATGATACACAATGACAATGTGGAACTTATCCTAGGAATGGAAGATATTTTTAAAAAAATCAATGTAATATACCACGTTAATAAATGAAGGCAAAGAAAAACGATACGATCATCTCAGTTAATGCAGAAAAAGCATCTGTGAAAATCTAACACCCATTCATGATACGAACACTCAGAAAACTAGGAACAGAAGGGAATGTCCTCAACTTTATAAAGGGCATTTATGTGAAACTACAGCTAGCATCATACTCAATGGTGAAATACTGAAAGCTTTCCCTCTGAGATCAGGAACAAGAGATGTATGCCCACTTTCATCACTGCTATTCAACATTATAGTGGAAATTCTAGCCAGAGCAATTAGGCAAGAAAAAGAAATATAAGGCATCCAAATTGCAAAGGAACACATAAAACTATTTCTTTTTGCAGAGGACATGATCTTATATATACATAAAATCCTAAAGAATCCACAAAACAACTACTATAGCTAATAAATGAATTCAGGAAAATTGTGAGGTACAAGATCAACACAAAAACCAGCTGTATTTCTAATACATGGTAATTCATGATAGCAATGAACAATCCTAATAGGAAATTAAAAAAAAACTCAATTTACAATATCATCCAAAAGAATAAAATACCTAGGAATAGGGACTTCCCTGGTGGTGCAGTGGTTAAGAATCCACCTGCCAATGCAGAAGACATGGGTTTGAGCCCTGGTCCAGGACGATCCCACATGCCACAGAGCAACTAAGCCTGTGCGCCACAACTACTGAGCCTGTGATCTAGAGCCTGTGAGCCACAACTACTGAGCCCATGCGCCACAACTACTGAAGCCCGCGTGCCTAAAGCCCATGCTCTGCAACAAGAGAAGCCACTGCAATGAGAAGCCTGCACACCACAATGAAGAGTAGCCCCCGCTCGCCACAACCAGAGAAAGCCTGCACGCAGCAACAAAGACCCAACACAGCCAAAAATAAACAAATAAAAAATAAATAAATTTATTTAAAAAAACAAAAAGAAAACCTAGGAGTAAATTTAACCAAGGAGGTGAAAGACTTGTACACTGAAAAGTATAAAACACTGCTGAAGAAATAAAGAAAACCTAAGTAAATGGAAAGACATCATGTTCAAGGACTGGAAGACAGAATATGGCCCAGATGGCAATACTATGCAAAGCAATCTACAGATTCAAAAGAATTCCTATCAAAATTCCAACAGCCCCCTACCCCACCCTTTTTTTGCAGAAAGACTGGAAAAGCCAATTCTCAAGTTCATGTAGAGCTGTAAGGGTCCCTGAATAGCCAAAACAATATTGAAAAAGAAAAAAGTTGGAAGGTTCATATTTCCCAATGTCAAAACTTACTACAAAACTATAGCAATTAAGACAGTGTGGTTGGTACTGGCATAAGGACAGACATATAGACCAACAGAATAGAGTCCAGAAATAAACCCATACATCCATGGCCAATAGATTTTCAATAATGATGCAATGATCATTCAAATGGGGACAAAATAGTTTCTTCAACAAATAGTGCCGGGAGAACTGGATATCCACCTGCAAAAGAATAAAGTTGGACCCTTGTTTCACCCTATATACAGAAATTAAGTCAAAATGGATTCCTGACCTAAATATAAGAGCTAAAACCATACAACTCTTAGAAGAAAAATTAGGGATACATCTTCATGACCTTAGATGTGACAATGGATTCTTAGTTATGACACCAAAAGCACAAGCAACAAAAGAAAAAATTTAAAAACTTCTGTGCATCAAAGGACATTAGAAAGTGAAAAGACAGCCTATACATTGAGAGAAAATGTTTTCAAGTTACATATCTGATAAGGATCCAGTATCCAGATTATATAAAGAACTCTTACAACTCAACAACAAAAACATGAACAACCCAGTTTAAAAACCGGCAAAGAACTCAGAGATTTCTCCAAAGAAAATTTACATATGGCCAACGAGCACATGAAAAGATGCTCAACATTAATTATTAGGGAAATGCAAATCAAAATCACAATGTGATATCATTTCACACCCACTAGGATGGCTATAATTTTTTTAAAAAGGAAAATAATAAGTGTTGGTAAGGAGGTGAAGAAAATGGAACACTCATACCTTGCTGGTGGGAATGTAAACTGATTCAGTTGCTGTGGAAAACAGTTTGGCAGTTCCTCAAAAAGTTAAACATAGAATTACCATATGATCCAGCAATTCCACTTGTAGGTATATACCCCAAAGAATGGGAAATAAGTGCTCAAACAAATACTAGTGCATTAATATTCACAGCAACACTATTCCCAATAGCCAAAAATAATCCAAATCTATCAGTGGGTGAATGGATAAACAAATTGTGGTATATACATACAAATGGAATACTATTTGACTATTAAAAAGGAATGGAGTACTAATACATGTTACAATATGGATAAATCTTAAAACATTATGCTAAGTAAAGAAACCAGATACAAAAGGTCACATACTGTAAGAGTCCATCTATATGAAATACCCAGAATAGGTAAATTTATAGAGACAGAAAGCAGATTGGTTATTGCTAGAGGCAGGGGAGGAGCAAATGAGGAGTAACTACTTAATGAGTACTGAGTTTCATTTTGGGGTAATAAAAATGTTTTGGAACTAGACAGAGGTGGTAGTTGCACAACACTGTGAAAGTACTAAATGCCACTGAGTTGTTCACTTTAACATGGTTAATTTGATGTGATGAGAATTTTGCCTCAATTAAAAAAACAATTAGGTTGGGAAACAAACAAACAAAAAAGATTAAGCTAAAAGTATGGTCTCTATCAGAGATTATAAACCACTATCCAGAGGTGAAGCTGTCCGGCAGGTGTTATTTTTTGCCTACATGGTGTTTAAACAGTTACTGATATATATATATACTTTTTAATTTTTTATTTATTTTATTTTTATTTGTTTTTAATCTCAAAAGTATATCTTGAAATCTCTCAAAATATCTGGATTTCTGGCTTTTCTTGAAAAAGTTTTCATATGATAAAAACTGGCTATTGTCAAAAAGTTGCTGCCTCCTTGAGATGGAGTATATTACTTTGCACTTTACCACAGTCTCTTCTACTTTCTATTATCTTCTTGACACCAAGGCCAAATTGTTGATTTTGTCATACTTGTCTTACTATTTCAAAGAAATTAAGAGTGGGATATCTCTTGTACTCACGTTCCCATTGGAAGTGAAAAAAAATCTACTTGTTTACTCCCAGTCTGTTTTACTCGTTTATTGATATATTTCCTACTTGGCACCTGTACGAATTTGCAAATCCTGTTCTTTTTTGGTTTTACAAAGATAAAAACCAAAAACTCTGAATAGAACTAAATTAGCCATTTATACCCCTGAATTACAAATTCATCTTTTAAGGCTGGGCTGCATGAATAATGAAAGTTAGGCGCTTGAAAATATTTTAAATGTACAAAGTTTCATCAATCAAGGTTAAAAAAATTTGGATTGAGGGCAAAGAGTTACCACCTCAAGTTTCCTTAAAGAGAAGACTGGGATCTGAGGCTAATACATTGGATAATACTCTCAACTTGGAAGTACTCTTTTTTTTAGAGGACACTGTGTAGGTTCCTATACAAAATATAGATGGAAGTAGGGGAATGGGTGGCAATCTGACAAATTTTCCCATACAACCTAGGATTTTTTTCAGTAGCCTAGCCTTAGGGACATACATAGATGTCTTTGTTGCAGGGACTGGGGTGGGGTGACGTGGATAAGAAATGAACATAATCCCTGAGAACTAAATGCGTCAGACACAGTCTAACGGACTTTAAGCTCTTTACGTCATTCCGCCATCCACAGGTGTTTAGCCCCATTTCACAGAGTGCTGGAGAGGACAAAGACATGACAGGAGGCAGTGTGGGGGCCATGATATAAGTCTGTCTGGCTTTATCTGCCTTTCTGCCTAAGTATGTTTCTAGCCTCAAAGCTCTTTAAACTCTACCACTCAGTTTCTCACAGCCACAAGGTAATGTGGCTTCTGATAAGGGATAAGACAGGTTCTCTTATCTAGGGTGGATAAGGAAGTTGGGGATGCCTGATGGGGGGAAGGAGAAGTGAGACCACTGTTGTTACAGCTGACGCTGCCTCTCCCTTTCCTATGCCTATGTGAAACTACACAACCTGCCATGCTTCCTCCCCTGGAGGCAGAGCCACAGTGCCTGCCCCAGACCAAGCTCTGTGAGGGTACAGGCTTTGACCTCCCAACCCTTGTGTTAGCACATGTCGCATGGCAGCTGGCACAGAATCAACATTTTTTATTAAGTGACTGTTATCACCCTAAACAAAAGAGTAGCAAGCAGAGAGGAACCCATCTAGCCTGGCCACAGAGAGAATGTTGGACACAGGTTTTGATAACTCTATGAGTAGGCTGTAAGTGGTACTTCCATGGCTACATAATGCTCATCTATGGGATCTCTTAACAGCTATAAATAAGATACTGGAAATGAAACATGGAAAAAAAAAAAAAAGAGGATAGTAGAAAGATCTGAAGTAAGAGAATTCTGAGAATGGAGTCTAAAGAGAATCCTTGCTGACTGAGCTTGATAACCTGTAAGACTGCTGTGCCAGGTGGCCTGCTAAACTAAAACAGCAATGACTACATTCCTCTGTTAGATCAACAAGAAGAAAGACCATGGAATTCACTGCTAGAAAATAATTTTTTTTTGATTTTTAAGAATTCATGGATACCTTTTTATGATATTTTTATAATCAAAATGAAAAGCTCTATCAATATGTAAGGCTGGGATATGAAAAGATATTCAAGATTTAATATGAAAAAAAAGCAAGTTACAAAGTAATATACAGTTTGATTTTGTATTTTCCTTTAGAAAGAAAATATGTGGAGGAATATAATCTAATCTGCTAATAGCAACTTTGGAGGGTAAAATTATGGGAGAAATTTACTCTCTTCAATGATTATGAAGGGATACATTTCTATAATATATATTTCTGTAACGTTGGAGCTTTCCTTTACGGTGAACAGGTATCATCTTTGTAATCAGAAAAAATAAGAAATGTAAAAATGAAATGAAACTGAAGATTCTTGTCTCCTAAAAATATCTTTATCAAAAAAGAGGTCAAAGAGAAATAGTATTTAATAATTTAAAATAACGTTTTGAGGGACTTCCCTGGTGGCGCAGTGGTTAAGAATCTGCCTGCCGGGCTTCCCTGGTGGCGCAGTGGTTGAGACTCTGCCTGCCGATGCAGGGGACACGGGTTCGAGCCCTGGTCTGGGAAGATCCCACATGCCGCGGAGCAACTAGGCCCGTGAGCCACAACTACTGAGCCTGCACGTCTGGAGCTTATGCTCCGCAACAAGAGAGGCTGCGACAGTGAGAGGCCCACACACCGCGATGAAGAGTGGCCCCTGCTTGCTGCAACTAGAGAAAGCCCTCGCACAAAAACGAAGACCCAACACAGCCAAAAATAAATAAATAAATTAATTAATTAAAAAGAAAAAAAAGAATCTGCCTGCTAATGCATGGGACACGGGTTTGAGCCCTGGTCCGCGAAGATCCCACATGCCGCGGAGCAACTAAGCCCGTGCACCACAACTACTGAGCCTGCACTCTAGAGCCCGCAAGCCACAGCTACTGAGCCCGCGTGCCACAACTACTGAAGCTTGCGCACCTAGAGACCATGCTCCACAACAAGAGAAGCCACCACAACGAGAAGCCTGCACACCACAGCAAAGAGTAGCTTCTTCTCACCACAACCAGAGAAAGCCCACGACCTGCAACGAAGACCCAACGCAGCCAAAACTAACTAACTAAATAAATTTAAATAAATAAATAAAATAATGTTTTGAAACCACATTCTTTACAACTCTAATGCTCCTCAGAGGTCGTCCTTTGAGAGCCAGCACGGGACATGATGGCAGCTGGTCTACAAACACGCCCCCACCCAAACTCCTAAGCTTGGGCATCTTACTTTCATTATTTTAATATTGAAGTTCTGCTGATAATAAATTTGAAAACTCCTGATCTAAAATACATGTAAGTAATTTATCTCTAAATGTTCCTCAAAGCATTTTGGGGGGTTTGAGTAGCCTCCCCAGGAATAGAGATGTGTTCTTGCTGGTATTTCTTGATACGAGATTTTGGTACCCAGGTTCTTAGTGCCAGATCGGCTGCATTTATGAGCTGCCTGGGCAGAAAGCTGGTATTCCATGCATAAGGCTCCTCTGTTCAAGGTGGCCAAGGCAGCAGGAAGCCTTCTCATTCCCCACCATCTGGCCAGCCTCTCTGATTCATGGTCAGCCATCCAGAAGCAGAAGATTCAGGATCACCAGAGACTATTTTCAGTTGAATGAGAACTCAAGCCTGAGCAATAAGAAATAGGGCAATGACTTTTTAAATCAACTTTCTTGAAAGAGCTTTTCTTTCCACAATTCTTCTTTCTTGTCACTGGTCTTTCTTTAAATAGAATATGGTGACTGCCTATAAATCCTTTTTCTTGGTTTTAGAAATCTTTCTGTCATAGAACCCTTATGTATCTTTGGAGGTTACCTGTATTTCTATAGACTTGTGTTTTTAGGAGAAAATCTGATTTTAGAAATATAAATGAAAGGCTTCAATATCTGAGCTAAAATGTCTGTATCCTCTAGAGTTAAAAGAATGAATTTTAGAAATCTTAATTTTTTCATTGGCTCCTCACTATCTGTAATAACCAGGGAAAACCTTTGAAATGAAATCCTTTTCCTTGCTTTGTTTATTCTTCCTAACTTTCATAGTGATATCCTCATCTGGATTCTTACTGGGCCGAAATGAATATAGCATTTTCTGTTTACTACCTTATCTGTGCTTCCTGACTGAGGGCAGCAGAACCCATCTGTGAATTTCTGCTTCAGAAGCAGCAGGGGGAGCTCATTCACACAGGAATCAAAATTCATGTATAAGGGGATGGTGGGTAAAGCAACCCAACTTTCTTCAGTAAGAACAGCCCTTTTGCATTGTGGATAAATTATCACATGATAAGTAAGACAATGGTGCTAACATAAGGAGCCGCTGAGAAGATAAAGACCCCTTACAGACTGACCAGCCTCAAAGGCAAAGCTACTGCCCAAAGCAGGTGCGTACTCTGCCTGTACCTGTTTTTCAAGGCTTGGCTTGCTAAGCTGTACAGTTTGAGGTCCAGCGAGTCTGGTGCCTGGAGTAGCTATCACAATGCTGGTGAGCTGGGCCATGGGGAACGTTTTGGCTATGGTTGCAGTCTGCCCATTGACGACACGGACGGGGTGGATGGAATTCTGGGAGGTAGGGAGGGTCGTGGGAGTGAACTTGGTCAGCATGACAGGCCTCTGGATAAGTTGAGGAGCTGCAAGCATGGGAGGAGGTGCTGGGGCAATAGGAATGTTATTCTGGGCCACCGGCTTAGGTCGAACCTATGGAGAAAGAAAGAACAATTATTGCATTACTTAAACTTCTCAAGTCCTATAAATCTTAGACATTGCCAGATCCTCTACACTCTATATGTGAGTGAAATGGTATTCAGTACAAATATTAATATCCATTTTAGTATTATCAATTCTATAGATCTCAGCATATATAATATTACAAAGATGCATCAGCTCTTAAGAGGATGCAAATGTTACCCCAGAATGTAGTTTTTCTGATTCCAAACCGTAGCTCCCTCTCCTATACCATGCCGCCTCTTCGGGCTGAGGTCAGATGCCTAATCCAGAGACTGGTCCCACCCAGAACTTGTGCCCAGTATGGTAATAATGCTGCCACTGCCCTTAATTCATGTTCTAAATTTCTTCATATCCACAGCTCAGTTCACGCCCATCTCTGGCCCTCTAACTCCCTGTTCTTGGGTGCTCCTTCTCTAAGTCTCCTTTGTGGCTTCCTCTACCTCTGCCCAATCCAAAATATAAATATTTCTCAGGGTTTTGTCCTGGTACCCCTTTTCTTCTCAATGTCCTCACTCCTCCTGGGAACTCTCACTGCATCCTACAGCTTCAACTACTATCTATATACTAAAGACTTCCACACTTGTATCTCAGGACCACACAGTTCCTTAACTTCAGAGTCATTTATTCAACTCCCTGTTATACATCTCTACTTGGAAATTTCACAAGAAGTTCAAAATCAGCATGTCCAAAACTCATCAACTTCTTCTTCCAATCTTTTCTTCTTCCTATAATCATTACATCAGTAAATGCCCCTTTCTTACTAAAAAAACTTCAGAATCATTCCTAATGCTTCCTACTCTACCTCTACTTCCTAAATCCTTCTCAGATATGTCTACTTTCTATCCTCACTACCACTACTATAGCTGTGTTTGCTTTACTGAAACAGTGGCAGAAAACTGTGATTAAAAACATGGGATCAGCCCTGCCTGGGTTCAAATTCTGGTTCTACCACTTACTAGCTAGCTGTGTAACCTAAGATAACACACCTAATCTCTCTAAGAGTATTTTTCAAACTTTCTAAACTGTGACCTGTGGGCAAAATCCTTTCTCCTTATGCATAAGAATTTCACCTTCAGTTAACTCTCTAGCTGTATACCCCTGGAAACCTGATAAGGGAAGAATGTCAACTATGTTAGCAGGCAACACTGCTTATGGTACAAATGACCTCTTGCTGCTAAATCAAATCTAACATTTCCATTACTTGCAAAAAGCAGAGATGGAAATACGTTATTAAAAATAAACATTTTTAAGTTGTTTAAAAAAAAAAAAGACGATGAGACACCCTGCTTTGGGCTTCCTGAAATGGGGTGACTCTTGTAACTGTGCCTGTCCACTGCGGGGACCTTGAAAGCCATGCCTATAGAATTGTTATAAGATATATTAGGCTCCTGTAAGGCATAAGATTTCTGTGCTAGGGTGGCTCTCCCACTGACCTGATAAAGATCTCACTTCCCTGTACCTGAGCAGTCCCTGGACAGCCGTAGAGACTATTATATGGACTGCTATAGGGATTCCTACTGAAGAAGCTGTCTTGCTGGCAAGCTCTGGTTTCTGTCCTATATCATTCCAAGTAGACTGGTGCCAAGTGTGGCCTCTGATAGTCTTGTGAGTCTGAATACTTAGCTGCATCTAAGACAACCCTATAGTGTGTGCTGTGGATACACAACAGGAAATATGTTTCACGCTGTAACCAATACGCGTACATAGATATTTATCTATACCTCTCTAACATAAAAACTTCATGAAAAAATACTTATGTGCTACATACTCTAACATTTCCTATTGTCTTGTTCATTTTACTTAAAAACTCTGGTTACAATCCACTAAATTGATTTCACAGCCTACTAATGGGTCATGCCCCACTGTTTGAAAAACGAAGACTAAGCCTTAGATTCTTATTCTTAGATTCTTACCTGAATACCTACTTTCACAGAGTTGTTGTGAGGATTAAAATAGATAACCCATGTACAGTGCCTAGTGCAGTAAGTGGCACATTAGCAAGATTCTCTAAATATTAGCTATTGTTATTGCTGACAATGTCCTGTTTTTCCTGCCACATTCTTGACAATCTCCAATCTATTCTCCACACAGTGGTAAGAGGGAATTTTCTAAAACAAAAATCTGATCATGTCAAGTACCTGTTTGAAAGTAATTAAATGGAGCCCCACTGTTCCTAGGTAAGGCCCTAATTCCTATATAGCCTACAAGGTTCCAAAGGCTTTGGCCTATGGGCTTCTCCAGCCTCCCCTTACTCTAGCCTGAGTCAGCCACATGGCCCACTGTGCTCGGCCACACCGAATTTCCTTTGGTTCCTTAAGCCGACATGTCTCTCTGCATTGCGGACTTGCATATAGGCTCTTCTCTCTGCCTGGGACATTTTTCTTCTTCCCCCAAAACTTTCTCAAGCTAACTTCACTAGGATTTTAGGTCTAAGATGGAATGTCAACTCTTCAAGGAAACTCTCTGTAATATTCTAAGAATGAGTTGGCTGTCCTTCCCACGGATTCTCAGACTACCCTGTACTTCCCATAATGGACACAGTAATTGCCTGTACATGTGTCTGAAGCTCTATGAGGCTGAGAACTATCTTGAAAACTTCATAGCCATAGTTCTTAGTGCTCTTTTGATACCTAAGGTATTCATTAAGAATTTATCTGATAGACGATTGAAATAATCTTATGTTAGCATTGCCCATCCCCTCCCCAGAGGCAATTCAGAAATCACTTATGGCCACTGACCACACACATCCTTTCCCTTCTCTCTTTGCCTGAAAGCTGAGGCTTCAGACAGGAACACCCAATCTTTCTACCAGGCAAGTCAACTCCTCTCAAGGTCCAGACTGGGACAATCATGACATTCTGCCATAAGAATGGTGAGTTCAGCCAACTGCTGGAAGAATACTCTCATGAGAATATGGGTAGAGTTGCTTGGGTCTAGGCAGAAAGTTCCCTGTGCAGCTTCCTAGTCTGAATCTTTATCATCAAGACTTGGTGTTTAAGAATGATGCTCTATGTCATCACTTTCCAGAGTAGAACCGAATGCTTCCTACCAGTTAGTGTCACTATTGTCTCCTTTCCTACTCTCCCTGGCATACAGCGAGTGGGGTGGGAGGTTGTGGGGAAGAAGTGGTAACTGCGTTCCTTCCCCACTGGCAGGCAGTTCTGGCTAAATTCTTCCAGTAAGTCAACATTATAAGGTTTAAAATGGTGCTATCTTAATTATTTTAAATTTAGGAAAATTTCCCTTTCCTTACATCCCTCTGCTACAGCCTTTCATCATTGTTAAGAAATGCTGATGATAAAACAAGCTTCTTCTCATACAGATGTAGAGAACCAAGGGGGGAAAGGGTTGGGGGTGGGATGAACTGGGAGATTGAGATTGACATATACACACTACTAAATATAAAACAGATAGCAAATGAGAACCTACTGTATAGCATAGGGAACTCTACTCAATGCTCTGTGGTGACCTAAATGGGAAGGAAATTCAAAAAGGAGGGGATATACGTATATAGCTGTATATAGCTGATTCACTTTGCTGTACAGCAGAAACTAACACAATACTGTAAAGCAACTATACTCCAATTAAAAATAAATAAAGCTTCTTTTGTGGGACCTCCCTGGTGGTCCAGTGATTAAGACTCGGAGCTTCCACTGCAGCAGGCATGGGTTCGATCCCTAGTCAGGGAACTAAGACCCACATGCTGTGCAGTGCAGCCAAAAAAAAAAAAAAAAAAGCTTCTTCATGGTATAGAGATCAGCAGCTAGAATCCTTAGCTAAGTGGGATCTGAATACAGCTGAATTGACAAGTGCATTACAGGCTGCTTAGAAAGGGCTCACAAGGATTTTTGTCCCACCTAACCCATCACTGGGCTTGTCAACTGATTTACTCACCTGTGGAAGAAAGTTTGGACGTGGAGTGAGTCTAGGAGGGGGGATAAACTGTGGTACTTTGATGGGCTGAGGAGGTGTTGCCTGAACCTGCTAAAAAATGAGAAAAGTAAATCAGAGAGGAAAATAATTATTCAATATCAAAGATGGTATTCTTAAAGTAGTTTCAGCATCACTAGTCTCTCAATCAGACAATATTTTCTATAAGCTTTCATCGTAGAATTAATCATCTGAATTAACACTGCCTTAAGAAACTTGTTTACTCTCCTGCTTGCAGGCTTTACCCCATAAAGTAAACCAACCTCATTTCTGTTTCCTTACACAGCTAACGTAGAACACAGCAAGCTCAGCAATCACAATTTCCTCTGACGTTCAAGAACTCTTGCACTTATGTATTTTATTTTATTTTATTTTTTTAACATCTTTATTGGGGTATAATTGCTTTACCGCACTTATGTATTTTAAAAGTCAACACTGGATCCAAAGGAAAATCAAACTTGCTGCCTGGACAAATGGGCTTTTTCCTAATATAAGAGCTTTACATAACAGTGAACGGCTTTATTCCTATAGAGGATGTTCTAACTCTCAGCGTCTGGCTGAGTGATTTGGTTACTCCCCTAAAGATTCCTGGGTAAGTAGTAAAGCTTCACTTTAATGCCCTCTAGTTTCACTCACCACTGGTCATTATTCGAAAGCCACTAAGAGCTCTTAGCTTCCATTTTAAGAACGGACATTTAAACTACAATTTGGGTATATTCTGAAAACAGTTTTTAGACAGTTTTACCCTAGAAAACTCAAGAACAATTTTTATTCAAGTGCTTCTTCCTTCTAGGGATCTTCTTTCTGATGGACCTTGGACATGGACACTGTTATTTGTGAGTTTCTTGAAAAATTTTTAAGTGCCCAACTAACTCCAGTACTTCCTGAGTGCAATTTCAAAAAATTCAAAATTCAAAAAATTTCACGGCATTTTCTCCAAATTGGTAACATAGCACCAGAGAGTTTAAGCACTCTAGTTTCACAGGAAGGAGTGTGGTTAGGATAGAGGGAGAGATACATGAAACAGTGTAAATGCCTCTGTGAAGGACATTTTCCCCCCTTAAGTCAAGTCATCCTTTGGCCTCAGATAATACCTCAAAGAGTTTTGATCCTTGGTGTAAGAACACCTCTATAGTTATTTAAATAGATAGCAGGAATGCCATATTCCCTTGTCAGCCCCGAAGGGGAATCTGGTATGGTAGAAGAGTGATGGAGACTGAAAAATCCAGCAGGAGCATAAAATGGATACACTCTACAAATGCATATCCTGAACCCTCGCATGTGGGCACACATGAGTAGCAGCTGCTGGCTTACCAGAGTGACTGTGTTTTTTGCCACAATTTGGACAGCCTCTGCCCCAGGCCCAGTGACCTTACTAGACGTCTGGAGGTTGACTGGTGTGTTCTGCACATCAGTGCTGAGCACAGCCTTCTGACTGTTGATGGCGGTCACCATAGCAATGGTAGGTCTCTGGCCCACAACAGAGGCAGGCATGGTCGCAGTTGCTGCTTTCAAGACGAGAGGTAGTGTCTTTGTGGTAATCATAGAAGCTGTAGTTACAGTCTTCTAGGAGACATGGAGAACAGACATTAGGACGCTGAAGTGTCATCCCACTAAACAAAATGCTAGCCTCCAGAAGAAAACAAAGCAATGATTCTCATCATCAGTCAAGTTTCTTGGTGTAACATTTCTTTCGTGTACATAAAGCACAGTTCTTACTATACGAAAAGGCAATCTCTAGTTTGCCAGAGTTCTCAAATTTAGCTTTAAGTTCACAGTAATAACTGCAGACTAATATGGGCACAGGGTTCTCAACAAGGAAGGGGGTGGGTTTACAGATACAGAATATGAGTATACCTGTTTCTTCTGATTTTTCTAATTCTTTGCTTGCTCTCAATTAATTTAAATTTTGGAGAAGTTGCAAATCAATGAGGTACACACCATCTCTATCATTAATTGCTACAACCTCATCAATATGAAGAAAGCTATCATATAATTCTGGATATCTGCCTCCTGTGACACAAAGGCTGGGATAAAACGACAGGGTCTTTTAATTCTTTTGAGTGCCACCCTGGAGAAGAGGAAGGGCAACTCACATAAGAATTAGTACAATTGTTGCCTCAAAGGCAGTAAATCCCAAACTCTAGATAATGAAACCTATTAACCAACTAGTATAGTAAATACCAGCTCTTGATACCAAAGGGATATGAATCACAATCTACAATCTTTGCTCTGCAGGACTGCTGCAGAAGTGAGGAAAGATCCAGAAAAGGGTGACAAGGTGGAAACAAACACCTGAGTTCCAGAAAGTCTTATAGATCAGAGTCTGAACTGAGGTGAGAGGACTTGACTGATGCTCCACAAGCGCTACTGCAGCTCTGAAGCTGTATTTTTCTAGACTTTCTATTAGAGTAATTAAAGGAGCCAGCTACAAAACAAGAAAATATAAACAACCTGATTTCATGGCATACACACCTATCGAATGCTACTAGTCACTCAAGATAGAGATGTTTCAGAAACGTGAAAATATACCTGGTCTAACTTGTTGGTTCTGATTTTGATATTATTTCACCTTTTTCTTACTTGCACTGTTCAGTTTGGTAGCTAATAGCCTCATGCAGGTATTCAAATTTAATGAAAACAAAATAAAAACTAAAACATCAGTTCCTCAGTCACACTAGCCACATTTCACATGTTTACAGCCACACATGGCTAGCGGCTACCAAACCGGACAGTGGAGCTTTCCAACACTACAGAAAGTTCTATTGGACAGCACTGCCCTCGACCAGGGAAAAGGACCCCACTCTCCCTGAAACAGATCTGAACAAATTCCTTTGTGAATTTCTATTTCAGTGTCTATGCAAGCCCTTGTGTATTGTTTGGTTCTAAGTAATTTTTCTGCCTTAAACACATACATGCATGTATTATCTAATATTTTAACAACTTTTTTTTCTTTTAACCTAAACAATGTAATAATCTGGCCCTGTCTATCCCATCACAGCCTAATGAGCAATCCTTATTGATGCCTGCAATTAAAATCACCCAAATATGTTCCTCTTCTCTAAGTCAACAATACAGAATGGCTCATTCTCCTTGCCACTGTCCTCTCAAGTGTGAAATGGGAGTAAAAGGGGGAACACGGATAATTATTTATTTTGGGAGGTAGCAGGTCATCCTGCCTATCAGTGATGAAAACCAAATAAAAGCTAAGTGCTATTTATCATCAGAAATGTTACAGTAGTGTAGCAGCGGGACTGACTTTGTATTACCTGCTATTTTTAATATGTGTTTTTAACCCAGTGTGATATTAGCTCTCTCCATCAATTTAAAACATTCAAATACAAAGAACTTTTTGAAGTGGTGAGCAAGTCACACCAGATGGCATTCAATCCTGGTGCCAACACAGGTTATAGAAGAAAAGCTCTAGTCAGCAGAACTCACTGACATGGATTTTAAAAACAGTCACGCGTGTTGGTTCTACTTTAAAAGAGGGTCAATATACTTTTGTTTAAAACATCCTTGATCAGGTAAGTCATTAACAATCTTTTGAATAATTTTTCTTAAAAAGTGAGTAAAACCTCAAACTCACCTGATTTATATACTTAGCATTACCTGCAACACTAAAAAGCACTGAATTCTAACAAGTCTGTTCATATGTTAGGTTAGCATTTTTATTCTACTTTATAAATATTTGGTTGTAGCTAATTTCACTCCATGTGAAATTCTAACATCTACATAACTCTCTTTGTATACAGAGGCACAAGACCTAGTACTATATGCACTGATGAAAAGCTTTTGAAGACTACATTTATTTGCAAACCATTTACTGACACCAGGTATTGACACAGGTACTGCTTAGATCTTCACTCCTGCTCTCGTGCTTATTCTACTGTTAAGTACTAGGGAACATAAATCAAACTCCTGGAGTTCCGAGTTTAGATGACAGAGAGAATCTAGAATTTTGATATCCAAACCTAATGAAAACCTCTGAATTGTTCTGGCAGGAGGAAGAAAGGACAGTGAGGAAAGGTGCCCAGAAAAAAAAAAATTATTTTTATGGAAGCTGTGACTAGTCCTTGGCTGGTTGATGCTATCCAAGTATGATCACCTTCAAAAGATGACAGCAGTTTCCCCAGTTTCATGAAGGGGTTCTTTATGAACAAAACCCAAACGGCATGAACTAGAAGTTAATGCAGAAAATACATGGCAAAAAGCACTAACAGCAAAATCCTTTTATTTTTTTGCTAAGTTTTTTTTTTTTACCTGCAAAGCATGAGGTATCGATTTAAAAAAGATAAACTCCAACGTACAAATCAGAACTTAGAGGGATTATTACTATGGGCTCTAATTAACTTCCACACCTATTTTAGACTATTTGTTTAATTTTTTAAAAATTTTATTTATTTTATTTATTTATTTTTGGCTGCGTTGGATCTTCGTTGCTGCGTGCAGGCTTTCTCTAGTTGCAGCGAGCGGGGGGCTACTCTTTGTTGCAGTGTGCGGGCTTCTCACTGCAGTGGGTTCTCTTGTTGCAGAGCACGGGCTCTAGGCACATGGGCTTCAGAAGTTGTGGCACACGGACTCAGTAGTTGTGGCTCGAGGACTCTAGAGCACAGGCTCAGTAGCTGTGGCACACAGGCTTAGTTGCTCCGCGGCATGTGGGATCTTCCTGGACCAGGGCTCAAACCCGTGCCCCATTGGCAGGCGGATTCTTTACCACTGCGCCACCAGGGAAATCCCTATTTGTTTAATTTTGAATGGAAGGTAACTGTTGTACACTCGGACAACTATCAATAGAACCCCTCCTCCTTCTGTCTATGAGGGTTTATTTTCTGTTTGGTTTTATTAACTGCATTCTTCTTTACATTTGTACTCATTTAAAATGACAGAGTTGTGAATTTAAGTTGAAGGGTATGCCTGTGTTCAACTATTCTTTCATTTTTTTTCTGTAGTTTGGAAAAATTTCAAAATATACATACAAACATAAGCTGGAGTTAGCTAAGGAAAGGGGACTGATCCTCCCACTGCCCCATGACTTGGTACATGCTAATCACCTGACTTAGAATAAAACACTTTCTCATCCTAGCACTTCCTCCCTGCCCATGCCGATTGCTAAATTAATAGTTAATCCTTTCTGGACTTAGAAATTTAGTATATGCCATGTATTAAACTTCCCATTCGTCCTTGACCTCATGAATCTTTAATGACTCCCTATGACTGCCAAAACCCCCAAAAGTTCTGCCACATATTGGAGGGCTTCCACAAGCTAGCCTCTTCCTACCTTCTGGTTTTATATCCCTCTCCACCATTTCCTGGAATCCACGCTCCAGCCACATCAGCCTACTTGCTATTTCCAAGACATGCATTTACTTTTTTGAGTCCATACTTCTGTTCACATTGTTCTCTACACCTTGATGCTCTTCCCCCTGTGCTCCATCACTGAAATCTCACTTATCTGTCAAGGCCCTGATCAAAAGCCACCTCCTTTATGAAGCACTCTCTGATCCCTCTAGTCAATATTACTGTCCTCTGGTATTTTCACAGGTGCTTTCATTTTATTCTTCTTTGTTAGCTGTTTACATCTTCCCCTCCTCTAAATCTGTTAAGTTCTTGAAGACAGAAATTCTGTCTTATTTACAAGACATTGCCTAGCAGAAAGCTTGCATATAGTAGAGACTCAATAAACATTTACATAATGAATGAAAATAATTATCATAGTTTACCAGATTCTAGGCAGGGACCATTACTACCTCTTTGTATACCAGAAGCTCTCGTATAAGGAGCAGGTGATAAATAATGATTGACAGTTTACTATAAAAACAAAACCCAATAACCTAGAGATCTTATGGCTTTTAACATTAAACAAAACAAAATAATATAAAACAAGCTTAGCTAAATCAATTAAATATATCAGGTGGGCTACCAGATGGAGGGATGCCACATAACACTGTTTTGGGGATAGCCCTAGGCCCCTTACTATTACCATCCCAAAGCAGCACAGAACTCAGATTACCAGGGAAGGAAATAGCTATTGTAAGTATTATATAAGTATTTTCTCTGATTTGTATGATATGGAATGGTACTTGAACAGAAAGTTTCCATGGGTTAGGAGAGAAAATTCCTAGTACCAGGAAACAATGAATTCTACCACACTCCTTCCATGTAAACACTTTCTGATCAAATTGTACTTTGAGAAGAGAACAACCAATCCAACTCTGTTTAAAACTCCAAAAAAAGTAAACTGATAGGCAATCTTTTAGAAGAAATATAAATACTGGTCAGGGGGGTTTTAAAGTCAGTTTGAATGCCTAATTTCCAAATAGCCTTGGAGGTTAGGGTAAAAATGATGTAGGCCACTCTAGCTACCTGATTTACAACAGGGATTCTTCATTTTCCTTCTTTGGCATTTTATATAATGTTGGCATTTCTTTTTTTGGTATTGTATGGCAGTCTACAGTAGCGAATGGGCAGAATTTTTAACCAGAACACCTGGGTTCAAATCTTGGCTCCACCATATAATAGATATATGATTTTAGGTAATTACTTAATTTTTCTGTGCCTTAGTTTTCTTTTCTAAAAAACAGAGATAATAATAATACTGTCCTTAGTAGGGATGGGGTGAGGACTGCGTATGTTATACATGTAAAGTGCTTAGAAGAATGCCAGTATATGGTAACCTCTATTAACTGTTAACTATCTTTAGTAATCTTCAGTATTTTTGTAAGTAACGTATTTTACATTTGCAAAATATTGTATATGAACCAGCCCAATGTCCATAAGTGGTGACTAACCAAGTAAACTAAAATCTTTTTCTCTACATATAGATACAGTGAAGATGGTGTTGGTGGGTGAGAGGTGTCCATGCTTAGGTTTCAGAAGATCCCAAAGTCTTTAAAACCATGTGCAAAAATGACTGTATTAGGTGTGAGTGTATTTTTCCAGGGAGGGAATCCATGGCTTTCAACAGAGTCTTAAAGGAGTCTGGGACCTCCAAAGATCAAGAACCACTGCTCAAGTGTCCCATTTTAAAAGGTATGCCCACACTACATATAAGTATGTGGAGATCAAGCTTGAATACTTTTCTTAATAGAAACATTCCCAAATATGTCCTTTTTGTGTGTCTTGATTGCCTCAATATCCTTACATTATATGGTAGTGCAAATGCCCTTTTCAGTAAAATCATTTGCACAGCTACACCAGTTAGCATATTATTAGGCTTCCCACCCCTTAGTGCTATTTTTGACCTGTAGCTTCCATTTCAGATTTCCTTTAGTATATGAGAACAGATACATATTCTCATATGAGACGAACTGGACTTGGAAATGAATATTTCATTTCTATGAAATACACCACCTTCTAAATGCCTCTTTCTACCTGGTTCCATGGGTATTGATCCTGGAATATCTCCACATCTAAAATTGCTAAGAATTCCAGAGAAACAATTCCTGAGGGTCAAGTCACAAAGACTTTTAGAACAAGTGCAAACAAATACTTCCAGAAGTTCAAAAGAAGACTTTAATTCTGTTCTAATAAAGAGAAGTGATTTTTCGTTGTCACTGATTACCTTTTCTCCTTCTTTGGACAGATGGGAAATCAGTTTAACTTTTACTCCTTGGTAATGTCATTTCCTTCAGGCAATGAATTTCAAGTGATTATCATCCCAGTACAGTATAAAAAAGTAACCAAAATAACCTTTGTTTAGTGCTGGTTGAGGTTGTTAACATAGTCTGAAACAGGACCTAGTTCTCCATGACCCATAGCAAATCAGCCTACAGCACGAAGCCCGAGGTGCTCCATCCACACTTGTACCTGTGAAGCAGTCAGGCTGGGAGAGGATGCAGCCGACTGGGCGTGGTGGTGGTACTGCTGTTGCTGCTGTAGCTGCTGTAGTGGTTGCTGCTGTGCTGTTTGTAGTTTGTTTTCAGATTGTGGCAATGGCTGTATTTGGAACTTGTCTGGTTGTTCTTGCTTTACTATCAGGTTCTTCCGAAGCTGTTCAACTACTCTTTTCTACAAAGGAGGACAAAAAAGAATAAAATCTATGAGAATATTGTTCTATCTCAGCTGTATAGAAATAGGCAGCAATTATATGCCTCTGACATCTTTTCTGTAACTAGCTTATTCTAGATCTTGTTACCTCTAAAATTTACAGATTAGACAACTGAGGAGAAACCCATGGCATAAGTAACGTTTTATATCAATCTATAAAGGGAAACGGAGGCACAGATGAGAAGAAAAGCTAATGGAGGTCGCATAGCAGAGCTGAGACTCCTTGACTATTATTATTTAGTGTGCTGGGCTGGAAGGGCAGTATAACGTAGCAGTGAAAACACAACTCTGCAAACATACTGCCTCAATTCAAATTTCAGTTTTGCTACTTACCAGTTATATGATGTTGGTCAAGCCACTTAACCTATCTGTGCCTCAATTTCCTTTTCTGTAAAGATGAGGTGATTAATAATATCCTTAGGATTCTTACGAGTACCAAACTGCCCCACGTAAAGTACTCGGAACTATGAGTGGCACACACTTGGTCATTTATTTATTTTTTTTGCATCTGATAACATACATACCAGTTATGCTACAGTAATTTTTGTTAATCAAACAAACATCATGTATCTAATGGCAGTTTCAAACATTAAACAGACTTTTAAACAAAGAAACCTTGATCCCAGCACTATGCAATATACACAACAGACATTGTAAATAACTGAAACATGTAACTCATGAGCACTGCTTTGCTGGGACAGGATCTGTGAAAACACATGCATTTGCTTAGGCAGAGTAGTGTTTTAGCTATACGGGATGAAAATTTTTAATTAAGGTTTTTTGAATTTTCTGTCCTTGTTGAAATCCAAGAAAATGGTGCATTTGGAAACCTTCATTACTATAATAATACATTTCAACAAAAGGTAAGCTCCACGCGGCTATGGATTTATTTTGTTCACAACTAAACTCTGCATCTAGAACTACAGTGGCTAAGTAAATGTTCTCATTCTCTTCACATGATGTGTGAAGTGATGGAACCAAAGACCAGCAAATGGCTCAGAGAAAATATAATAACCATTTGGGGTCAGACCTGGGTTCTGACTCTCCTGCCCTAATGGCTGGAAGAAAGTATAAGCAGCACTCCTCGCCTACACTTTCAAGTGAGTTCACCAGCTGAGGTTTGTTATTTCTGACAAAAATAGATTACTGTCTTCTCATATAGATTTAAATAGAGAAGAAGTAAATGAAGATCTTTAAATAAGGGATTAAGTGAAACCATAAGGGCCGGGTTGATTTCACCTTCCTGCCTATGATTCTAACCAACATCACTACACACACTCTCTAAAGAATCCAAACCTGCAGGTTACTTCCTTGACATATTTGAACATTAAAACATTTACAAAATGGATTTTTAAAAACTTTAAGTCAATACAAAATACATTCTTGAGAAAAATTTTAATATTTTTATTACTGATTCTTTTTAGGCAATGAAAATATCACATAAAGGCCAATTTGGCGGGGCGAGGGGGGGGCAGGTCTGCTATACTTTGTACTCTGCTAGCACCACCTCTTTGAGCAGTTAAATATTAAAAAGAAAAGATGTAGAGTCCAAAGTCTTTCCAGAAACCATCTGCAGAATACTAAAAATACAAGTTAATAAAAAAATTCTTAAAAAATAACTTTCAAGTCTTCAAAACCCTATTTCTCAAGTGTAAAACTTAGGTAATTGAATAGATATAGTTTAAGAGAAGGGGAAGTAACAGTAGCGGTGGCATGGATAATCCTGAGTACCACATGTAGACTTTATTGCTTGGTGACTGCCAGAACAATAAGACATTTAACAATTAAGTAATTATTTAGAGTTGCTTTCAGTCCCCCTCCCCAACATATTAATCAGCATTAATCAAACATATTAACAAACTAGCTAAAGTACAGCATCATTCTTAGTCCCTTTACCAAAACAAAAACAAACCCCCCCCCAGTTCAAATCAGGGGGAGGAGAGAAACCAGGAGGAAATAATACAAACACAAATGTGACACCTGCCAAAAAATAAACTTTGAATAAAAACAGCACAGGAGGGCTTCCCTGGTGGTGCAGTGGTTGAGAATCTGCCTGTCAATGCAGGGGACACGGGTTCGAGCCCTGGTCTGGGAAGATCCCACATGCCGCGGAGCAACTAGCCCCGTGAGCCACAACTACTGAGCCTGCGCGTCTGAACCCTGTGCTCCACAACAAGAGAGGCCGCAATAGTGAGAGGCGCGCGCACCGCAATGAGGAGTGGCCCCCACTAGCCGCAACAAGAGAAAGCCCTGGCACAGAAACGAAGAGCCAACACAGCCATAAATAAATAAATAAAATTAAAAGAAAAAAAAAACAGCACAGGAAACTAAATAATTACTATACCAGGCACAAAAGGAAAGGGTGTTTTTCTCCTCTATAGCTGTTTTTAGGAAATACAGTGTGCTCTCCTACTTATTGCCTAACCGGGTTAAACTAGAAGCAAGAGACAAAGCTTGGAACCCACTCCCAGTGTTTTGTACAACAGAAGGGAACAGTGGGGGAAAGAACAAGAAAGGGACGCAGGCTAGAGTACTCTGAAGCCATATGGCTAGAGCAAGGTGACAACCAATCAGAACCAGAATCAGAAACGTGGGAGTCAGTGAGTCACGATGCATTCACAACTGTTCCTCCCCCAGGGCCTGAAACTAAGCGAGGAGGGGAGATGGGATCAAAATACTCGCAAACTTTCATTAGTCCTTGAGAAGAGGAAAAAAAGAAGAGAGAGAGAGCTGCGCAGACTGGACACGGGTCAGATCATATGAGGTGAGTAATGCTTTCTTTGAAAGAAGGCGCTGGCATATTTCAGAGAGCCACTCAGAAATGCATTGTCCTGGCAGTCCTTGCTGTGTTCACCAGAAGCCTAGAAGAATACCCAGAATATAGTTGTGCACGTCTATGAAATTTTTTTAAAAAATCAACGGTCAGGGGAAGCACTGTTGCCTTCTGTCAAATAAACTATTCACTGCATTTTGAAAACCAATGATCTAAAGTTAGGTGAGCTCTGCAGTGGAGGCGCTCCTTAGGTGTACAGAGACCCTGCACACTCTTTTAAGGACCAACTAATAAAGGAGAGTTGCCCGGTGCAGTAGCTGGCTTTTCTAGGCTCCACAATCCAGTCTTGTTCTAGTTCAGTCTTGCAGCTCTGGCAAATACAACAGTCACATTAACTCCAGCAGGACCCCAATCTGGGTCAGTACCAGTTCTGGGTGGCGGTGAGAGAATACAGCTATAATATTTCATAAATTTTAGCTTGTGGTATCAAGCAAAGTTCTTAAGAAGCCCCATCTCCACAGGAAGTGAGACTATATTCTTCTACCATTTCTTTGTCTTAAACAAAGAAATCATGACTTCTGCTGGTCACTGATGCAGGTTATACTGGCCTCAACAACTGGATGTTTTCAATGTTGTTCACATATAAAGGAGACCTTTAAACATAGCTAATTATCTTGGAACGTTATCCTGAAGCTTTCAGAAAAGGCTAAGTCTCACAAACTGGCCATTCATCACTCACTAACAAGTTAATGAGAGCTAAAAAAGTGGGGGGGGTAAAGCAATTACACTCCAATAAAGTTGTTAAAAAATAAAATTAAAATTAAAAGCGGGGGTGGGGAACAAAAGAAAGGAAAAAGGAAAAGCTGGAAAGAATGAAGGTAGAAGAGAGAGAGAAAAGTTAACAATTTATTACCTTCTCTCCTTAATATATTTTCTATAAACAACAGGCCAATGTGCCAGGTATCCAGAATGGCAAGTACCGCCCCCCTCAATGCATCTGTCAAGAACTGCTCCATAAACCCAGAATGGGATTCCAAGCCTCCAATTCCCTTGACATGCGCATCGCTAGGTTTCATCAGGGCTTGTTCAGGCAGAAGGGTTCACAGAGCCTCTGACACTTGAAGTCACAGTTTCTGAGACAGGTAGTCACCGTGATCAATATTGTGACATTCAGCGATACTATCAACGTGTTCACACGACAGCAAGACAGATTCCAAAAGTTTATCAGTCCGATTCAACAGAAAATCGGGTTCGTTTTTCTGCTATGGAAATCAATGATTCCAAGTGCCATGGCCTTGGTCAATACAGAAGGGAGATGGAGTGGTGGAAGAACAGCCCCTACCCCTCCAATCGAGCCACCAATTTATTTCCATCCAATCTTCACACAAATCTTAGAAAGCTTCTCTCAAAAGCAAATGCAGGGCTTCCCTGGTGGCGCAGTGGTTGACAGTCCGCATGCCAATGCAGGGGACGCGGGTTTGTGCCCCGATCCAGGAGGATCCCACGTGCCGCGGAGTGGCTGGGCCCGTGAGCCATGGCTGCCGAGCCTGTGCGTCTGGAGCCTGTGCTCCGCAATGGGAGAGGCCACAACAGTGAGAGGCCCACATACCGCAAAAAAAAAAAAAAAAAAAAGCAAATGCAGGCACAAGCCCTGTCCTCCACAACTGGACGCTGGTGCTTCAAGGCTCCGTTTTTCCACACAGTCACTCAGCTTGCTTGTGTTCCACTCAGCATTATCTGTTCTTGAATCAATTATGAGAGGGCCACATCCACCCAGACATCTTCCTACACAGTACTGCCTTAAAAATTCATCCTTGTTTCCTCCATGATCAACCACACAATCAGAAAATATAACCTCCCCCCCTCATACCAGAAACTGGTAGACTTGTAACTTGTCACAAATCCAGAAAGTCAAGAACAAACCCTACCCATCTTCATACCTAAAATGCAATGAAAAATCTTTCCAGGTCTTCAGACTCACCAATTGCCCAAATGAAATCAGGGATACTACATTTTTTGTGTGCATAAAAACTAACATGGAGGGCTTCCCTGGTAGCGCAGTGGTTGAGAGTCCGCCTGCCGATGCAGGGGACGCGGGTTCGTGCCCCGGTCCGGGAGGATCCCACATGCCGCGGAGCGGCTGGGCCCGTGAGCCATCGCCGCTGGGCCTGCGCGTCCGGAGCCTGTGCTCCGCAACGGGAGAGGCCACAACGGTGAGAGGCCCGCGTACCACCAAAAAAAAAAAAAAAAAAAAAAAAAAAAAAAAAACTAACATGGGGAAATTTACATTTCTTAATAAAATCCGAATTTACCCAAAGAGAAGAGAGGAGAAAAATAACCTTTCTACTGTCCAACTGAAAGTCAACCAACTGTTTTTATAAGTAACACCAATATTCAACAACACTGAAGATACAGGAAAGAGATTACATGAGTCTTCAGAATACTGCCTCATAATTATCCTCTAAACAATAGGGTATGTTACTGGCATAACATTAATGACAAAATTACAATCCAGAGTAAAAGGTATGTGCTGTTTAAAGAAAACAGAAAATTAAGTGAAGATGCCACCATTTTATGAACAAAGACACAGGAACAAGAAGCAATAAACTCAAAATAAGCTCCTTCTTGATGTGATATATTACTGAAATTCAATGAGAGAATATGTACTGAAGTTATCAGAGGGAATGTTTAGGGGAGACACACAGGATAGAATTCTGACAGGAGAGTAGGAGGAAAAATATCGGTGGCAGCATCTATAAAAATATACTTAGGGGAATTTCCTGGCAGTCCAGTGGCTAGGACTCAGGACTTTCATTGCCAGGGCCCAGGTTCAATCCTGGGTCAGGGAACAAGCTGCGTGGCATGGCCAAAAAAAAAAAAAGTGTGTGTGTGTGTGTGTATACACACACACACACACACATATACATGCATATTTAGATAAAAATAACTGTTTCATTCATTTTGTAAGGCACTAGAAGGTTTTCCCCCAAACTCTCCAATATTCAGTTTCAGGGTTAGAATTAGACAAATAGCTTCTAACCTTATAAGCCTTATTTAAAAGGAATATATTCTTGAAAAACACTACCTGTTTGACAGAGCAGCATCTACAACCTCGTCTTATACAGTGAACTGTGTATGTTGTCTTCTAAAGAGGATTTGTTTGGTCATAGAGAGCTGGGAACATAGTTATGTTATAGTTCTTCACAAGGTGTCATGGAATTTGAACAGTACAATTTAGATGAATTAAGGAACAGCAGCAGTTGGAATTATCAGGGTTTTTTTTTTCATTAAAGTTCAAAATTCTCTACATGTATGCTTAACAGATGGTGGAGAATGCATAAGTCATGCTACTGATTAGACTCTGGCTTCTTTAATTAAAAAAATATTGTTTGGGGTTTACTCTTCCTTCAAAATACACACACACACACGCACACACACATACACACGCTGATATGTACATCAATAGGTTTTACATCCCATCTCCACAGGAGATTAGACCTTTTATTCATATCAATGGGATTTATATCCCATTTCCATTGGGGATTAGACCCTTTATTTGACAGCCTGATTGAAATGCAGTTTACTTTTTTCTTATTTAGCTCATTCACGCTCTAATAGATAAACTCAACCCCACCTTCCCCCAACTCCTTATGCATGACTATAAAGGACTGCTAAGACTGCTATAGTCAAATTCTGTCTAAATCGAGGAACCCTTCTAAGAACCTGGGGACTGTCTTTAATTTGCATCAAACAAGAAAAAGTGTAGCTGTTTACTCAAGAGAGATGGGTCCCTGGAGAACTACAGTGCTTCAATATGTAACCTACCCAGATGCTAGGACAAAATAGTACCAACACAGAGACAGACTAAAAAAGAGCACTGCATGCTGGGAATGGTAGTTGTAATATATTTCTCTATAATAAAAGACGAACGAAGCCAAAATCAGGACCCAGTTTGCTTGCATTTAAGTTCTCCATGTTTCTTTGAAGTACTAAGCTATACTGTCCTGCTTGCTTCAGAAAGATGTTGAAGATCAAATGAATTAATGGTAGGGAGCGCTTAGGAAATTGTTGAGGGCAATGTGAAAATCAGAGATGATAACCCATAAAAAATACAATTTCTCTAGTGTGAATTTTCAGCTAAGAGCAGCAGCTAATTAAATGTGACTTTTCAATGTCAATTATCTTTCTTTTTTTTCCAAATTAAAAAAAAATTTTATTTATTTATTTATTTATTTATTTATGGCTGTGTTGGGTCTTCGTTTCTGTGGGTGGGCTTTCTCTAGTTGCAGCGAGCGGGGTCCACTCTTCATCGCGGTGCACGGGCCTCTCACTGTCGTGGCCTCTTTTGTTGCGGAGCACAAGCTCCAGATGTGAAGGCTCAGTAGTTGTGGCTCACGGGCCTAGTTGCTCCACGTCATATGGGATCTTCCCAGACCAGGGCTCGAACCCGTGTCCCCTGCATTGGCAGGCAGATTCTCAACCACTGCGCCACCAGGGAAGCCCCTCAATTATCTTTCAATCATTTTATTTTTAACACCTAGTCAAACATTTTATGTTTGTTCAAACCTCGTTTTTTTTTTAAACGAGAATCACCAAAAAAAGTACAATTAAGAAAGAATGCTACCTGTTGCCTTTTTATCTCATAAATCAAGGTTATTAGGGAATATTTTCCTGTGTAGAAATCTAGGTATGGCCCAGATTTCTTATACCTCCATTAGTGGTTCAGGGCCATATTCTGAATGCATAAAATAGATGTCCAATTTAAATGTAGCCTGACCCAGCAAAGACCCTAAATACAGTAATGAGAACAGCAGAAAAAAACATAAGAACCATTTATAATCTGCGCAATTTAGCTGTTTGCTAATATAGAAAAGTGTCTGAATCACTGTTTGTACCACAGTGAGATATGACACAAAGGCTATTAATTTGTAAATTAAACTCCAGTTCAGTAAAATGCATGGCCCTCTGTAACTATCTGTTACAAACCTGCACATACCACCAGCTTGTCATTCATCATTCCATGGCTCTACCCCCCAACTTAAAAAGCAGCATTGCCTTGTTAATGTCAGAGCTGTCCCATACACTATAGAAATTCTCTCACTGCTCTGCCCTGAAGCTGTTATGGTTTTCCTCACAAAAGAAATATGATTGGAAATGGCTGCACAGTAGCTGTCCCTGACAAGTTGGATATGAAAATACAATTTAAGCACAATAATGATCCTAAAATGGGGGGAGGGAAAAGGAAGAAGAAAACCAAAAACCTGTATTATTTTACAAAATACTGCTCAGATACAACAGATTGTTTTGCTTACTCCAAGCCCTGGGTACACTGGAGATAATGTAGAAAGCCCTCTTTTCACAGAAACATAAGACATAATCAGATTCTGGGAGAGGTAAATATAATAGATTATCTAACCAAATTCTACACAGAATACACGAACTAAGTCATGGATCAATCATTTCCAAAGGCAAGGATATATTTTAACAATCCTCAATTCTGCAGTTTTTGCTTAAAAGAGAGAAAAAAGACAGACAACAGTATTAGAACAATATACTGTGTCAGGCAGGATATATCAGGTAGAAAATATTTTTTTATAAAATGTAATGTTTACCTTACGTTTAAACAAAAGTAGGTCTTATAAATCACTAAACACTGATATTCTGAATAAGTATTTTAACAAAAGTACAACCTGAACAATACTCATGATGCTTAAAAACATGTTTTTTATCACCTGCCATAATAGGATAAACACGTAGATTAAAAGGTTCCAAAGCTACTGAATGAATATCTTTTAATTTCACAAAAAGTATTCAGCATTTCAGTAGTTTATCACCAAGTACTTGTTACAATCGCTTAAAGAAAAAAAATGAACAGTGTTACATATTTACTTTCTGACAAGACCCCACATAAAACAACAGAGGAAGCAATTCTATCACCTACGTAGGCTGCCAAGATGAGGGATAGTCAACTTCAAGGGATTGGACCTTCCAAGACACGTGACAGAGGATGATTTGCACTACTTTGTAGTTAGTCTGAGTTTTCTGCATCAGAAAGAGAAGAAACCTGAACTCATCTTTCAGAGCAGGTTTGATTTTTTGTTTTAAACTGTCAGTACTAGAAATATTACTAAAGAGAGAGAGCTTCAGCAATATAGGAAAAAAAAGCATGAACAAAGCATTTTGTTAAAAATTTTAAATTTTTATTAAATCTGAGGTGTGAAGAAAAACATTTTTCATAGGTTATGAAAATTACTAAATCCAATTCACAAATCTCTACACAAATATTTCAGGTCTTTACACACACACACATACACACGCAAGCACATACTCTAACTTTCAGAAAAGATGGAATGGCCACAGTAAAAATGATTTATTTTTATCTTCTTTTAGCATATTTTTTAGTACTGAAGGTGTAGTTACTCTTTACTGTACTGTTCTCCAGTTTCCACATCCAAGAAAATTACTGAGGTGCAGCGCCAAGAGAAGAGGACATTGTACTGAACATAAGATACGTCCCCCCTTTTTTTAAAAATAGACAATTTTTTAAATTGTAGCCTGCTTTTCATTTTTATATTTTATTTTATTTTTTTAATTTATTTTTCACTGAAGTATAGTTGATATACTATATAAGTGTACAATACAGTGATTCACAATTTGTAAAGGTTATATTCCATTTAAAGTTATTATAAAATATTTGCTATATTCCCCGTGTTGTACAATATATTCTTGTAGCTTATTTTATACCTAATAGTTTGTACCTCTTAATTCCCACCCCTATATTGCCCCTCCCCCCTTCCCTCTTCTTACTGGTAACCACTAGTTTGTTCTCTGTATCTGTGATAGACTTAAATTTTTTTTTTTTTTCTCGGTATGCGGGCCTCTCACTGTTGTGGCCTCTCCCGTTGCGGAGCACAGGCTCCGGACGCGCAGGCTCAGCGGCCATGGCTCACGGGCCCAGCCGCTCCGCGGCATGTGGGATCCTCCCGGACCGGGGCACGAACCCGTGTCCCCTGTATCGGCAGGCAGACTCTCAACCACTGTGCCACCAGGGAAGCCCCTAGACTTTATTTTTTAAAGCAATTTTAAGTTCACAGTAAAACTGAGTGGAAAGGGACTTCCCTGGTGACGCAGTGGTTAAGAATCCTCCTGCCAATGCAGGGGGCACAGGTTTGAGCCCTGGTCCGGGAAGATCCCACATGCCACGAAGCGACTAAGCCCGTGCGCCACAACTACTGAGCCTGCACTCTAGAGTCCACAAGCCACAACGACTGAGCCCGTGAGCCACAACGACTGAGCCCGTGAGCCACAACTACTGAGCCCACAAGCCACAACTACTGAAGCCCACGCGCCTAGAGCCCGTGCTCCACAACAAGAGAAGCCACCGCAATGAGAAGCCTGTGCACTGCAGCAAAGAGCAGCCCCTGCTCGCCGCCAACTAGAGAAAGCCCGTGCCCAGCAATGAAGACCCAACGCAGCCAAAAATCAATCTATTTGAAAAAGACAATGATGATATAATCACTGCACACCTATTAAAACAGCTAAAAAAAAAAAACTGAGTGGAAAGTACAGAGAATTCCCACATAGCCCCTGCTCCACCACCCACAGTCTCCCTATCAGCAGTCCATCAGAACGGAACATTTGCTAAAACTGATGAACCTGTGTTGGCACATCAGTATCACCCCCAATCCATAGTTTACACTAGAGTTCACTCTTCTTTTAAAAATTGAAGGATAGTTTATTTACAGTGTTGTGTTAGTCTCTAGTGTACAGCAAAGTGATTCGGATATACATATATATATTCTTTTTCATATCCTTTTCCAATATAGGTTATTACAAGATACTGAATATAGTTCCCTGTGCTCTACAGTAGGACCTTGTTGTCATCTATTTTACATATAGTATTTGAATCTGCTAATCCCAAGCCCCTAATTAATCCCCCCCTTTCCCCTTTGATAACCGCAAGTTTGTCTTCTCTGCCTGGGAGTCTGTTTGTGTTTTGTAAATAAATTCATTTGTATCTTTTTTTTTTTAGATTCCACATATAAGTGATACCATATGATATTTGTCTTCGTCTGATTTACTTCACTTAGCATGATAATCTCTAGGTCCATCCACGTTGCTGCAAATCATATTATTTCATTCTTTTTTATGGCCGAGTAATATTCCATATATATATATATATATATATGTATATATACATGTACACCACATCGTTTTTATCCATTCATCTGTCAGTGGATGTTCAGGCTGCTTCCATATCTTTTTGGTTATTGTAGATAGTGCTGCTATGAACACACTGGGGTGCATTATCTTTTCAAATTAGAGTTTTCTCTGGATATA
The DNA here is from genome assembly GCF_949774975.1 of Lagenorhynchus albirostris. Taxonomy (NCBI): domain Eukaryota; kingdom Metazoa; phylum Chordata; class Mammalia; order Artiodactyla; family Delphinidae; genus Lagenorhynchus; species Lagenorhynchus albirostris. Next base: position 14,124,687 of record NC_083103.1, on the reverse strand, counting down.
TGCCCAGGACTGGGATTGCTGGATCATATGGTAGCTCTATTTTTAGTTTCTTAAGGAACCTCCATACTGTTCTCAATAGCGGCTGCACCAATTTACATTTCTACTAACAGTATAGGAGGGTTTAGGGTTCACTCTTAATGCTGTACATTCTATGGATTTTGACAAATGTACAATGACATGTATCCACCATTGCAGTATCATATGGAATAGTTTCATTGTCCTAAAAATCCTCTGTGCTCTGTGTATTCATCTCTCCCTTGCCCAACCTCTGGCATCCACTGATCATTTAACTGTCTCTATAATTCTGCCTTTTCCAGAATGTCATATGTAGCCTTTTCAAATTGGCTTCTTTCACTTAGAAATACATATTTGTCCTTCCATGTCTTTTCATGGCTTGATAGCTCATTCTTTTTACCCCTGTATAATATTCCATTGTCTGAATATACCACAGTAGTCTCGATTTTTAGATACAGTCTAATGCGGCAGCTGGTGAGTTCTACAATGACTACAATAAAAACAGCAGCAATAGTATCGAATAGATATCACCTGCCAGGTAAGACACTAAGGCTCTGAGCATCTAAGTGACTTGACCTAGGTCTCAAGTTATGGGCAGAGTCAGACTTAGAAGTTCTAGTTCCTGGTATCTAATTTCTTATCTTTCCCCTCCCCCCATTATTTTACTTGCTGGTAAGGACTTGAAGCTCTCACATCTATATACTGTATAATATGGCAAGCCACAAAAGCACCTAGTAAAAAACCTTAAAAAAAAATACCCGCCCTCCATCCCATTCTGCTTTTAGGAAAAATAAGTAGAGAGGCAGTATAGTGCAGCAAAAAATAATTCAAACGGTCAAGAAATCTGGGTTCTGGTCACATATCTGTCACTACACTAGTTTTGTGACCTTGAGTAAGTTATTTACCTGATCTTGGTCTCAGTTTCTCCACTCAGTTTTCAATATTCTCTTCTGTTAAAATTCTGTGAATCTCTAAACAACAAGAATACAATCTCTTGATCTTTACTTTCCACCTCTATAAGCACAGTACACAGAAATCTACTAGCGCTCACAATGATGATCTTGACACACTACAAAGAAGCTAAATCATTAAAGAATAGTTTCATTCAGGGATTAAAAATTCACATGAACAGGGTTCAAGCAGGTAATGCATGTGAATGAAGCAGGCCAGCTATGAGACAATAGAGAGTGATGGGAACTAAAGTCAACTGGAGAGGGAATGACCTGTCTAAAGGCACTAATGTAAGGATTGCTTTTAACATTGTGAAAATATCTTTGTTACTTAGATTAAGCCCATGGGTTACCAGTTTTCAACCTCTAGGCAGTAACTACATTCACTGAACTGTAGCTCCTAGGAGAGGAATCAGTCATCACTTAGGAATATTTTCAACAATAAAAGGTGAGTCAAAAAAGAATTTCAGATAACCAGAAAATTCAAATGGCTTTCCTGTTAAGCAAAATCTTAGCATTGTTAAACAGCTGGGTTGTGACTTTAGTGGGAAGAAGCACAGACATAAAAGCAAGTGATAAATGGGTATTAAGAAAAATATGGTAAGATAAAATATCTTAAGATATGAGAGACAATATACAAAATATAAAAGAATAAAAAATTTAGTAATATGTTCCATAATTGTGCCAATTTTATCCAAATAGTTTAAAGTACCTTACAGACAATTTAACCTCCTCCCATCATGTAACACCGATGTAAGAATGAGCTAGAATCAGTTTCTCTACCACCCAACCGTAGCTGTCCCTAGGGCTGAAGAAAGCAGCTGTTTAAACAGCCACACTGTAGAGGTCAGAAAAATGAAAACTACCTTGTTGAAGCTGTCCAGGGAATTACAGAAAGCAAAACATAATCATCAGACTTGGAATCCAACCAGAACACTAGAAACAACTCCTACACTTAACTGGTTCTTGTTTCTGAGTACTGGGGATTTTTCAAAATCACTTAGTTTACATGATTAAAGAAAAGGAACTTATGTTATAAACATACGTATTCATTAATAATTTTTCAAGAATCTTACTTTCTGAGTGAACCCTAAATGAAAAATGATGATACCATTTTCACAAACATTTCCCTAATAGTGTGATTTTTTTTAGCTTAAACAATCATACGTTTATATAGCACTTTCTAGTTGTAAATTTTCACACCCTCTTATCAAATAAGATTCTCACAACTACATGGGGTGAATTAAGGCAACTGTCTTTGATTCAGACAGGGAAACTGAGGTGACTGACGACTAACCAAAAGTTACGCAGTTACCTAACAGTAAAAAGGGCACTAGAATATGGAATCCCTCTCCTCTGGAAAACTAGTCTGTTTTTCTTTTGTGCTGAGTCTAGTTTCACTTGCTCATAGGGTTCCTGCCATGTGCAGAGGGCTCGCACCCGGCACTCCTCACCAAAGCTCCCAGTGCGAAAAGCTGGAAAACTAGTCTGAATGAAGCTCTGTTCACTGAACAAAGAGCTGGAGCTCATTTGTCTGAGCCAATACTTCTGGGGCCAACAGGAGGTTGGATGATATCCAAGTGGACTGACTAAATGTAGAGTATACTGGTGTGGGGAGCTCGGCCAGGGGGAGAGATGTCCTTTGTTGGACATCCGTCTCTAGATATAGTTAACTGTCTGGAAACAAAGACAGACTGTCAAAAGCCAAGGAAGAAGAATAACCTGTGCAACAAACTGAAGGGGCCAAGCAGGAGAGGAGCCTGAGGATGCGGTCAGGTAGGAATTGGGACAGCCGGAGATGAAGCATGGATGGCTTGAGAGCTGGGTCTGGAGCAAATTATACCAAGAGTGACCATCCTAAGGCAAATTTCCTATAAGCTCTGAGCACCAGAAGGGCTGAGAACGTTCTTAAAGGGACTGGGCAGTGCTGGATAACTTGCTCCAAAATGCCAGAGAGACTGTATTTCTATCATCAAAGATATTCTCTCTGGCAACTGAGGAGGGATACACGCTGGAGCCAACACAACAAGAATGATACGCTTCCTCATCTATGGAGTATGATGGACCATTTTAAGATTCTGTTGCTAACCTTCTACCTCAAGCCAAAAACTTCAATTCTGGAACAATGACTTCAATTTAATAAATGTAATGGATGCTGGCAACATTTAGACTGGTAAAATAGTGGGTTCCAGTATTTAAGGGAGTAAATCACAGCAAACTTTACATACCAGCCACTAATATAAAGCTGGATTTAAAATTTTTATTCACTAACAGATTTATCCTACTGCCATAAAAACTATACAGCTATTTTGCTTTTAAAGTAGAGCACAGATGAGCAAAACCCATATGCAAAGGGGCTGGGGAAATAACATTATAAACCACACAGAGAGGTTTTAAAATCAGCCTCCCTGCTTTCAGAGCCGCTGCTAGGAATCCTGGCTGCCCCTCCCTCACCGCCATGCAAGACCAGGGCTCAGTCAATAAGACTGCTGTGCAAGTGACACAGCCATCACTTCTGCTTAGTCTCCACAGGCCTAATGTATGTGATGCTGAATTTACTTATCTCAGTAGGCTGCACAGCCTCGCCAGGAATGGTTATATTTTAGACTTTGTAAGAAAAAGATGTCAGGGGTTTTGTTGTTGTGGCATCATTCTGCAACACCTTATTTCAACTCTGCGCTGAGCTAGCAAAAGCACTCAATCAACTCGGCTCCATAATCCAGCTCCACTTACCCTTCAGATGTTCCAGTAGCAGGATGAATTCGCAATACTCACTGGCAACGTGACATACTAGTACACAGATTTGTCCACTCATCACACCCTTTGAATGTCTCCTTGGTCCTTCTCTGTCCTTGTACCTCCAAGCTGTCATTTTCCTTTCTAAATATTTCCTGTGATATTTTCATCCAAAGGAACTAAGGCTCTAACTCCATCTCGAGCCCACTGAAATGTGTGTAATAAGAATCTCTGCAATATGGACATCCCGGGAGAAAAACCCATCAGACGGTATTTGGGCTTTCTACAGCCTACTCTGCTTAGATGCTGAGAATGAGAAGAGACGGTTGTTTCCATCCCCTTTAAAAGAACCCAGTTGATTTAAGAGTGGTTGTAAGGGCAAGCACGACAGACTTGGAGAAAGCAAGGGTATTGGTCGTCTGAGGCATACAGTGGAATGGACCTACTCGTGTGCAGGCTGTCAGCCTTGCCACTAATCAGAAGGGGGAAAGCATCTTTAGGAAAAGAAAATGGAACAAATTGAGTGGAAAAGAAGAAGTGACACAAAAGCACAATGTTTAACAAGGAGCTTTTCTTGATGGTTGAAGGTGCTCCTTTCCTGAGACTTCCTGTAATAGGAAGGAATCATTCCTACACAGGGGTGCATACCTATACTTCACAGGGTGTTTGTTTGTGTGACAGTTATACTGTCATAATTTTAGATGGTTAAACCTCTGCCCCAGGGTTTATAAAAGATCAGAGCACTTGTCACTCTTGGTGCAGGTAGAGTGAGATAGAGTAGTTGAGCAGTTCATTTTTCTTTATAATTACACTCCATTAACCTTCCACATGAGAGTTCCCCTGTGCCTCCATACCAGCAGCACCAACTGGCTGCATTTGATAAGGCTCTACAGAGTCTGCAAGACCAGCACATGCAACAAAAGGAACACTTTAATACTGCAGACTTAAGCAGAAGCTGAATGCAGCTCTGCAGCTCCTCTACTTATTGGCACACATATTCAGCTCAATTATACATGTGTAGACAAAAACAAACCAAAACCGTAAAGTCTTGAAACCAGCAAACAGATGATGGGAGCTTATTCAAACCAAAAGTGATTCAAAATCTTCTGATAATCTTTACAATATTAAAACCCCAAATTTATTACTATTTTTCTAACCTTTGATAATGTGGCATCCTATAAGAAATGTACTCAATATACTAAAGCTTACAGGGTGACACAATCACTGGGTGATCTGTATTACAGTTGGATCACTTTGGTGTCTACAAGGTGCATGTTGTGAAGGTAATTTACTCAAGTATTTCTCCTTAGGTATCTCTCAGTAACTCATTAAAAAAATTGGTTAAGGGCTTCCCTGGTGGCGCAGTGGTTGAGAGTCCACCTGCCGATGCAGGGGGACACGGGTTTGTGCCCCAGTCTGGGAAGATCCCGCATGCCGCGGAGCGTCTAGGCCCGTGAGCCACGGCCGCTGAGCCTGCGCACCCGGAGCCTGTGCTCCGCAACGGGAGAGACCACAACAGTGAGAGGCACGCGTACCGGAAAAAAAAAAAAAAAAATTGGTTAAGAACTAGCACTAAGTCTATCCTTATCCTCCTTGACAGTGCACATATAACTGATTTTCCTTTTCCCTTTTTTGAGAGAGAGAGAGAAAAGAGACCTACCCCATTAATAATGCATTCTCCTGCAGTTTTTAATGCAGTGCCCTGAACGCTTCTTTCCATCCATAGATTAGTGCTCCTACCCTGAGCAAAGACCAGGTGGTACATGCTTGAGCAGATAAAACAAAAGCCAGTTTGCGAAATAGGTGCGGGCACAATTAATCTTGAATAGGTTCCCAATTACTGGGGAAACAAAAAGCAGCCAAATGTATACCTCTGCTCTAACCAATGGCATCCACAGCCCTCACAGCATCTCAGAAAAGGTTTCCACCATTGTAGTTTGTGTTTTTGGATACATCCCTAACCACAGTGACCTAAGGAAGGTCAACAGGTACCTTGACAATGCTACTCACTACTAACTCGCTTTCTTTGGCAAATGTATGCACTGAGAGTGTTGGTCTATGGTAAGTGTAATCTGACAATCAGAAAATTTAAGTACAAGAATTCAGTGGTACAGCATTTTCTTCATCAAATGTTACATTTAAAACACTTTTCTAGAGATATAAACTACAGCAAAACCTTGTTTTGAAAATTAATGAGATACTTAGTACTTCTGAAAGTATCTGGCAGAGAAATGATTGCTTGCATTTACATTTTGAAGATGGATGACTGGATCTGGGAATTCCACTACACTCCTTTTTTTTAATGCTTTACGTATGAAACTGAAGGATTTTTCCACTAATATTTTTCTTTTGCTTGATACCATTACAAACTCACGTTACTTTATGTTTGTATGACACTTACCACTGTGGTATCCTTTTTAAAAAATTCTCTTCTTAACCCAAATATCAGATTTGTCTTGCAACTAAATAGTTCATAATTCTTTAAAACCCAGTATCAAAGACATAATTTTAAGATTTTTCTTGCTGCATATTACAGCAAGCATGACAGCTGAAGCATTCAGTATAATAATACTGAATGACCAAATGTCAAAAGATAAAGCCAGCCCATGCCTATAGGACCCAGCTCCTGAAGATGTTGGGTTTCAGTGTCCAGATCCAGTGACAGATTTCTCTTCTGCCTAATGATGCGTATTTTTCACTTCCTAATGAGTAGAACTTCTTTCACTAAGTACTTAGTTTTCAGTTTTAGGAGTGGTAGATGTTAAAATTCCATTCTCTATAACCATGTCAAGAATCAGGCAGAAGCCAATCTACCTGCTCCGGACCTGTGGCTCTGACTCATTGTTGGGCCATCTGTTTATGTGTGCTGCTTGTCTCATGGCGCGAATCAACCTGCTGCTGGGCAGACCTGCCTCGTGCAGCAAACTCATTCTGCAATTTCAACCTCCCTCACCAGCAATCGGCCTTCTTGTCGGAATCTAAAACTACCACTTTAATCAACTAGAGTCAGACCTTACCCTACTGCTCTTGTACCAAAAAATGATACACCACAGGCCCATGTGCAAACAGGTCATCTCTGAACACTGAGCTCATGAGGAAGACAGCAACACAGTTTTGCTCCTATCCAAACATTTTAGTACCATCAGCAGCAATCAGCCTGCTACCCAGAAATATACACGTACTACTGTGGACAGGCTAAAAAGATTACTGAATCCCAGAGGACAAGAGTATGAACTACAAATACAAACCATTCTGGTCTTCTTTGTTTTAAAGATTGGCAACTTATCCAGAGATGGGTTTCCATCTGTGTGATTAGCACACAAATTTAAAGCAGCATTAGAAAAGGTTCTCAGAACATCCTTTGAATCACCCACAACTATCAATTTGCTTGCTGTTTTGCACGCACTTTGCTAATCATTCTTTCATCTTAGATTTAAAAGGATGTCAGGGCCATAATAGGTTGTATAAGGTTTGAAGACATTATTTACTGAATATAGCTACAGAGTATGTATTAGATTTTGAGGTATAATATTAAAAAGTTAAATTCTTTAAAAAGTTTATATAGCTATTTCAGGAAACAGAAGATGTGTATGTGAAAGAACTATAACATTTCTTATAGATTATTAAAAGAAAGTACACAATTACCAGAACTAGCTAACAGTCAAATCGTAGATGTTAAAGACTTTAATGTTTTCCTTTTGAAAAACAGTAGACTTAAAACTGACCAAAAACTCACCAACTATAATTGTCTAATGATTTTTTAATCCAACCCTTCTGGAACATTTCTATTAGGATATAAACTTACAGGTCAGATTTTCATTGTTTGTTTCATAGAGGTCACTATGTGTGTTATTTTCTAAATGCAAAACCTATGTTAAAACAAGAATTTAACACTCTAAACTTTGAGTAATGCCACATCAATAGTTCAATAAATCTTAACCATCAAACCTAGACATTTTGCTAAAAAACGGAAATAGCACACTGGAACTTATTAGCTGCTTTAAAAGCAGAAACATCATATAAGTCATGTATAGTTCTGGTAGGAAAGCTGAAGGGAATGTGGAAGTTGAAAAACCATCAAAGTCAAGTCAAGGATTCTGTGACTACCAGGGTGGTGGAAATGGGGCAGTGTTTTAGAATTACGTTTTAGAATCAGGGCTCTACAATGTTTTAGAATGGCTAATGATATGGCCATTAGAACTTCCATATCAACAAACTTCTTTTCCAATGAATTACTGCCATGTACTTAGCCAATGGGCCCATAGGTTCTAATGAGATAAAACCACGTTCACCTGACCTGAAAAATAAATGAGACTAATAATGAAAGCCACACTTGTAGTAACTAATCAGTGTTTCCACCACGTGTCCCACAGCTTCAACAGAACAGCTAATAACACAGGGAAGAAAACAAAAACATTGCTAGCTAACACTGCATTTTTGTACAAGAAAAGAGCAGGAAGGGGATTAGCTGCATTCTTTTTTTCCCCCTGATGCTTACATTTTAAAAATTCCATTAGTGTCTTGCCAGATTTTCAAGAGAAAAACTGCATGCATCAGAGTTAACTGGTAAGATAGGCCATGGGAGAATAAAACCAATAAGAAACCTTTCTCTTCTGCACTTCACAGGGCTGTCACTCGTACTAGAAAAACGTCACTTTGAAGCCCTGTTTGCATTCCATTTTTAACTAGAGGGAAGAGGATGGAGGTCTTTGGTTTCTATGACAACCCAGATGGGCCATAATACAAGATACTTACAAATGTTCAATTGCAGGGATGCCAAATCAAATTAAGGCAGAGTTAGCACTACTTCATAAAAACTAGATGGAGGAGAAAACAAAATACTTATGGCAAAATGATGCCATTTCTAGAAGTGGTTCTGAAAGATTTCATGAGGAAATATAAGAAAAAGAATGACTATTTTTAGTAAAAACAAAACGGCAAAACTAATATATAAAAATAAAGCTCCAATTTACATGAGTAAATGTTTTCATTAAATTTGACTACTGGAAAATTACTACCTCGCTTAATGTTTAAAACAATTCCTCTAAAACAACATGAATTTCATTAGTGATTTAAATCATTACAATCTGGTACACTGGCTGGGCTTTAATGGTAAGTTGAGCTCCTTTGAGCAACTTTTTCCTTTGCTTCATCCTTAAGATCTGTTTCTATATTTGGCTTTCATAAGTAGGGTACTTAGTCCTCAAAATAAATGTGGAATGGCTAATGTTTCAGAAAGGAACTAATTTGTAACTTGTACTTACTATAACTTGTGAAATTTATTAACTTTCCAATAGAATACAAGAGTAATCTACTAAATCCCTTTCCATTTATAAATTATGATTCCCCAGCAAACACTTCTAGCTTTTAAAAGCACTATTCTGAAAAAAAGGTATTCATATGTGGCCCTCTTCATTTGAGGGGAAAAATGAAATGCTTCATATTCAATCCTAGTAAGTGATCTGATTTAGATCATGATCTTACCAATGGGGTTACATCTTTAAGGCCTTTAACATCATAATGAAGAACTATGGACCTGGCCTCCCAAAATGCCATAAGTGTAAGAATATATACACACACATACTGCACACATTTCAGGGAGTTTACAGCCCCACCTTCACCCCGAACAGCCTCCAAAAACTAGTTCACATCCTTATTCAGGTGCTTTCTTCCCCAAAGCCAAAATCACATGCTTGTAATAATGGAAGTCCCCCAAACAAACAAACACTTAATATTTTCAACAGTAAATACACTGATGGTACATTTTTACTTAAAACACAGGCCATATAAAGTAAATTCAAATAAAATGCATTAGTTTATGGACTTCCCTCGTCGTCCAGTGGTTACAACTCCACGCTCCCAATGCAGAGGCCCAGGTTCCATCCCTGGTTGGGGAACTAAGATCCCACATACCATAACTAAGCCCGCGTGCCACAACTAGAGAGCCCGTGCACAGCGACTAGAGAGCCAGTGCACTGCAAGGAAGACCCAGCACAGCCTAAATAATTAATTAATTAAATTTTTAAAAAATGAAGTGCATTAGTTTAATAAATATGTATCTGCTGCAAAAATTTTACTAAAGCTTGAATACTATAGTTCCAACTCTTTGGGACTTGCAATACCAGGTAAGTTTGTTTCGTGCCTTTTTCTTCTCCCCCGAAAGGCATAAACCCATTTAAAATTATTTTGAGAGATTCTGAGATACGAGAAGGTTGTAGAAACAGGACTAGAACAAGTTTCTTGGTAGAACCTTTTAAAAACTCAAATGTTTCTTGTTTTGAAAGAAAATCTGTATATGAAGAGTTCCATTTAAACAAAAGTAGCCCTGAAAACATTGTACCTACTGTACTGTACAAGGGAAGAGCTTGGGTTGAAAGCTAAAAAAACTTTACCAACCAGGATGTTGGTTTTCCTTTCACCCCATCGATATGACTCTGGTCATCACTCAGCCTCTCTTTAATATTAGTAGCCTCTGTGATAAAATTAGGATAATACCTATATATTCCCCACCCCACTCAAAGAAAAAAGAGAAAAAAACTTTAAAAAATAAAATTAGAGTTATAAAACACTCAGTATTCCTCGCACTGATAATGACACTAAATAATAAACTGATAGTCTAAAAACGCTGATGAACTTGATTTTAAAACACCATAAAGCTGCCTGCGGCCCATTATTATGATGACATTTTCACAAAGGGCAGCGAGAAAAGGCTGTAATTCTCACTAGGATGATGACTAGTACTTACAGAAGATTAAAAATAAGAATGATATATTATGTATAACAGAAACGAAGATGGAAACATACGCTTGGCTCAGGACACTATGGAGAATATGATATTTAATTTGAAAGGTGCTGTCAAGACCTTGCACACAGGCCCATACAAGTGCCTTAGACTCTGTGGATACTTGCCCTTCATCAATTGCTTCCTATACCAGGATTTCCTTTTTCACTGTTGCAACCTAATATTCCTCACCCAGGCAACCACAAGCCTATTTTGGAAAGGTTCCCTATTTCAGAAGCCTCAGTGCTATTTCCATTTGGAAACACATCTTTATGAAAATATGTATCATCCCCAGAACTAAAATGCTTAGATATATTAAGTTTCAGCTGTAAGTGATATTTTTAGAAAAGTGGTAATTTCAGAATCTCTACTTCAAAATTACAGAGTTGGGTTTTTTTTTAATGGAGTCACGAAGTAGAAAATTAAAAAGATATACCAGTGCTTAAAGTCCTCTCCTCTCTTTTTCTAGTCCCATTTTACTTAAAAATTTTTAAACTTTATTTTCCTTAAATTTTAAAAATCACCAAATTATGCATACTAGTAAGAAATTTAATCAGATATTCATCTTCATAAAAACCAAATAACTCAATGAAAAAGAGCTCTTAACAACAGTCAATGTTCTCAGAAATGGTCTGACATTATGGATGGTGCTCCTGTACAACACAGTGAATCAGTCTGAGATGGCTTGTATACAGCAAACTTTTGACCAAAGGAAAAGGATTTCACTTTTAACACATAAGAAATAAAAAACCAATATGTTATATGCCAATTACACTTCAATAAAAAAACTACACAAATATCAAATCATTATGTCATACACCTGAAATACTGCTATACGTCAATTATACTTCAATGAAAAAAAAAAAGAAGAAAGAAGAGACATGGGGGTGGGGGCAGAGAAGAGAAGGAAGTCCTTGTTCTAAGATTGTATTAAAAGCTACTTAAAACATGTAAGTGAGGATACTTCATGAACTAAAATATTTGATCAGTGGCTAACAGAACATCCTGTATCCTTTTCTTCAACGTAACAGTTTTAAAGAACCGTGCTCATTTGACCTCTTATACAACAGAAACTCATTTTCCTTCATGTTGGTTTGCACAGCATAGGAGTATTTATTTTGTTATAGTAATTAAGTTTTACTGTGGATGAGTGCTATATCCTGCCAGCAGTGGATAGCATACCACTAAACTGTCTCCTCAAGACAAAGGACTTATCACCCAAAGATCTGTTTGCAAAATAGAGTTAATGCCTCCTGAAAAGATGATCTTTCCCTCTCGTTCATTATACTCATATACCGGCATACACTCAAATTTTATTCCTCTTCTTATGTCTACTCCCAAAGAAAAAACACACCATGTAGATAAGCTCCAACTGTCATGCGACACTATTTACTCTTCCCCTCTACAACAGTATTTCTCTGTCATCAGAAACTTCTCTGGGTACTGAAAATGAGATTATGCAGTTAAATTTTAATACATGCCTGTATGACACCTGTAAATACAAACATGTGCATAAGGTGTGATTAGAAAGAAATGAACTAATTTTCAGAAGTCACCAAAAAAAAAATCAGTCACAATACAGTTATGCCTTGCATATACTAAATTACCTTCGGCAGTTGCTATTTTTTGGTTAAAGCTTCCTAAGATCATAAGAAAAAGTAAAACCCTCATTTCAGATACTAATTTGACTAATGGGCACAGTGTACTCAGATCTTCCTGTTCTGATTTATAAAACATGTTATTTTGTCCATTGACAGACAAATAGATAAAGAAGATGTGGTATATATAACCCACGGTAATCTACAGATTCAATGCAGTCCTTATCAAATTACCAATGGCATTTTTTATAGATCTAGAACAAAAAAATCTTAAAATCTGTATGGAAACACAAAAGACCCCAAATAGCCAAAGCAATCTTGAGAAAGAAAAACAGAGCTGGAGGAATCAGGCTCCCTGACTTCAGACTATACTATAAAGCTACATTAATCAAAACAGTATGGTACTGGCACAAAAAGAGACATATAGGTCAATGGAATAGGAGAGAAAGCCCAGAAGTAAACCCAGGTACCTACTGTCAATTAACCTACAACAAAGGAGGCAGGAATACACAATGGAGAAAATAAAGTCTCTTCAATAAATGGTGCTGGGAAAACTGGACAGCTATTACATGTAAAAAATGAAATTAGAACATTCTCTAACACCATACACAAAAACCAACTCAAAATGGATTAAAGACCTAAATGTAAGACTGGATACTATAAAACTCTTAGAGGAAAACATATGCAGAACACTCTTTGACATAAATTGCAGCAATATCTTTTTGGATCCATCACCTAGAGTAATGAAAATAAAAACAAAACAAAACAAAAAAACAAATGGGACCTAATCAAACTTAAAAACTTTTGCACAGCAAAGGAAACCATAAACAAAACGGAAAGGCAACCCACAGAATTGGAGAAAATATCTGCAAACGATGCAACCAACAAGGGATTAATCTCCAAAACATACAAACAGCTCATGTAGCTCAATATCAAAAAAACAAACAACTCAATCAAAAAATAGGGCTTCCCTGGTGGCGCAGTGGTTGAGAGTCCACCTGCCGACGCAGGGGACATGGGTTCGTGCCCTGGTCCGGGAAGATTCCACATGCCGCGGAGCGGCTAGGCCCGTGAGCCATGGCCGCTGAGCCTGCGCATCCAGAGCCTGTGCTCTGCAACAGGAGAGGCCACAACAGTGAGAGGCCCACGTACCGCAAAAAAAAAAAAAAAATAGGCAGAAGATCTAAATAGACATTTCTCCAAAGAAGACAAATAGATGGCCAAAAAGCACATGATAAGATGCTCAACATCACTAATTATTAGAGAAATGCAAATCGCAACTACAATGAGGTATCACCTCACACCAGTCAGAATGGCCATCATCAAAAAGTCTACAAACAATAAATGCTGGAAAGGGTGTGGAGAAAAGGGAACCCTCCTACACTGTTGGTTGGAACGTATTACTGGTACAGCCACTATGGAGAACAGTATGGAGGCTCCTTAAAAAAACTAAAAATAGAGCTACCGTATGATCCAGCAATCCTACTCCTGGGCATATATCTGGAGAAAACCATACTTTGAAAAGATACATGCACCCCAATGTTCACTGCAGCACTATTTACAATAGCCAGGACATGGAAGCAACCTAAATGTCCATCAATAGATGAACAGATAAAGAAGATCTAGTACAGATAGTATGGAATATTACTCAGCCATAAAAAAGAATGAAATAATGCCATTTGCAGCAACATGGATGGACCTAGAGATTATCATACTAAGTGAAGTCAGACAGAGAAAGATAAATATCATATGATATCACTTACACGTGGAATCTAAAAAATGAACTTATTTATAAAACAGAAACAGACTCAGAAAGCAAACTTATGGTTACCAAAGGGGAATGGTGGGGGGGGGGGCGATAAATTAGGAGGTTGGGATTAACATATAAACACTACTATATATAAAATAGATAATCAACAAGGACCTACTATACAGCACATGGAACTACACTCAATACTCTGTAATAACCTATATGGGAAAAGAATCTGAAAAAGAATGGATATATGCATATGTATAACTAAATCACTTTGATGTACATGTGAAACTAACACAACACTGTAAATCAACTATACTCCAATATAAAATAAAAATTTTAAAAAGATGTGCTATATATAAACAATGGAATATTACTCAGCCATAAAAAAGAATGAAATAATGTCATCTGCAGCAACATGGATGGGCCTCAAGATTATCACACTAAGTGAAGTAAGTCAGAAAGAGAAAAACAAATACCATATGATATTACTTATACGTGGAATCTCAAATATGACACAAATGAACATATCTACGAAACAGAAGGAGACTCAGATATAGAGAACAGACTTGTGGTTGCCAACAGGGAGGGAGGGTCGGGGAGGGAAGGATTGGGCGTTTGGGATTACCAGATGCAGACTATTATATATAGGATGGATAAACAACAAGGTCCTACTGTAGAACACAGGGAACTATATTCAATATCTTGTGATAAACCATAATGGGAAAGAATATATATATGTATAACTGAATCACTTTGCTGTACAGCAGAAATTAACACAGCATTGTAAATCAACTATACTTCAATAAAATTTTTTTAAAAGCACATTATTCTGACTCTATTGGCAAAAGTCCTTGATTGTTCTCAACTTTTTTATTATGACCAGTGGATAAAACTATCAGCAATCCTTTTACTAAGAAATGTGAACTACCTTATGTTGGAATAGTTACATAAACATTAAGGGAACCATCACCACCAACCACTTACTCCCGATGGGCGATGAATAAAAGTATAATATTTGTAGCGCAATTAAGCCTCTATGGCTCAAGACGGATCATCCCATCAATTTTGAAACAATTTTATTCTAGCTATATGAATCTGATTATAAAGAAAAAAAATCACTTCTAATGAAATGTGGAACGGCTTTTTTGCATGTGAAATGTATTCATCATCATTTCTTTAAAAAAATTTCACGTCAGAATTCTTAAGAACAGAAGAAAATAAAACATATATGGAAAAAAAGCTTAATTATTTATTTGGGGCCTACAAACGACTGTGGAAAAGCACAATTTTTAAACTTTGAAATTGACTAATCTGTAATATAAAATGGTCTTTGTAGATAATAAGTAATTCAAATTCACATAAGAAAGAATTAAAGAATTGGGACGTTTGTTTTATTTTACATTTATGACTGAAGAACCAGAATAACCCACAAATGAATCACTGTTGATCTAGTCCTTACAAATAAGAACCAAATTATTTAAAATTAAATCTGTTATAAGCTATATGCTTTAAGAAGTATCTGCTTCCCATTTTCAATTGTTTTCCAATGTTTCCAGAAGCCCAAACAAGATTATGATAATAGGGCGATAAACTATGAGGAAACAGTAAGTTCTGAATCTTTCAGTTGGATATATAATTAGGGCAAAGGCTAAGTCAAAGCTAGAATTAATTAGTACCTAACAAAATACTGTAGTTTATTACAGTTTTTTAGTTTGAATAAATCTGCCCTCAGCCTTCTGATCTTCCTAGTATCTCCAAATAGCCTCCACAAATCACTATATATAAACAGCAGAGTCCAAGAGTACGCTGCCACGCTCACCCTGTAAAGATACTCAAATCAGTTGAACTACATAGGAGGCTGTCTGCTTAAGTTAGAGGATGAAGATATCACTTAATGAATTAACGCCATCTAGTGGGATCAGTGAGATTTCAGCTGAATCTGGTTTACTCCAGGTTACTACAATCTATTATTCAATTGGTCAAATACCTTGTCTCAAAATATACACTTGTATTAATAAGTGAACTATCTTGAATGCTTATTGTAAGAATGTGGTAAAGTTGCCTACAATAAAAAAGGCACAAAAATATTTTAAGATCAGCAATCTTAGAAGGGAATAATATTTCTACTCTTTCCTTCAAAGGCACGAAATATAAACCAACACTTACTAACAATATGCATTTTCAAAGATCAGAAGAAAAGCGAAGTCGAAATCAAAACATTTGGTCAATAAAAAATTTTAAATAACAACAATAACAACTATTACTTATTTATTAGATGCCTAGCATATACCAGGTATGTCAACAAGTTTTCATCTTTTTTTTAATAGAAAAAATACCATATTTTAATAGAAGATCACCATTTATCAGAATGCATACCAAAATACTACAACAAATTGGTCTTCAACAGAAACAGCACAATGACAGAAAACTCAATATGCTACACCTCTGAGGAGTCTGCAACCAGGCTAATTGGAAATCAACACACAACTCCCACTACCCCACACACAAATATGTACAGATCTTTAAAGCTATCTTGCAATGTAGTTCTACAGACAAGTCCGTTACAAGAACACTTACATCCAGAGTGACTAATCAAAAAAGCGATCCTTCTTCCCTCTAACCATGATGTGAATATCCCATCTATCAACACCAGCTTACTATATGCCCAGAAACATGCCAAGAGATGTGGAGGTTCTAAGAGAGGAAGAAGAGTCCTAGCCTTTGAAGGAGCCCAGGCTCAGCTCTGAATCCAAGAATCAGTGGCACTTTACAGAAGATACTTACAACTACCTTTTATCACAGTTTCACTGTTAATTTTATTCACATTAAAAATAAACTGCCAGTGTGAACATTAAATCCATCATGATTTTGATTCACTGACATAATTTAAACCAAAGATTGTTGAGAAAAAGATGTGCACCCTTCATATAGCCCAACAATACAAATATCCGTATTTTAATTTCCATAAATATGATCTATTTTTATCATTTGCAAGTCTTAGGATAATGTTAGACTCTCCCATAAGGTACAGTATCTATCACAGCCATCAGCGTTACTAAAGTTATTTACATTCCTAACAGCATATTTGCTTCTACTTCTCTTCGCACTTCTTGGGATTACCATACTCCCAAGGAACTTTAAGTAAAATGTGTTCATTGTTTTTCTATCCACCGGTAGGTGGGAAAATAACACAGAGTGACATTCAGACAAGTAGCCTGCAAACTATTCCATTTTCTAAGTGGGAATGTTAACTTTAACATTTCAGCATCTTCTCCTACACCGTGTATTTGTTTATACACACACACTCCTACACTCCACCATGTCAAATATTAGATTAATAATATATAATAATGTCCAGTTGATAATTCAATTAAATTTAGCAAGTTTTGTAGAATCTTTAAGGGTATCAAAATTTTCCTGTGTGTGTGTGTGTGTGTGTGTGTGTCCTTATTAAAGAAAGTACAGAGCAGAGTTCCATACTATAAAGCATATCCGGGGCGCTATGAACCACACATGGCCTCAGGTCTGAAAAGAATGGTAAATTTAATCAAAACCCCTCTCTTCATTTCCTGAAAGAGTCAGGGAACAGGTGGCATACATTTCATCTTGACCCAATTTACTTCACTAGAGAAGTGCCAATGGCCTGAAAACCACTCCAGGGGTCAAAGGTAGAAGATGGGAAAAGAGCCCACCTGACTGGCTGAGTTGACTCTCAAATCTACCCGTACATCTAGCAAAGGAAGAGAAACAGCAAGATATAGAGGAATGGGGCTGGGTTTGGTGTGAAAACCTGATGCTGCTGGACAAGTTACACCTCTCTGAGTTCAAGTATACTTATTTATAAAATGAAAATGAAAATAACAACAATAATAATAAATATATTTATGTCACATAAATATCTGAATAATAGTTTTGTTAGATTTAAGTGACATAAATAAAAGTGAACATATAATAAATGTGAATGCAAACTGCAAAATGCTATTTTCAGCCTAATAGTCTTGTCTACCCTATCCACTCTCATCCCACCACTGATCTGAACAATATTCACCCTCCATCTTATCCAGATACTTTGATAAGATCGGTCTCTTTCCTGCTCAGTGAACTTAACAAATTTGCTCCCATTTTTAAGCTTTTGTTGATGATATTCCCTGGGCCTAATTTACCTTTCTTTCTCTCCTCTGCCTCTGTCCATCTACACTTGAAGGTTCTGATAAGTACCACCTCCTCTATAAAACTTTCCTTGACTCTACCTGCCTAAATGATCTGTGAAACCCTATTATACCAAGTGACTGAATCATACATAATTTAACATCTAAACATATAATAGTAGCAGCTGAAAACACATATAGTACTTACTACATGGCAGGCAAATCTAAGCGTATTATGTAATTTAGTCTTCAAAGCAATCCTATGATATAGGTATTATTAGTATCCCATTTTACAGATGGAGAAACTGAAGCACAGAAAAAAGTTAAGTAACTTTCCAAGGTTCCAAAGTAGTAAGTGGCACAGCCACAGCAAGATTCTAACTCAGGCAGTCTGGTTCCAGAGCCCATGTTCTTCTCCACCATACAGTATGGATTCTGCTTGTTAAATGTTTTACGTGCTTTTGTCTTTTGACCCAGAATGTATGATCCCTAAGGATAAGGGCATT
Source organism: Lagenorhynchus albirostris (assembly GCF_949774975.1). Classification (NCBI taxonomy): domain Eukaryota; kingdom Metazoa; phylum Chordata; class Mammalia; order Artiodactyla; family Delphinidae; genus Lagenorhynchus; species Lagenorhynchus albirostris. The sequence goes on along the minus strand of NC_083103.1, from coordinate 14,106,197 downwards.
TCATTTAGTGTAACCCTTCCATAACCTTGCATTTTTCTGGGCTATACAATTACCCAAGGTGCTCAGTGTTACCTTGAAAGTAGAGATGGACCATCAGTCACTTTATATTCTGGGGAAGGGAGTTCAACTTTACAATGAGTCATTCCAGACTTCAGTGTTTTCATTAAATAAATATACTAATTTGTTAAGCTTCTGATAATAGATTATTCCTGTTTCTAGCCTAGAATCAAAAAATTTAGGGATGTCTGAGGAACATTACTTTAGTCACTTAACAATAAGTAACTTTAAAAATGGTGAAAAATATGCCTAGTTTGAGAGTTAGTTGCAGGAATAAGGACAATCTTTTAACGATAAAAACTAAAGCTCTCTGATTTATACCCACAAAGCAGTCTCTTGAGCATCTGTAAGGAAAATAAATAATGGAGATTTAATAATTCAATGATTAAGTCACCTGAGACCAGGTATAGCACCAGTCCAAATATATGACTATTTTTAAAATGTCAGCATTCTGTAACTATAACTGACATTATGGTTTACAAAGACTTCTCTTTTAATTACATTATGTTATTTGCACCTCACAACAATCCTGTGAAGACACTTATTTTAAAGAAGGATAAAGTGAAGCTCAAGGAGATTTAGTGATCTGTCCAAAATTACACAATTACATGGCAGAACCAGGACCCAAATCTTTGTTTTCTGATTCTAATGCCTAAATTCCTTTCTGCTTTACAACACTGATGGGAATAGTGGTGTAGATAACTCAAAATGAAATTAAATTTGGAGTATGTTTTTTGGTGTCTCATCTATTGGTAATTCATAATACTGCAAGTCAACAACAATCATAAAGCAAAAATAAAAGCAGTCTTGGCTCTGGAAGAAACAGCAGGTTTCCTAAGCCACTGTGCCCTGGCCCACAGAAGTTAGAGAAGAACAAGAAGTCAAAATGTATGTGTGTACCTCTCTTTCTCCTTTATTTTTTTAAGTTTACTGTTCCCCCTCCCCTAACAACCCCCCCTCTTCCAACCCAGTCGACTGGGGGTAATAATGATTAGTTGATTTTTTTTTCTTTTTCATTTATCTATTTATTTATTTTGGGCTGCGTTGGGTCTTCGTTGCTGCGTGTGGGCTTTCTCTAGTTTCGGCGAGTGGGGGCTACTCTTCGTTGCGGTACGCAGGCTTCTCATTGCGGTGGCTTCTCTTGTCGCGGAGCACGGGCTCCAGGAGCGCGGGCTCAGTGGCTGTGGCTCACGGGCTCAGCAGCTATAGCTCACGGGGTCTAGAGCACAGGCTCAGTAGTTGTGACACGTGGGCTTATTTGCTCCGCGGCATGTGGGATCTTCCCGGACCAGGGCTTGAACCCATGTCTCCTGCATTGGCAGGCAGATACTTAACCACTGCGCCACCAGGGAAGCCCTGATTAGTTGATTTTTAAGACTGAGTTGCTAGGTGCACTGGAGCAACAGAAGTAACCAGACAGTGAACAGTATCTCCCTCTTCACTGGCTTCTTCCCCTCCACGTATCAACAAGCACGCTCAGGTCTCCTCTATATAAAAAGCAAACACACTCTCTCTCTTCCCAAGGCTGCTATTCTCTCTCCTCTCCTTTCCTAACAGGTGAAAATGAAATGTGTGATGAGGAGAGTGCCCAAAAGAAAATGGGCATCCACTAAATCATAGTTACCATTCCCCTTTCTCACTAAACTCTCTGTTGTTGTTGTTATTTTGAAATATTAATTTTTTTTAGGAAAGCATTTGATAGTTTTATTAGATTATATAATCAGTCTCTTTATTTTAAAACTACGTGCCCTGAGGACATCAATTAAAATATGGGTTTTTTCATTTGTTCAACAAATATTTGAGCACCTTCACTAAATTTCTTAATGGAGTTACTGGGCTCTTTGATCTTCCCACTAGACTGCGAGCTCCTTGAAGGCAAGAATAAACTGTTTCAACTGGTAGCTTCACTTATTAGCTTGCCAGTAGTAGGGTGTTTAAGAAGTGTTCAATGAATCAACTGAAGACGGCAATTCCTAAGATATCTTCTGGCTCTTGAAGTGTAGGATTTCATGACATCTCCCACTTGGTACTAAGCATTGCTTTTCATTTCTAAATTCATGAAAGAGTTTTGACTGAGATCCTTTCTCTTCTCTGACTTCTGCTGAATAGTGATGTTATTTCAGGCAATGTCTTTAGCTAATAGTTCCCGCAAAGCAAAAAATATGGATGCCCGTGAGTTTGGCACAGCAGAGCTGTAGAGCCGTTTTTATTTACTGATTGACTTCCATAATAAAGGGATTACTATGAATTTTTTGCCTTCTTTTAATTTAAAAACCATATACGCAACACACCAAAACAAAAAGACCAAAAGCTTCTTTATTAGTATAACATTAATTTTAAAACTTTGTGCATAAAAATTAGAAGCAGGCTGCACACCACAGGTCATTTCCTTCACTCTCTCTAGACTTGCAGACTAGGAGTCAGTCACTGTTCAGTACTTCCTATGCATCTTGGAACCCAGACTAAGCTACTTCCACTACGCTCTGCCTTGCACTAGACCCCCTCCTCCTTTTGACCTTAACAGTCCTTATTCCTGAGCTGCTCATTACTACTGGAAAGAATCCTTTAACCAGGCCACGGGCTCTGCCTCAAGCTCACGCCATCTTTACCTTCACCTTATGGTCATCCTTACGTGATCATCTATCAATTGCCCTCAAAAGCTATTCAAATCTTTGTCTTCCTTGACTTCTTTGGGCTACTGCACTGTTGACCATGCTCCTCCTGGGATCCTCTGCTCACCTGTCACTATTACTTGTCATTATTTTCTTGTTTCTCTTTCCCATAGCCCTGAAAGTTCCTTTAAGTTTAGATCCTCTTATATTCATATGTTTTTTAAGTTCCTATGCTAGGCCCTCTTCCTCTCCCTCTCTACACTCATTCCCTGGATACCTACATTCAATTTCAATGTTGCAATTCTCTCCTTCATGGAACAATGGAAGTCCACATACCCTGGACAGAATTTTGGCCCTTATGACTAGCTGTATGGCCTCAGGCAAGTTAATTAACTTCAGTCTGTTTACTCACCTCTTAAATGGGGATAACAGTATCTATCTCCCAAGGCTGCTGTGAATATTAAATGAGGTAACAGTATAAGGTACTTATCTAACAATGTCTGGAACACAGTAGAGGTCAATAAATCTATATCTCTAGTCCTGGCCTCTCTTGAACCCCACACACCCACATTTCTAATTGTATGATACGCATTTCTACCTTAATGCCTCACCAACACTGAAAATTTGGCCAAGACCAAATGCATCACTGTCTTCCCCCCTTGCAGTTTCCTACCTTAATAACACCCTAATAGCTCAAGCTGGGAATCCTATGCATGTTCAGTCCCTCACTCTTAGGTCTAATTAGTCCTTGCACTGTCTTATACTTCTATCCCACTGCTGTGATTCAGGCCTCTTACTAGGACAATTTGTAACATCTTCCCAACTGGTATCTCTCCCATCTAGAGCAGATACATCCCTTTGCTAATAGAATACTTTCTCAAAAAGGGATCTCACCATGTCATTTCTCTGCTCAAAATTTCCCGTGTCTTCTCCCTAGTAACTATGGAATAAAGCCTAAACTCCTAGGTGAGGCATTAAAGCCTGCTAACAATTGTACCTCATCTCCCACTATATTCATTCCTTCAGCCACTCTGAATTATCTGCTATTTCCAGAACTTGAAATGCTTCTTCTTGCCTCTGTACCTTTGCTTAAATCAGTTCCTCCCTTCCACCCAACACCTCTCCTGCCTGTCTAAACCTCACTCATTCCTGAAGACCTAGAACAAACACTGTTTTTTACACAAACCTTTCCCTAATCCCCTACTCAGGATTAACTAACATCTCTCTTCTCTATGTTTGCAGAATACCCTGTTTATAACTCTGTAATGGCATGTACCATAGTCTACTTTATACTTCAATTTATAGGTTATACATTTGTCTCCTCTGCTATGCTGCCAGTGCCTTGAGAACAAGGAGACTAGGTCCTATGTATTTTCGTAGTCCACTGCCTGGAAATTGGTAGCCCTCATAGATGTTTGTTAAACTGAATAGAATAATTATATGATTCTATCATCTAGAATGCAGACCTACAGCACTTAAAAAACTAACTAAACAGAAACTACCTAAACCAATAATCGAACTTAATGTCACTGATAACAGGGCAAATGGTCATGGTGTGCCCTCCTGTGATGAAGACACGAAGTACTCTAAGTAGTATTCTTAAACCAAAAATGTTTAATGTGGATTTACTCATGAGGAACCAAATCAGATAAATCAAAACTGCAGGACATTCAGCACTGCAACTGGCTTGGACTCTTCAAAAATTTCAACTAATGAACCTCTGCCCCTTTCCCCCTCCCCCCACCAAAAGGCCATGAAACTGCTGTGGATTGAAGATCAAAGACAAATGGCAACCAAATGCAATGTGGGATCCTTGACTGGATCCTGGATTAAAAATACTAAAGAACACAGTGGTCACCTACTGGGGAAATGTGATTTTGAGATTAGTGTAATCTCAAAAGTATAGTCCATGGGCCCAGGCTGATCTGTAAACTATTACTGATAAGTGGTAAGATAAGTATAAAAGTTGAGAACGAACATTTAGAAATGTTTAGAGAAATGTGACAATTTTATGTCTGTTTAATAATAAAACAATTGGGCTTGTGCTTTGTATATATGCTGTTTTTTTATTTATTTTTTTTATGCTTTTTTTTAAATTTCATTTTTCTAGTAATCCATTTTATTGTATATTACAAAAATGCTGGTGATGGACTGGAAGTTTAAAAACAGATCCTTTACCACAGATAGTCTGAGAAGTACTCTATGAGAGAAAAGTATTGTATCAATCTTAAATTCCCTGAGTGTGATACTTATACTATGGTTATGTTAGAGATAAACGCTTAAGTCTTTAGAGGTGAAATATCACGATGCTTACAAAAAGCAGCAAAAATAAATTTAAGTAAACATGTATACAAAGAAAGTATACATCTCGATAAAGAAAAAATTAACTAGACTTTTAAATCCAAAAGATGTATACCTGTTAAATATATATATATATATTTTTTTGCGGTACGCGGGCCTCTCATTGTTGTGGCCTCTCCCATTGCAGAGCACAGGCTCCGGACGCGCAGGCTCAGCGGCCATGGCTCACGGGCCCAGCCGCTCCGCGGCATGTGGGATCTTCCCGGACCGGGGCACGAACCCGCGTCCCCTGCATCGGCGGGCGGACTCTCAACCACTGAGCCACCAGGGAAGCCCACCTGTTAATTTTTAAATGACACGTTTGCTATCTTATAGCTCTAGTACAGAGAAAAATGAGATTTTTATTAGCACTAAGAGTGAGTAAAGATGTAGGAGATATCAGAGTATACTGAAAGCTAACAAGACTGCAGACCACTGCTTGCAGACAGTACTCCGATGTACTCTCTTCCTGCCCCGTGGGTGCTGCAGACACTCTATCTGCAGTGGTAGTGCTCCATGAAGCTTGTTTGGTAATCTGAAACTCTTGACAATGAAGAGCTCCAGATTTTTAAGTAACACTTCAGGATTTACACTTTTAAAAAAACCCAAAACCAAACTGGGAAAGAGATCATTATCCTTACTCACTATAATATTTTATTTCTAATTTCTACAAAATTAACAAAGATACACAGATCAAAATGCAAGTGGTTTTCTCCCTGAAAACTGTTAATTATAAATATGTGGACTAATAGGGAAAAGATTAATTTCACCAAATTAAAAAAATACAGAAACTGAGACAGCAATTGATGCTTGTAGAAAAAATGATGATGCTGTACTGAGAATGACTGCAGGTAGGAGCAGATGGCAATAACTCGCTTAATGGCACTGCTTACTGCATACCATGTCACACACGCTCACAGATGTACATCACCAATCTCTAAAATAACATCTCAGAGTAATGCAACCCAGTGCAAGACTTTTTACGGCAAAATCAATGCATCATCACTGTAAGCAGCAGAACACACAAATCATGTAAGAAGCTAAAATTGTGTTTAAAGACAAACTCATTTGGTCAGAAATAAGGCAAGAAAAAGAAAGGGAGAATAAAATAAGACTTTCCCAATCTGGAAGCTTAGTCTACTTTGTTTTTTTTTGTTTGTTTGTTTTTAAATTTGGAGCCTTTTTTTTTGAATTTTATTTTACTTTTTTATACAGTAGGTTCTTATTAGTCATCAATTTTATACACATCAGTGTATACATGTCAATCCCAATCACCCAATTCATCACACCACCACCACCACCACCACCCGCAGCTTTCCCCCCTTGGCGTCCATACATTTGTTCTCTACATGTGTCTCAACTTCTGCCCTGCAAATCAGTTCATCTGTACCATTTTTCTAGGTTCCACATACATGTGTTAATATACGATATTTGTTTTTCTGACTTACTTCACTTTGTATGACAGTCTCTTGATCCATCCACGTCACAACAAATGACCCAATTTCGTTCCTTTTTATGGCTGAGTAATATTCCATTGTATATATGTACCACATCTTCTTTATCCATTCATCTGTCAATGGGCATTTAGGTTGCTTCCATGACCTGGATATTGTAAATATTGCTGTAATGAACATTGGGGTGCATGTGTCTTTTTGAATTATGGTTTTCTCAGGGTATATGCCCAGTAGTGGAATTGCTGGATCATATGGTGATTCTATTTTTAGTTTTTTAAGGAACCTCCATACTGTTCTCCATAGTGGTTGTATCAATTTACATTCCCACCAACAGTGCAAGAGGGTTCCCTTTTCTCCAGCATTTGTTGTTTGTAGATTTTCTGATGATACCCATTCTAACTGGTGTGAGGTGATACCTCATTGTAGTTTTGATTTGCATTTCTCTAATAATTAGTGATGCTGAGCAGCTTTTCATATGCTTCTTGGCCATCTGTATGTCTTCTTTGGAGAAATGTCTATTTAGGTCTTCTGCCCATTTTTGGATTGGGTTGTTTGTTTCTTTAATATTGAGCTGCATGAGCTGTTTATATATTTTGGAAATTAATCCTTTGTCCGTTGATTCGTTTGCAAATATTTTCAAATTTGGAGCCTTTGAAACGCACATACTCCATTTTTTAACTTTCGTGGATGCTAATTTCTCAGTTACTGGTTTTTGCTTTACCTTCTCTGAAGAGGCAAAGGAAGACCTGCTTCTAAATATTTTCTAGGAGATGGGAGAAAAGACTGTCAGCTTTTTTTTTTTTTTTTTTTTTTTTTTTGCAGTACGTGGGCCTCTCACTGTTGTAGCCTCTCCCGTTGTGGAGCCCAGGCTCCGGATGTGCAGGCTCAGCGGCCATGGCTCACGGGCCCAGCCGCTCCACGGCATGTGGGATCTTCCCGGACCGGGGCACGAACCCGTGTCCCCTGCATCGGCAGGCAGACTCTCAACCACTGTGCCACCAGGGAAGCCCAGACTGTCAGCTTTTAAACTTGGCAATAAAGGCACTTTTTGATGAGTGTAGGATCTGAGTTTCAAATAAAGTCATATCAAAATTAAGCATAACATCAAATCAATCTTAACTGTTTTCACTTGAGACCTAGATTAACCTAGAAGCTAACTTTTACTGATAAATATACATGCCATGCCAAAAAAACAAGATGGCCCTTTAGAAACTAAGTAGGAATGAACCAGGCCCACACAGCACTTGGATATGACCAATTCTGGGCAAAGTCTGCTGAAAGTAGGCATCAGAGGAACTTAAAGACACTCTGCCATACTCCTAAGTTCTGGAGTTGGTATTATGGAGTATCATGTTCTTACTGATGCTATAAACTGCACTCTACCCACTTGAAACAAATTTTTTCAAGACCTAAATGCTTTACTTTTGTATTAACTTAGGCAGTAAGACTACATTCCAGTCTTAGCAATGAAATTGAGTCTCATGGGTCTGTTTGGATTTGACGGGCTCCTTTGTTTTTGTTTTTCGTACTTCAGCTTGAGAGCTAAATAGCAGCTCTGCTCTAGAAATGCCAGCAAAACACTGAAATATGAGTTACATTTCCTGGTAGCCAAGGACCACATAACCATATAAAGCAGGAAAACCAGTGTGCTTGACTTTCAGGGTTCCTAATAATCTTAACCATCATGTCATAGCATCTCAAATCCTCTTCCTTTAAGGGCATACCACTATTGTCTACATTTTAACTCTCCTTTTTGGGCTATCATTTTGAAGAGACTGCTTGACCCAAATGATGGGATCTTAGGCCAACTCTGATGAGCAAAGCTACTCCAGTGGAAGCAAGTCTTTTCCTACTCCATTTTATTCATCCTGGTTATTTACTACCAGCAAACAGGCAATTCTGCCATTCACAAATACTCTGACTGGAAATATGATTGCCTTTTCTTGGATCTGGTCCCTATTTTCTGGCATCAGTGGTGTCATTTCCCAACGTCTTCTTTTGTTCCCTGTTGACACTCTCAGACACGGCGTTTCATTCACACATATTGTGTCTGTAGAGTAAGATCCTGTGACGTGTTTGGGGACGACACTAGAATTCCCTGAAGTGGCTGCTGATATGCTGCAGCAAACCAATTTTTCATTAGAACTGCCACAAGGAACGGGAGCACCGGCTCTGACAACTGCCTGACTGGCCTTCACGCAGCGGCGGCAGGGAGCACCTGGTCCATGTGCAGGAGGTGAGAGTCCTCTCTAGGCACGTGTACTATTGCTGTGCCTTTCAAAGCAGTCCCTTGGCACAGCGGACTCCCACTTCCACTTTTTCTGCTTCTCTTGTGTCTAACACTATCTGATGATCCAGAATATAAAACACTATCCTCTTTGGTCCTATTTACCTCCACAAGTTATGGAATTTCTCAAACATGAACATGACTCCTAGCTCCCTACATCTTAAGTTATCTCTTGGGAACCGCACCAAGGGTAACTGATTCCACGTTCTAAAGTATCATGTTTTGAATGCTGATGTGCTAATAAATACATGATAGTTATAACTGAAAAAGATTATCACAAATCTAAGCATTTCAAATACATGGAAGGGACCAATAGATAGATTTTTTTTTAATACTTTCACCAAATTTTTAACTATTAACAAGTATACATCACCACCTCTGTTAGTATCATGAATCTGTGAACGGTGTCATGCTGGGCTGAGCATCACAGAAAGTGTCACAGAAAACAGTCAAAAGTCAAAATTATCTTCCTTGAGCTCACATTCCAGAAATTCCTGACGAGGGGAAGAATAATTTACTTTGCAAGGAGAAAAACCACCACAAGAACAGAAAATGCAGGCAACACACTAAGTGGAAATGGATCTGTGTATGCGTGTGAGGTGTTCTGGTGAAACAGAGATAATTGTATGTCAACAATATCTTCTTTAAAGAGACACAAATGCTGTAATGAAACAAATGAGTATGACATAAAAGAACTAGAAGTTCAACATATGCATATATGATTCTGTAATTTTTCTATTATAGAATAAAACCACGTTCTATTAGTTTTTATTACTGTTTATCTAGGCTGAGGTCTCACAGCTTGAATGATATGTGGAAAAGCTGGAGAAATAACAAAAATAATAAGAAAAAAGATTAGAAAATAAACAGAGAAAAGTTAAAGGAATTTGTACTATTTAGTCTGGAAAAGGAACAAGTGACTTAGGAGAGGACCTAGTGTAAGTCCAAGTATTGGCTTCCCAGCCTTCTGTAAGACAAGACAGGAGCTGGCAGAGTGAGGGATGGACAATTACTCAGGTCCCTCCCACTTTGAACAGTCCACCCTACACAATGTTCCTTTGCAGAGTAGGAAGACCTAAGCAGAAGGGATTTAAGCAACATGTCAGAAACTAGACAAACATTTGGGAAGTGCCAAAATCCATTCCCAGAAACAGGTGAGGAAATTAAGAAGGAAGACTGCTCTCTCTCCCTAGAAAGGCTTAGGTCAGCAATCCCAAATGGCACAATGAGGAATAGTGGTATCCCGAGATACGAGGTGTGTTCCCGGAAAGAGGTTAATAAGTTTGCCAAAACCCAAGTTAAATACAGTTAATTTCTTTACTGTAGAATTTCAGAGTCTTTAATTGCTAACATACGTTAAGAATCTCTAAAAGGCAGAGAATATGAAGCATTTCTTAAAATTTTCTAATAACAGAATGCTTTTTTCATGAAAGCCTGTTAATATGTTGGAGCTTTAATGTTCCAAGGAACACAGTTTGGGAAACGCTGGTTTAGGTGCAACTGAATTAGAAAGCAAGGAAAGGACAAGGTGGTACCTGGGGAATGTCTCCCAACTTTATGATTTTATGTATTTGGGCCAACTGGGATGCTGATCTGCTTTCTTTCTCCTACTTCTCATTTATGCCTTGACCTAGGCATAAGTCTACCTTCCATCAAATTATTATTTTCTCTGACTTTCCCAATTCTCCCACTGACTTGTCTAGACTATCAAAACTTTTCTTCCTTTCCTCTTTCCCTCCTTCCCTCCTTCGCTTTCTTCTTCCTTTCTTTTTCTTGTTAGTAGTCCTCTTTCTTCCATAAAAGTGCCTTCCTTTGCTTTCCATTTGTTAATAAGCAGTATCACTTTTCTTTCATTAACGAACACTTGTCATTGCTTTTCACTTAATACTAAGTTTCACTTTGATGTAACCATCTAGTTCATATTCTCTTCTATTTTTTCACCTATAATTTACTTGTATAAGACTTAAGGATTTCTCTAAGACTAAACCTGCTGTTCTGATGACTCTCTTATCTCCCTTTTCTCTACCATAATGACTCCCTATCTCTAGATTAGTCTATGAAGCCATCATCCCTTATCACTGAACATCCCTTCCAATAAATAATTCCTTACAGAAAGCTCTTCAAGGTGAGCATTATGCAATGCTGTTCCATTCTTGATTCTTAATCTTGTCATTATTAGATACTATTCATCAGCTATGTAGTGGTGTTCTACATACTTTATGAAAATAAGTATGCACTACCTACCCACAAGGAGTTTTCTCTGAAAGAGATAACACTGAGGTGGGTTTTCTCTCAGACACATGTGTAAAGTTTTATTTACTTTTTATTTTTTTATTTTAATAAATTTATTTATTTATTTTATATTTGGCTGCATTGGGTCTTCATTGCTGCACACGGGCTTTCTCTAGCTGCGGTGAGCGGGCTTCTCATTGCCATGGCTTCTCTTGTTGCAGAGCACAGGCTCTAGGCACACAGGCTTCAGTAGTTGTGGCACGTGGGCTCAGCAGTTGTGGCTCGCGGGGTCTAGAGCGCAGACTCAGTAGTTGTGGTGCATGGGCTTAGTTGTTCCAGGGCGCGTAGGATCTTCCCAGACCAGGGCTCGAACCCGTATCCCCTGCATTGGCAGGAGGATTCTTAACCACTGCGCCACCAGGGAAGTCCTAAAGTTTTATTTTTAAAATCTTTTCTCCATCTCCCAATAGAATACAATATTATGCCATAGATTTTTAAAAGGGAGGAGTCCTCTCATGTCTTAACACCACTAAGTTTCTTCTTCGCCCAAACTTGTGTCCCCTTCACTTGGACATGACCAACAGGCAGGTAAACATTTCAGTTAATTTTCAGATAAAAGTAAAATTCTTGCTGATGAAGTAGCTATCCCCTTCCTTCCTGCTTAAGCATTAAGTCTAGACCTTCCATGATAACAGATTAAGTAAGCAGAGATGCCATTCTCCTAGTAAGACAATAATAAAACCCTAATCATTTGTAGTTCTGGGCTAAAAAAAATCATTTTATCTAAGGAGTGATTCTCTGATAACCTGAAAACATTCCGATTTGATTAATTATATTTTTCTTACAATTTCAATTTATTTTTTCTTTTAAATTTTTCATTTTGACATAATTTCTGACTTACAAATAAGTTTTAAGATGGCACAGAGATGTCACTGTTTGCAGATGACATGATACCATACAAAGAGAATCCTAAAGATGCTACCAGAAAACTACTAGAGCTAATCAATGATTTTGATAAAGTAGCAGGATACAAAATTAATGCACAGAAATTTCTGGCATTCCTATACACCAATGATGAAAAATCTGAAAGAGAAATTAAGGAAACACTCCCATTTATCACTGCAACAAAAAGGATAAAATACCTAGGAATAAACCTTCCTAAGGAGACAAAAGATCTCTATGCAGAAAACTATAAGACACTAATGAAAGAAATTAAAGATGATACAAACAGATGGAAAGATATACCATGTTCTTGGATTGGAGGATCAACATTGTGAAAATGACTCTACTACCCAGAGCAATCTACAGATTCAATGCAATCCCTATCAAATTACCAATGGCATTTTTCACAGAACTACAACAAAAATTTCACAATTTGTATGGAAACACAAAAGACCCCGAATAGCCAAAGCAATCTTGAGAAAGAAAAATGGAGCTGGAGGAATCAGGCTCCTGGACTTCAGACTATACTACAAAGCTACAGTAATCAAGACAGTATGGTACTGGCACAAAAACAGAAATATAGATCAATGGAACAGGACAGAAAGCCCAGAGATAAAGCCACACACATATGGTCACCTTACTTTTGATAAAGGAGGCAAGAATATACAATGGAAAAAGGACAGCCTCTTCAATAAGTGGTGCTGGGAAAACTGGACAGCTACATGTAAAAGAATGAAATTAGAACACTCCCTAACACCATACACAAAAATAAACTCAAAATGGATTAAAGATCTAAATGTAAGGCCAGACACTAGCAAACTCTTAGAGGACAACATAGGCAGAACACTCTATGACATAAATCAGAGCAAGATCCTTTTTGACCCATCTCCTAGAGAAATGGAAATAAAAACAAAAATAAACAAATGGGACCTAATGAAACTTAAAAGCTTTTACACAGCAAATGAAATCATAAACAAGACAAAAAGACAACCCTCAGAATGAGAGAAAATATTTGCAAATGAAGAAATGGACAAAGGATTAATCTCCAAAATATATAAACAGTTCATGCAGCTCAATATCAAAAACACAAACAACCCAATCCAAAAATGGGCAGAAGACCTAAATAGACATTTCTCCAAAGAAGATATACAGATTGCCAACAAACATGAAAGGATGCTCAACATCACTAATCATTAGAGAAATGCAAATGAAAACTACAATGAGGTATCACCTCACACCAGTCAGAATGGCCATCATCAAAAGATCTACAAACAATAAATGCTGGAGAGGGTGTGGAGAAAAGGGAACCCTCTTGCACTGTTGGTGGGAATGTAAATTGATACAGCCACTATGGAGAACAGCATGGAGGTTCCTTAAAAAACCAAAAATAGAACTACCATAAGACCCAGCAACCCCACTACTATGCATATACCCTGAGAAAACCATAATTCAAAAAGAGTCATGTACCACAATGTTCATTGCAGCTCTATTTACAATAGCCAGGACATGGAAGCAACCTAAGTGTCGATCGACAGACGAATGGATAAAGAAGATGTGGCACATATATACAACGGAATATTACTCAGCCATAAAAAGAAACGAAATTGAGTTATTTGTAGTGAGTTGGATGGACCTAGAGTCTGTCATACAGAGTGAAGTAAATCAGAAAGAGAAAAACAAATAACGTATGCTAACACATATATATGGAATCTGAAAAAAAAAATGGTTCTGGGGGCTTCCCTGGTGGCGCAGTGGTTGAGAGTGCGCCTGCCGATGCAGGGGACACGGGTTCGTGACCCGGTCTGGGAAGATCCCACATGCCACGGAGCGGCTGGGCCCGTGAGCCATGGCCGCTGAGCCTGCGCGTCCAGAGCCTGTGCTCCGCAACAGGAGAGGCCACAGCAGTGAGAGGCCCGCGTACCGTAGGGTCAGGACAGGAATTAAGACGCAGACGTAGAGAATGGACTTGAGGACATGGGGAGGGAGAAGGGTAAGTTGGGACGAAGTGAGAGAGTGGCATGGACATATATACGCTACCAAATGTAAAACAGATAACTAGCGGGAAGCAGCCACATAGCACAGGGAGATCAGCTCGGTGCTTTGTGACCATCAAGAGGGGTGGGATAGGGAGGGTGCGAGGGAGACACAAGAAGAAGGAGATATGGGGATATATGTATATGTATAGCTGATTCACTTTGTTATAAAGCAGAAACTAGCATACCATTGTAAAGCAATTATACTCCAATAAAGATGTTAAAAAAAAAAAAAAAGATGGCACAGAGAGTTCCCCTATAACTTTCATCCAGATTCCCCAAATGTTAACTCTGACACATCTGTTTTATTCTTTTCTCTCTCTTTCTCTCTCAGACACACACATACACGGTTTTTCCCCTGATCCATTTGAGAGTAAGTTGCAGGCATTACATGCCTTTCCTATTTTGCTAATAAACAAGCAGATAGATAGGTAAATAAGATGGGTACACGAACAGATGTGATGAAGCAAGTATAGATAATGGGCATATTTTGGTGTTCATTATAAAATGCTTTCAACTTTTATTGTATGTTTGAATTTTTTCATAATAAAATGTTACGGAAAAAAATCAGAAAATCAACACTGATACAATACTATTGATATTTTCTGCAGACCTTATTCAAATAAAGTTTGCCAATGTCCCAGTAATGTTCTTTAAGCAAAAAAAATCCCAGATCAAGCCTTGTACCTTATTTAAATGTATCCTATTTTCTCTATTTCTCTGATGGGGCAACAAAGCAAGTCAGCTTTCTGATTATTCATGATTATGTGAGAGACCTAGGCTAAGGATAAATCAAAATACCAGAATATCCAAAACTCTGTTATTTTTGGCTCATAAATTGTCAGGCTTTTAAATGGTCCTTTGGGGGTTAGATATATCTCTATAATTATGGTTTGATTGAGTTTTAAAATTAAAATTCCATTCGAATGTTCTGAAAACACCCAAGCTCACTGGCACAAGAAGTGTTTCTGTAGTAAAGTTTGCCTCGAGGAAAACTGTCCTCAGTGGAAAATTTAGTTGCAGACAGTCTATGACGTAGATAGCATGCCCAAGGTGCGTGAAAGCTGACAAGGCATGGACTCGAGGATGCCATTCCAATGCTTTACAATCCTTTGCAAAAACAGGTGTCAAGGTTATTTTTATTAATGTATCTTTTTTTTGGACCCTTAAAATAAACCTAAGGAAGGGTATTGAGGAGGGTTTTTTCCCCTCTTCTCAGAATAAAAATGTGGAAAAGGTTTAGCTACTTCTACTATACCCTGCTTGCCACTCAAACAAGTTTATGTGGTAAACTGTCTCCATACTGAATGGCTGACTGCCTTTTATAATCTGAATTAGAAAATGCAAAAAAAAAAAAATCCTTTAAAGTCAAACAGTGGAATTAACATATGAGCAGAGCTCCTGTGGGCATTTAAATCCGTAATTAAAAAGCCTGAGACACGTTGGCTTGGCAATCGTTATTGTCTAACGTGCACAGATAGCCAAAAGGTACTGAAATGCGACATTCTGTCCCACATGACTCACTCAGCAGAGGCAGCCTCACGAAGAATGCCGAGAAGGCCTTACATCTTTAAATGCCTGGCCCACCAAAGGTCTTTCCCCCAGCACTGAAAAATGCCCAGAGGTCCTGGGGAGAGAAGGTTGAGTGTTTAGAACTCAGAAAATCTGCTTTTGCTAGCATGCTCCATTTCCATGCAGGAAAAGGAATCCTTTTCCAAAAAATTAAAAGTCGGAGAGAAGGAACACACGCACAGACGCACGCAAATCATCATTCCTATCTGATGTGTGAGAGCACAGCACACAGCACAGCAATCTAGCTACGAGCCTCCTAGATTATAAATAGGCCGCCAATCCAAGCAGCAGCTGTCTCACATCGCTCTGCTTTTTCTCCCTGATTTTATTATATTTCAAAGATGAAGCACAGATTTCTAAAAGTTTTCTCTATGTTAACAGGTACAACACGCACAGGCCAAGGAAATTTGTTTTTAAGATTATGCACATCAAACAATATTCCATGCTAATCTGCCATTGTTTACCTTATTTATACATGTATAAGGGGTTTAACAGGTTTGTACTCCTGCATTTTCTGTTATAAATTAGGCCCTCCGTATTATAATTCTGCACTCAATCGCAGTCAACCAAGAAATTGCCTTTATAAAGGCAACTGAGCACTGTGCCCTTTCTGGACTTTGAAAACAGTACTACCTACACCTGAATGCAGACGCCTGCACAGAGAACACACAAAATACAATGCGATTTGATGAAGTCTTTAATGCATACAACTCTTTCAAGAACAAAGCAAACCAATCAACTAAATGTGCTACTTAAGATCTTTATACCCAAGTTCTGAAGACATTCCCAATTCACCTTCCATCACATGAGGACTAAGCCAAAGCTACTGAGAGACACCTTTTGTTCCCATATGGAAAAGCTTCCTTCTCAGAAATCAGTATTCAGGGGACACCTTCTAAACAATTATTCCTATCTCCTCTTTATCCTGTTTTCAGCATATAATTCACTTTGGGAAGATACTTAATAGGCAAAGTGGCCATTATTTTACTTTCTTGTTTATGGTCAGTACATTAAGAATTCCTACTTGGCTGTCACAGAAATGTCACCCCTATACATGATGGACCCTATATTATGCCAAGGGAAAGCAGCCTAAACTACCATTTTCTTTCTTGGCCAACAAGGAATTCACTTCAGCCTAATAACACAAGCAGGGTTAACATTTACTACAGTTGGAATTAATAGAGTGGTAGTTAGTTCTCTAAGTGCTTGAGTTGGGAATCTCCGGGGACAAATTTTTTTGAAGGGTGGGCTTTGGGGGAATACAACAAAAAAGGATTTGAAAAAGTTGTCTTACCCAAAAAACTACACTTGTATTCTTAATTATCCTGAAAACTTCAACTTCCCAGCATTTGTTTGGTGTCAAGATACAAAATTATTTCAGTTTTCAAGTACATGCACATACAGTTGTCATCCTGAACTATAAAAATAAAAAAATACTGCACATCAAAATATTAACAGTTGAGCACTAAGCTTACAAGCACATTTTGCTTTGCTGACTTAATTGAAGGTTTTACAATAAAATATATTATTTTCATAATTAAAATAGTAATTATAGTAGCTACTATATTTTGAGGAAAAAATGTTTTCCCCTCCTCATACTAAGGCTTCCTGATTCAGCTGCAATGCTCACGTTAAAGTCTATATGTTAAAAATACTTCTTTACACTTTAAAAGCTTGCCTTTTAAAGCCATTTTTAATTTTTCACTTGCTTTAAGTGTGTATTAACACATCCCTGAAGGACACATGAACAAAGGATGAATCCTATTGGATCTCCAAATTGAGCAGAAGTCCAACGTTGATGTGATCATGGTTTATTAATCTGAATTTCCCCTTTCCAAAACAAAACATATCTGCCATGACAAAGTAAACTTTGGGGCTATCAAAGAATTAATTCAGGAAGTCAATGATAACTTCTTGTCTCATAATCTTTGGCAAATTTTTTGCACTTAATGTCCTGAGATACTTTTCACTAATTAATTCTACTTGATACTTACTGAGTTTCACAAAGTTTCATGAACTACTTAGGTTGAATTTTTCCTCATAAAATAGATTCCCCAAACAATATATTCTCTATTCTAGAGCCCCAACTAAGTAACTGTTCTGAAAACAGACTTTTTTTTCCTACTCAAGGTTCTCTTTGAGCTTAAGGTTCAAAAAATTCTTCACTGTCTTCATTGTTAAACTATATTTCCTTAAATATAACCTAAAAACCTAGCAATAAATTCCACGTCATTTCCAATAGTACACCTGAAATAAAAACAATAAATCGTCACTGGAATGCTTTTAGTTAAAAGTAGTTCAACTTTACTCCACCTTACCTATCCTGCAGTTACACAGTAAAAATAACAAAGGCATAGAAGAAAATAAAAATGTGAACTTCTAAGTTGGGAGCGGGAGACGGTTAAAATACTCTATTTATAAAAGTGTTTTAAAAGATGTATCCTTTGAATGGTGTTTTACAACTTGATTTGATAATTATCCTTCTCACTGAAATTTATTCTCAAAACTGGAATGTAATACTACCTATTGCAAGAAGAAAGCCCTGACATATAGGACTGATACAGTAGGTTGTTACTCATAACAGCCTTTGGACAAAGAATCAACATGAAACAATAGAGCAAACTGCTGACTCTATCTGGAGAACATCTTGCTAATACATTAAAAGTTACTGTAGGTTTAGAATCCCAGCCTCTGAAAAGAACTATCCAGAGAATATGACCAAGCTACATTTTTGGTTTCTATTCTCTGATTTCCTTAAGTGAGTATCAAACAAACAAAAATTATTTTTTCTTTCTATACGCTCTCCTGCTCCAATCAAGAATGCTTCTTTCACTATAAGAGGACAATGAACAATCTTTTATTCTAATCATATTATTTGCCCAGGTTTTTAACATTTGTCTAACATTATGATGATCAGATTCTTTGAATCAGTGGGGGACTAAAATCGGAAAAATAATCTGAAAACAGACAATGGTAAAGTATTTTTTTTCAGCCCAAAATGTACAAGTAAGCTACTTTTCATTAGTCTACCACTCTCTGAATGTTACTAAAATTTAACTTTTTTTTTTTTGCGGTACGCGGGCCTCTCACTGTTGTGGCCTCTCCTGTTGCGGAGCACAGGCTCCGGACGCGCAGGCTCAGTGGCCATGGCTCACGGGACCAGCCGCTCCGCGGCATGTAGGATCCTCCCAGACCGGGGCACAAACCCACATCCCCTGCATCGGCATGCGGACTCTCAACCACTGCGCCACCAGGGAAGCCCCTAAAATTTAACTTTATATAACAACCTTGAACACAAAACTCAAAAAAATCTTTTAACCCCACAATATTGTAAACCAACTATACTCCAATAAAAATTTTAAGAAAGATCTTTTAACCCTAAAATACATACTTCTTAGATCTTTGAAAGAAACAACCTCCATCATAAACATAATAAAATTTGTGTTCAAATAATATTTTAAGCTTTCATTCAACTATTTTCACTTACATTTTTTAATCTGCAATTTTCAGAACTTTAACATCATTTCTTCTGAACTACATTTTATGAGTGTGTGAGTGTGTGTGTGTGTTTATGCAACCAATTTCCACTATTTTGGAGTGGGCTGGGACTAGAAAAGAATGCTGATTTCAGAACCGTAGCATCTATCCATATTTGCTCATAAGTAAATAAATGTTTTAAATAGCAAATAACGCAGAACCAGAAGGAGCTAGAGACTATATTACTGAGTGGAGTTCTACGAGAAATTCTTGTACAAGAGCGTACTTAGTAAAGAAGTGCCCTCGTGCCATCCATTTTTAGCCTCCCCAGCTCAAAGTCTCAGAATCATCTCTCATTGTTTCTTCATCTGCCTTATGGCCCAGTTTCAACCAATTCCTAATCCTGTTGATTCTTGTTCACCTCCGCAGTCCTATTCATTCCAAACCTCTCTTCCTCGTACTTCTTGCCCCTTACCTGTGTCAGAAATAATTTCCTTATCCCTAAACTGCAATAATATGATTCTAACTCTACGTCTGCACCCCATTTCTCCCTTTCGATACAATGCCGTCAGATTAATTTCAAGAAAGCATAACTCAGATTGATTATGTCACTTCCATGGCCAAAAAAAAAAAAAAAACCAACAGCAAAGAATCATAGACTATTAGAGTGGTAGAGTGGGATGGAGCCCTTGTGGTCCCTGAAACCATGAGCTGAGAGAGAGGAGGAAGGGAAGGTAATGGAGCTGAAGCCTAGAAACAGGAACCCAAAGACAGTCCACAGGACACAATGAGGTGGACATGTGGCAGGATTCAACCTAATTGTTTATGCAGACTGCACAAATTCATTTCCTATAAAGTTTGTAATAAACATGCATAACAAGGCAGTATATATTTTAAATTGTTTAGTTAGTAGATTCATTTCTCTTTAGATTAACAGGCACTCTGAGGCAGGTCAAATCAAAAGGGTTTGGCCGGGACTCTTCCTCTGGTTTTGTCTGTAATGCCTAACAGTGCCTAGCAAAGGATGAAATAATCTCATTTCTTTCAGAGACTTTATTAACACTATACACAAAAGCTGGAATTATTCTTAAGTTTTCAGAAGTGACACTTACCCAGAGACTGTGGAAATGGGGTGAGACATAAATGCTTAATTAAAGTTAGCAGCACTATTATGAGTCCAAGGTTCTGGATTGGATTGTGTCACACAATTACCCAATTTCCCCAATGCATGTCTCTGCCCCACCCCCCTGCCTCCTTTTCCTAACCAAAATGAAAACCATAGCTCTATAAGCTGATAGCTTAGATCACAGTCAAAGCCAAAATCTTAAGAGCTGCTTTAAAAAGAAAACTGTCCTAATGTATAAATTTCTCAAAAGGAAAGACACTAGAGTTTGACTTAGATAACTTCTAGAGCAACATCCAGTGTCCTTAGGATCCTGTTACATGAAATGATGCCCATCTCCTAAGAAAAAAAGGGGGAATATCCCTACATTTTCCTGTTTATAAACATAATACAATTTCATTTAAAATGTTTCAAAATACTAAAATATCAAGTAATCATCCATCTGCCTCAGAGATAAGCACTGTTATTTGTTTGATTTATTCTTTCTGATGTTTTTCTAATTTTATATAACAATATTGGGATTGTATATCATACATTGTTCTGCCCTTACTTTATTTAACAATATGTCATGGACGTGTTTCATGTCAATACATGTATCACCTACTTCTTTTTCTTAACAACTGCACTTATAAATACATCATACTTCATTTAACCAGTCCACTACAGTGAATGTTGTTTTCAATTCTCCACTGTTATAAAAAAAAAAAAAAGCTTTAATGAACAATCTCGTAAAAATATCTTTATTTATTTACCTGAATCTTTCCTGAGAATAAATTCTTAGAAGTTAGGTTGCTAGGTTAAAGGGTAGATCAATTTAAAACTTGGATTCCTATTCCAAAACTGCTCTCCAGAGAGGCTGTGTATTCTCTTCAATAGTATGTGAACTGCCTGTTTGTCTATTCCTTACAAGTACATGGACTTGACACCTTTAAAATATTTTTACCAGTTTGATAAGCAAAAAATATTTCATTATTGTTCTATTTATAATTCTTTGATTAGTGAAAATGAGTAACACTTCATATCTACTGGCCACTAGTGATTTTAATACAGCGAACAATTTATACAGAAGTGTTTGTGTGTGCGTGCATATGTATGTATGAATGTGTATGTATGTGTATATACATACATACATATCTCTAATAAACAGGTTATTATCAATCTTTTTGCATCCCTGTGAGCCCCTCTCCAACTGCATCCCTCTCCTTCTGCCCAAGAGGTAGTTACTTTTCTGAAATTTTTTTAATTATTCTTTTTCCTTTATAACTTTACCACTTAGGTAACTATCCACCCACAATGTTTTATCAGTTTTGATATTTTTTCTGTGACTTGTATTTCTTTTTTGCCCAATATTGTGAAATTCTCCATGTTGATACATATGCCTGTAGTTCATTCATTTTTTTAAAAAGTATAGACAGTATTCCACTGTGGAAATTTACCATAATTTATCTATCCTGTCAAAGGACATCTAGATTGGTTCAATTTTCTGTTATTATTTAAAAGGCTGCTATGAATATTCTAGTATAAGAGGGCCTCTAGAGCTGCATTGTCCAATACAGCATCCACTAGCCACACAGGGCTATTGAGCACTTGAAATGTGGCTACTTGAGGTTATGTTGTAAATGCAAAATATACACACCAGATTTCAAGGGAAATATCTCACTGGTCATTTTTAATACTGATTATATGTTGAAATGATAATATTTTAAATATATTTATATCTAAAGAAAGTTTAGAGTTAATAAATTTAATAAAATATACAATTAAATTAATCATTATGATATAATTACAATTAATCATCTGTTCACTTTTTTGTAATGGGGCTACTAGAAAACTTTAAATTACATATGTGGCTTCTGCTCTATTTCTATTAGACAGTGCTGCTCTAGGGTATGTACCTAGGAGTACAACTGGTGGGTCACAACATATACACGTCTTCAAATTTGGTAGAAAACACAAAATTGTTTTCCAAAGTGGTTGAACCAGTTTACATTTCATCCAGCAATATACACGGTTTCTTGCTACTCTATCTTTGGCAACAGTTTTTGCTGTTGGATATTTTAATTTTTGCCAATCTGGCAGAAGCAAAGTGGTATCTCATTGTGATTTTAAATCTCATTTCTCTAACTACTAATAAGGTTGATCAACTTTCATATATTTGTCCATTGAGGTTTCCTTCTCTCTATGTATACTAACATGTTTCCTTCTTTTGTGAACTGCCTATTAATGTCCTTTGCCTAATTTTCCCTTGGGATGCTCATCCTTTTCTTAACGATTCATAAGAACTCTTTAAATATAAGACTAATAACCCCTTGTAAGACATGTGTTGAAATATTTTTCTTGGCTTTTTTATTGCTGTTCTTGCAATTTTGTTTTTACTGCCTGTGCCTTAAAGAAGGCTTTTCTTCTTTTTTCCCATTATGTTATTTAGTCTTTCCCTGTATGGTTTCTGGTCTTCTTATCATGCTAAGGAAGTCTTCCACACTCCAATATTTTTTGTAAAACCAACAAAACTGTTTTCTTCTAGTATTTTTATATTTTACCTCTAATCCACTTTATTTTTCTTATTTTATTTATTTTTATTTTTTTTGCCTCATTGGGTCTTCATTGCTGCACGTGGGCTTTTCTCTAGTTGCAGTGAGTGGAGGTTACTCTTTGTTGCGGTGTGCGGGCTTCTCATTGCGGTGGCTTCTCTTGCTGTGGAGCACGGGCTCTAGGCCTATGGGCTTCAGCAGTTGTGGCACGCAGGCTCAGCAGTTGTGGCTCATGGGCTCTAGAGCGCAGGCTCAGTAGTTGTGGCATGCGGGCTTAGTTGCTCCGCAGCAGGTGGGATCTTCCCGGACCAGGGCTTGAACCCATGTTCCCTGCATTGGCAGGCGGATTCTTAACCACTGCACCACCGGAGAAGCTCTCTAATCCATTTTAAATGTATTTTTTGAGTATGATGTGAAATAGAGGTAAGAGCAGACAAAAACTAGAGTGACCGTCAGCTCATCACAAGTCCCTGAGTGGCTGTGGCTGTGCTCCCTACTTTCCTTTTTTTGAGAAGGCTTTCTTCTTACCACCACCCTCCTTCCAATGCACACAATTATACACACACACACATGCCCCCACAGAAACCAACACACACTCAGTGTAGGAGCTCACATTACCCTGTCTCCCTGGACACAGAAATTGCTCTAAGCCTTAGATGGGGACTGTGGGCAAGCATGTGACCGAAGCCACAGAAATCAAAGTACTTCCTCAGGGATGTTCAACATGGAGATAAGACTAGAGAGTACTTTTCTTCACAAGGTGACAAAGTTCTGAGCCTGGAAACTGCTGGAGGCTACATTCCCTGCCACACAGTTAAGTCTACCAGAGGAGAAAATAAAGCTGAGAACATAAGATGTAAGAGAAAGAATATCTTAGCTATTGAGTCCATGAGGGCTAAGAGGTTTGCTGCTTCTTGAATTCCTGAAGCTTAGTTGTTCAGCTATTCCCTCCTTTCAATGATACCTTTAAATCTTTCCAATAAATTCTTTTTGGCTTAAGCTAGTTTGAGTTGAGTTTGCAATATGCAACCAAAACAGTCCTAACTAGTGTATGAATCTCACTTGATATTTTTCCTTAAGTGGATAGCTAATTGTTCCAGTATCATTTATTAAATCATCCATCTTTCCCTACTTCTATAATACATTAAATTCCAACTTATATTAAAGTTTTGTTTTTGAGTTTGTTTTGTTCTGCTGATGTGTTTGTTCCTGCCAGCATAACACTATTTCCCCTATTATAACTTTCTAGTATGTTTTTGATTCTGGCAGTTAATTATTTCACTACACACATTTATTGAACACATTACATTGTACAAGGCACAGAGAATATCCCCTTGAATAAAAAGATGATGTCCTAACTCTCATTGGAGTTTAAAACCTAGATCCAAGAAAAGATAAAGAGTTACAATAAAATAAAATGAGTGCTAGATTAAAGGGAATAGGATGCACTAGGTGAACATCCAACAGTTGGACCTAACCTGATGTAGAGGTCAGGGAAGGCTTCTAGGAGGAAGTGGTTTTTACACTGAGACCTGAGGATGGATATGAGTTTGCGAAGGTGGGAAGAACAGTACCTCAGAAGGAAGAATGGTTAAGTTCAAAGGCACAGAGGATCAGGGCCCATTTAGTTAGTGAGAGAAGCCCCCAAATGGCTGGTGTTTGGAATGAGAGAAAGAGTAGAATGAAGAGAGGGTGGGAAAGGTAGGTGAGGATCATACAGGTTTTTAAGTCATCTGGGGATTCTGGACTTAGTCCTAAGAGCAAAGAGAAGACATTGAGGGGTTTTAAGCAAGGATTCAGATCTGTGTTTTTGAAGACTCACTCTAGTTACAGTAATTGGAAGGGAGGAAGACCGGAAGCAAGGAGATCCACAAAGAGCCTCTTTTAATAAGCCAGGCAAAAGATGATAATGGCGTGGACTAAAGCAGCGATTATGGAAAGAAGATAGACTTAAGAGCTATTTAAGAGGAAGACTGGCAGGACCTAATGACTGAATTTTGGAGATGAGTAAAAGGGAACAATCAAGGATGCCCTTCAGGTTTCTGGCTTTAATATTATAGTAGACAGTAATATTTAAAGCAATAATATTTAAAGCAATAAGGAACATCAGGGGAAACAAGCTGGAGAGAAGATAATGAGATCAGTTTGGGACATCCTGAGTTGGAGGAACCTGTGGGACATTTAAGTGAAGTTGTTCAGTAGCAGCTGGATTACAGGTCTGGGCCAGAAGTGTACCATCCCCCATTACTCTTTTCCAAAGTTTCCTTGGTTACATTTAGGTGAACTTTTTTTATTTATTTATTTATTTAGCGGTACGCGGGCCCCTCACTGTTGTGGCCTCTCCCGTCGCGGAGCACAGGTTCTGGACGCGCAGGCTCAGCAGCCATGGCTCACGGGCCCAGCCGTTCCATGGCATGTGGGATCTTCCCAGACTGAGGCACGAACCCGTGTCCCCTGCATCGGCAGGCGCACTCTCAACCACTGCGCCACCAGCGAAGCCCTAGGTGAACTTTAGAATCAATCTGTCAAATTCCTCAAAATATCCACTGGATTTTGAATGGAATACTATTAAATGTTTAGATTTCAGAAGAATTAACTTCTTTAAAATGTTGACTCCATCCAGAAAGAAGATACAGATCTTCATTTATTCAAATCCTTTTATATCCATAAGTATAGGTAAAGGTACAGGTATTATACATTTCTTGTTAAGTTTATTTCTATCTTTTAAAAGATTTCTTGCTTTTGTAACTAGATAATTTTTTCCATTATTATTTCCTCACAGAATATACTCCTGATATGAAGGAAAGTTCTTGGCTTTGATTTTATCCTGTAGGTGGCCACCTTATTGTTATTAGCTGTAGTAATGTTCATTGATACTCCTGGTTTCTCTAGGTAGACAATCACATCATCCACAAATAATGACAATACACATCTATTGTTCCAACAGTATTTTTCATGCCTTTTTCCTATGTTATTGTACTATCTAGAACATCCAGAATAATCTACTCTCTTTTTACCCCTTGGTCAGTATTGCTAATGGTTTGTTAATTTTGTTGATAACTTCAAAGAATCAACTTCTCATTTTGTTTACTGATTCTTTCTTTAATTCTGACTAATTTGACTGAAGCACATCCAACCAAAGTTTTTCAGACAAAAAGTTTCTCGGAAAGGCTATATGAAAAGTATACTTTGTGAGTCCAAAAATGTCTTTTACCCTCACACCTAAATGACTCATATCCTAAATATAAAGTTCTAGCGTCACAATCCTGTATCCTCACGCTGATGAAAAATGTAACGTTCATCTGATTTTTATTCCTTTACAAGTAACTTTTTTGGTTGTCATTATTAACTATTGAGAGGTTAGTGGGATTCTTCTCCTTAAGTACTTAACATTTTTAGCAATAGGATGAGTCCTTTTTTCCCAAAATAATCTCACCTGATGCTAAGCTTTACCTATCTGAGGCTTTTTTTCAGCTCAGAAATTTTTTTCTTCTGTAAGTTCTTTGATCAGTTTTTCTTTTGAAACTATTATATAGATATTAAATCACTTAGATCTAGTATCCATGTTTATTTTTCTCTCTCATATTTCCCACCGCTTTGACTTTTTGCTATGTTACAGGAAAATTTAATTTTCTTTTGACTTACTGATTCATCTTCTTGCAGAGTCCACTGTGTTATTCACTCCCTCTATTACATTTACTTCTGAATACGCCTATTCATTTCAATCTTTCAAAAACTATTTACTGAACACCTACCATTTGCCTGATCACACTCTAGTCTCTTGAAGGAGGTAAAGCTGTGTGTCTGTTTAAGAGCTTCCCAGGCACAGAGAATGGCCACTCTAAAGCCTGAAGGTGGGAAGAGCCCAAAAGGTTCAAGAACAGCAAGGAGCCCCATGTGGCTGGAGGAGAGGAGGAAATGAGGACAGGCCATGAGACCTTACAGGCCACATAACTGACGGTAATAAGGATAGCCTGTTTTTGTTTTACTGATGAAATAATATCCTCTCAAACCTCAGTGAGAATACTAATGAAAAATTTAAAAAGTTATCTCCTGTTTTCTCACATTAGCTGCATTAGCAGAGGTGGGGTGAGGGATCTGGTTTGACTGCTCAGCTTCATTCCCCACTTTCAAGCTGTTGATTCTCTTCATATAACTAGTAATTTTTTTCTTGTCTGCTTATACATACAAATAAAGGTTTAGCTAATCAATATATGTGTGGCCATGAAAGTCCAGAAGAAGGCTTTGTCCCAGGCAAAGTGAATGTGTGGGGAAGTCTCAGAATACACATGTAAGTACAGGGCCCATCTTGAAAGGAAGCAGTTCACCATAATTTTTACTACAATATTAATTCTCAGGAAGCATGTAATGGTCAGCACAGGGAGCTCTAACTTAAACCTAGAGACCTGTACTCTAATAGTCATACGCTTCATATCAGTCAATAATATCTTAAAAATCAAGACAGGTATAGGCTTAGTTGTAGATTATAACGACTGAATTCAATTCTGCATTTCACTCCACCCTTCTCAGTAGTAAAGACAAAAGGTCAATATTATAAAGAGCAAACTAAAATTACAGAACACTATCAGGACCTCAGTTAAAACTGCACAATCTGCAGCTTTCTAGACTCCTTGACTAAAGTCAGAGAAAATAAGTTAAAATTCTTCCTATGATTAAAAATATCTGCATGAATGAAAAACACTGAATGCTTATCTATCTGTTTCCTTTTCTGCATCTTCCCAACACTTCCAAGCAACACATCTATGAAAAAACCCTCAAATAAGTTTACTATTATTTGATACGGACAGCATTTTTTGGGAAAAGAGATTAGACCTTTTATAAGCCTAAAGCACATGTAACTGAAAATGTTCCAGTAGGAGAATTTAACCTTCCAAGTCATTTTGTGCTGGCTCTGAGTATGAACTATGCCAGATATAACAGGGTTACTAGATTTGGTTTCTTCTGAACAACCTCTGGCAGTAATCCCAAGTGACTTTTCACTCTACTCTTGTATTTTAGTGGGTAGAATATAAGTCACATAGGAAACAGAATTTCATTAAACCTAGTGGTCCAACCTCAGTGGTGAATGGTGGTAGGATGGAGGCAGGGTTGGCTGGTAGTGGAAGAAAATACCTACACTACTCAGTGATGATACTACTTGTAGTTATAAACAAAGAAAAACACTATGTTACACAAACTATAATAAAGTTTTTTAGGGAATCTTTCATTCCAAAATAATTTAGCAATATAATTACAAGTAGGAGATATAATTTGTGGATAGCAATTTTAAAAACATGGGGAGGGAGAGGGCTTGTGGCACTACAGCGCTTGTATAATCTAAGGTGATTTTCAGAGTAAAACAGCTGGATTACTCATTGTAGTATATTAGCGTTTAGCAACTAATATGATCTAGTGTATGGAAAATAAGAGTATGTGCTAAAGGACTACTTTAAGAGGTCCTGCTGGTAAACACTTGCTCACAATTCAATCCTGAAGCATCTTATACAAAATTGCATACTATGGTGAGGAGTGGAGAAGTCTATAGATGTTCAAGTTTAAATACCACTGCAATTTTTTCTTATAGCACTGATTCTCTTTCATGAATTGATTATTTAAATAGTAAAAACCCAGGAAGAGCTCCCCCATTCCTCTCTGGTTAAATGTAAATCTAACATGGAAGCAACATAAGTGTCCATTGACAGATGAATGGATACAGAAGATGTAGCACATATATACAGTGGAATATTACTCAGACATAAAAAGAAACGAAATTGAATTATTTGTAGTGAGGTGGATGGACCTAGAGTCTGTCATACAGAGTGAAATAAATCACAAAGAGAAAAACAAGTATCGTATGCTAACACATACATATGGGATCTGAAAAAAAAAATGGTTCTGGTCAACCTAGGGTCAGGACAGGAATAAAGACGCAGACGTAGAGAATGGACTTGAGGATACAGGGAGGGGGAAGGGTAAGCTGGGACGAAGTGAGAGAGTAGCATTGACATATATATACTACCAAATGTAAAACAGATAGCTAGTGGGAAGCAGCTGCATAGCACAGGGAGATCTGCTCGGTGCTTTGTGACCACCTACAGGGGTGGGATAGCAAGGGTGGGAGGGAGATGCAAGAGGGAGGGGATATGAGGATATATGTATACATATAGCTGATTCACTTTGTTATACAGCAGAAACTAACACATCATTGTAAAGCAATTATACTCCATTAAAGATGTTAAAAAAAATGTAAATCTATTCACCCTTAGGACTACACTGACAGAGCTCAGAGGAGGGTACTACACACCCACACCCACTCACACACCACACAAGATTAAGGTTCTTGATCTAGCAAGATTAAGGACTTCCCAGGTTGGTCCCATCCTTTGTCAGTGTACCAGATTTAACTACGCCTGTATATAATAAATAGGTCATCCTTGCTGATTTTTCATGCTGAAGATAATACAGTGAGCACTAGATACACGCATTCATTTCTCTCTCTCTTCATTAAAACACATACAAAAATCCAACCTCCTATTCTCCTTCCTTTTTCCATCATCTCCTTCCCCAATGACCCCCAAAACACACTGTGAAACACAGAAGCAAAACTGGTCATATTTTTAAAAACTGAATTTTCATAACACACACAAATGCTTCTCAAACACAGTAAAAGTCACTAAAAAAAGAAAAAAAGTTAGAAGGATGGAAAAGACAAGTTGTTAACAAATGAGATCTTAGAAACATTGGGATGTAGAGAGAAAGTACTATGTTGACTACTGATTTGTGTGTGGTTATTTCTGTTGAGCAATGACTTTTTTTGCTGCACACTACTAAACGCTTCAAAAAACGGATTATTTTTAGTCATCTGGGTCAAATTTATCTTGGGTACATTAACCAAGGGGTTAATCTGAAAGTTAGAAGTTTCTTCTCCTTGGTTTCAACTATAGGCAGGCCAAGATTACCTGCTTCTTTCAGCGGTGGTGTGATCTACTTAGTAAAGTATTCACGTCAGGATTCTGAAGGTACAGGTTCTGCCCAACTTGTTGCTTTGTAAGCATACCTAATACATGAAGACCCAGATTTAAAATAAATTAGGAAGCATCTCTTGGTTTTATTTTTATTACTTTTTATTTTGTAAAATTTCAAACATACAGAAAAGTTCAAAGAATAATACAATGACCCCTTCAATAAACCAATATCCATATATCCTCCCACCCTTCTCCAAATCATCATGTATCTTTTTTTCCCCGTGAACCATCTGAAAGTAGACAACACAACACTTCATCCTTAAAACACTTCAGTAGTAGGCATTTCTGTTACAGAAAGATTGCATGCATTATAGTAATGATATACTCCAGAAGATTCCTGAGAACAGGATTCATCTAATTCATTTTTTAAATCCTGTACGTCTGTTTAACTATTAAAAATGGCAATTTCCCCTACTATATTTAATATGGTTTTAGATCTTCAGAACAATCTTTTGGAACACACAGTCTAAAGAAAGGTAAATAAGTAACTCCTCAGAATTAACAGTTCAATAATATTCTCGCTATTTTCCAGGGCATCAGGCAAATAAATATAGTGCTTATCATTTTAATAAAAGCAAACACATCTTGGGTCTGTGGGAGAGCCACATGACCGACCATATTCCTCAAGAGAGCATATTTCAAAATTTTAGGGATTCTTGAACCAAACTTTTAGAACACTGGACACGTCTTTGGGCATTTTAAAGTGGGAGTTGGAATTTGACAATGATCAAGAAGATCCTAGAAGAAGCCGTATTAGCTTGTGTGATCAGTGCAATTCTGGAAGAATCCATCACCACTCAAGTTGGTCTAAGATCAGGTACAGGACAGGCCATGGACACATTGTAAGACTGGACTGAAACCAGACTTTTTTGTAAATCCTGGGAAACTGAAGGAAGAGACTGGTGAAATGTGTAACATTTCTCCTGGACAAGTAATTTGAACTCTCTCAATCTCACTTATGTCCTATGACTAAGACATGGTAATCAGGATGTCCAGAAGATCTCTCTCCCTCTAGTACCTCATATTATTCTAACACTCCCTTTCTCATCTTACTGTCCTACCCTTCCTTTTCATAAGAGATATTTAAGTTTTTAATTTTGTGAGGATAAAAAAAATGACATTCATGTTTAAAATGCCTTTTGGGTCCCTTAGATGTTAGAAACTTAATCAATACAAAGTACACTTTATATAATCATTAAGCTTAAATAAATAATGTAGGAATAAGATTCACAACCTAACAATGATCCCATTCTCTCGAAACACTTCTTTCAAAAGCTATCATATTCAAACAGAGAAATAAAACAAGTTTATGCAATTATGGGATTTATTCCAAAATATCATGCATCTGAAGACACAGGCTACTGCTGTTTACTTACGTCGTCACCTTTATCATTCATTTACATATAAAGGTTTTTCCCAAATTAATCCTTTCTGGCTAACATACTATATTCTACAACTAGAAAAGCAAACAGAAAGGCAGATAAAGCCCATATCATGGTCTTCTGGCTATTAATATCTGCAGTGCTCTCTCCTCACACTGGCCTAGTGAAGCCTTGGCCCCTGAAGTGATAAAGATGAGCTCTGCCAAACTATTCCCCAGCTCTAAGGCGGTATTAACACGATGCAAAGTGCCAAAAGGGCCGTTACAAAAAAAAACTGACCCACTTTTAGAGGTCAGCAGCTTTTTCCTTCTGGTGAAGTATGAATATTTAAATCAAGCAGACAAGTCAAGGAGCAAACATTCCATCCTGAATGCAATGTGTGCATCTCCGGCTCAGAGCTGAAAGGATCCCACTGTCATATACCAACATGGAAATGAGCGCTCGCTTAGGACTCCAGAAGGGCAGTTTTCTAATCATTTCACTGTCTTTCAAACTTGAAGTTCCATATTTGGACGTGAGAGCAGAAAACAGTAAAAGATGGATCACAGCAACTGCTTTAAATTATATCTTAATGATTTATATCAGGCATAATATAATTTAATTTGTAGTAAATCAAGCAAACTGAGGAAAGGTTAGGTTTGTGGTTAACAGCTGTAAATTTGTTTTTACCTTCATGATATAGTAACAATGCTTTAGAGGAGTACTAGATTTGAGAAGATGGTAAACTTATCATAATAAAATCGACTAGAATCAAGTTTCAACCTAAGCACTACTGTTTAAATGAGATTAATAATAGCACTGTCAACACAACACAAGATACAGGAAAACGAACTGTAAAATACACTACTATTCAAAAGCCTACCTACATTACAGGTATAGGCTCCTTTTGGTTTTATTGAGAATATATTATTAAATGAAAATATACCTTAAACAAGTAGAAAAACAAATACTGAAAATTCATATTAAGGTAAAAGATACAAGTGGAAATTTTAGGGTCATCCGTTCCTACTCAAATCTAAAATTATAATTTACAACTGAAATTCCCAATCTTTACACTGCCAGGGCCCCCTGAACTACTACCCTCCTCCCCCTCCCCTCCCCCATTTGTATCTCATATTTTATCTTTCAAACAAACAATATTTCTATGTGACACCCTGTACAACTTACCATAGGTAAGATTTCTCTTATTGCTTCAGGCAACCCCAGATCAGGAAGCAAGGTTATAAATCAATTTCGCCTCTGCAACAGCTATCCAAACTCTTTTAAACTTTAAACCCATTCTTTCACTCACAAACATTCTCATTTATAAGGAAACAGGCCAAGATTTCACAACTAGGAAACAAAACTCCTTCTAAGGGGAAAAACCCTGCTCTCTTAACTTCCTTCTACAAGATGGAGAATTGATGTAGTTCCGTGAATATGTTGTTTCAGCAAAATAAACAAACAAACAAAGCAAACAGGCCAATGAAACCTTACTTCCTCCAAATACAAACTCATTCCACCCTTCAACTGCTAAAGCATTCCATTCAAAAGACAGGTACTGACCAAAGTTCTCCAAGCAAGTCTAGTTCTAGGCTAAGGACAGTATGGTCAATTAAAGCTTTCTGATACCAGGCCTTATCATAACCACTCAATCTTAATTTTCACTGTTTCCCAACACATTTTATGAAAAATTTTAGCATACAGTAAAGTTCTTATGTTTGTTCTTACATATCACTTTCCTTACTATATCCCTGCCTCTGCTCACATGCTTCCTCTTAGAATGCCTCCATTCTTTCTGCCTTTCTGGATCCAGGTCCTATCTGGGTTTCCTAACCTCTCACTTCTCATTATCTATACCACATACTAACTCTATTATGCAGTGTCCTGTTCTGCTATGTATGTGTTTACTCCTTTCTCCCTACTGAAGATCATAAGCATTAGCACACATCTAGATATTAACACAGAGGAGGGCTGAAAAAACACTTCCTGGTTGACGGATTTCATATAAAAATACACAGTTGAAATTTGCTGAGTGGAGCTGGGATGGGTGGAAAAAAGAACAGAGAGGCTGCCTGATTCAGCAACTGATATGTTTTCAAGACTCCACTGCTACCCCAGCCTGATTACTTGCTATATTTTACCCAAGTAAGCAAGATGAGAATTAGAAAAAAATTATTTTTTTCTTATATAAACATTTTAGGTCCTAATAGAGTCACAAGAAGGATCCAAAGCACTACAAAGTATTTCAAAGAAGAGAGGCTGGAAATCAAGATTCTCTCTCTGCACATTTAGTTGATGAAAAAGGGCAGGGGCCTAACTTCAAAGGAAATCACTATCTGTTCTCTAAAACATGTAGGTTACTAGATTTTTCGAAAGCCCTACTCTCGCCTTCTGTGAGTTCCCTTTATGCTGCAATGAGGATATGGCAGCCACATGTCCTAGGGAGAAGATTCTGGACAAGGTTTACCTACTTGGCATGTGGTCACCAGGGAAATGAGGAGAAACTCCACTTTGGGTTAGACCCAGTGGCCCATGAGCGCACCACGGGCTCTGCTTTCTTGCTCAGAGAGATAAAGCACCATATTAAAACTCAATACATTTGGGGAAGAAAAGATAAAAACATAAAAAGTGCCTGGCTTATCTTCAGAAATGCAATTCTCAGCTTTGTTAAGTTCTGGCATTCAGCTAGCCAGATTACCAAGCTCATTTAAAAGCTGAAGGCTTTACCTCAACTTCATATTTTGCTATTTTCAGGGTTTGTTTCCACGAGTGCGCCTGAGCTTGTGTACATGTGCTTCACTCAATTCACACACATCAGTGAACAGAGGCTGCAGAAACCCAGTCCACAGCAGGAGGTTTAATTAACTGTACACAGGACCGTGGCAACAGCACTGGGGCCGTCTCCCCTGGGGCAGCACACCAACAAGGCTAATATGAAGGAAAATCCACTCCTGGGGGAAAAGGTGCACCTCCATCAAGTAAGATGAGAGATAAATATGACAAAAAAGAAACTCCTCCAAAAAAAAACCAAACAACCAAAACAACTTGCCAGGACAGCCTCAGCAAGAAACTACAGCTTCTCTTAACACAAGGAAAGAGAAAAGCCGAATTTACTATTTTCCAATAGATGGGTCAGGCTTCACTCTGCTACCTGGTGGGTTATTAGAAGCTACCCTAAGGCAATCTCATACAGGCCTTTCTAATCATCTTACACATTCCTCACATATATATTCTCTGTCAGAAGGGTTGGTAATGGCATTAAGCCATAAGACCAAAATAATATTAAATGATGACGGCGGTGGTGAAGATCTAGGTTGTAACGCAGACGGTAAATGAGCTTGCTACATGTAAACGTACTGTAAAACTCAACAACTTGGAAGGAAGTCTGCCTTCACTCTGTTAAGAGTGTCTGGACAAATGAGAATAGTTTCCGAAGACTCATCCAGGATTTCACCTGTCTACACAGCAGGGCAAACAGTTGGCACCGTACCCCATAGTGAATGATCAAATCAAAAGTATATATTCAGGAGTTGTGCACTGTTTTCTAGGCTAGATCATGGTCCAGTGGTTAAAAACCTGACTTTCAATGCAGGGGATGCGGGTTCAATCCCTGGTCAGGGAACTAAGATCCCACATGCCGCGGGGCAACTAAGCCTGCACGCCACAACTAGACAGTCCACGCGCCACAACTAGACAGCCCACGCAACACAACTAGACAGCCTATGTGCCACAACTAGCCAGCCTGTGTGCCACAACTACTGAGCCCGTGTGCCACACTAGAGAAGCCCGCGCACTGCAACGAAAGATCCCACATGCGGCAACAAAGATCCCACGTGCCACAACTAAGACCCAACACAACCAAATAAAGAAAGAAATTCATTTATTTATTTAAAGATAAATAAATTTATTTTAAGATGAATAAATAAAATGAAATAATAAATAAATTTATTTATAAATAAATAAACTAAAAAACAAACAAACAAAAGAATGACACTGTCAGGTCAAAATAAACAGCTTTACCCTCAATAAAGTTTAAGGTGATCTAAAATGATTCAGGAGGGCTATTCAGGCATTGTTTTCATGTTTAACAAGTGACAACCTCATAGAGAATAAATGTAATTGACCAAATAAATATCACCAGAGGCAAATAAATGAGCAGTAAATATAGTATAGACCCAGACCGAAATAAAGGCTTCAGGCAAGTTACTTCACTTCTCTGTACTCTAGGTTCCTCTGATACCAGCTCCCTATGTAACTCACGGGGATGTAGAGAGGATTACTTTGATAGTGTCTGTAAAATGCTTCGAGCTCCTTAGAGAAAAGTGATATAAGTGGTTATTACTACATCCCACTGAGGTTGTGAGTTTGTACAATATAAGGGAAAGGAAAAAACAAGACTCTTTGATAGTTTGTTATAAGGAATTTTCATAGCTTGGCAAGATGTTTCATAATTGTTTTTTATTAGTTAGTTTTTATTATATGTCCATGAGATAGGATACATTCCTAGCTCCCTCCTTTAGAAAAAGAAACCAAGACAGGAAGTTAAGTGACTTTTGAGATGGGAGACATTCTTATCTCTATTTTCCAGATAAGGAAAACAAGACAGAGAAAGTGAGTGACTTTTCTAGTCATATTCAAGAGGTGAAAGGGTTAAGCATAATTAAGAATCTGGAAAACATCAAGGGTCACACCATTACCTTCTTTGCAATTCTGACATTGTTCTGACCAGAGTGCACTGACTAGGAAACAGAAAGCCTGAGATTAAATACTTGCTCTATCATTTATTGGTTGTATAATCTTAGAGAAGTCACTTTTTCTCTATGTATGTCACTTTCATCTGCACACTAGGGTTCAGTGGGGATCAAATTAGATGAAGCATGTGAAAACTAAGGGCAAACAAGGACACACTGTGCAAATAAGTCATTACCTTTATTAGACTGGTATTCTTGTTGGGAATATGGGTTCTCCTAGCCTCTACAACTTTAGGAAAGACAATTCAATTCAGTGCCCTCAGACCAAATGAAATATGTAGTGATAATTTTTAAAATAGCTTTATTGAGACATAATTCACATACCATACAATTCACCCATGTAAATGTACAAATTCAGTGGCTTTTAGCATATTCACAGAGTTATACAACCATCATCACTATCAATTTTAGAACATTTCATCACCCCCAAAAGAAATTCCAAACACATTAGCAGTCACTCCCCATTCCCCCATCACACACACACACACACACACACACACACACACACACACACACACACACACACACCTCTGCCTTGGGCAGCCATTAATCTACTTTCTATGTAAATTTGCATATTCTAGACATTTAATATAAATGGAATCATAAAGTATATGGTCTTTTGTGATTCGATTCTTTCACTTAGCGTGTTTTCAAGATTCACATGTAGCAGCATACATCAGCACTTCATTCCTTTTATTGCCAAGTAATATTCTATTGTATGGGTATACCACATTTTATTTAACCATCTGTCAGTTGATGGGCTGTTTCCACTTTTTGGCTATCATCAATAATGCTGCCATGAACATTTTGTGTACAAGTTTTGTTTGGACATATGTTTTCATGTCTCTTGGGTACATACCTAGGGGTAAAATTATTGAGTCGCATGGTAACTCTATGTTTAACACTTTGAGGAACTGCCAGACTGTTTTCTAAAGCGGCTGCACCATTTCACATTCCCACCAGCAATGCCTAAGGAGAACGTAATTGAAGGGAGACCATTAACTGGGTGCCTGCTCAGGGAATAGCTACACTAGCTGTGCAGAATGATAACTTGTGTTACTGACAACAGGGATGAAAGTGCTTCACGCCAAGTTTTAGAAAGAAGAGATAATGGCTGTTGGTGTACCTTCCTCCTTCTGCCCCCCAGCCCACCCCCCCACACCCCCCGGCCTTGCCTAGGCCCAGGTTAAGACAAGGAATATAAGCAGCTTTTTTATACACAGACTAATGTTGTTCCCATCTCTAACAGAAAGTAATGTAGAACTTGCAGGGCCAGGCTTTGAAAAGTCTTCTATCATTTCTCAGATCCAGGTAGTAAGATACATTGTCCTTTTCTGTTTAGTAGAACTGGTATGTAAAATTTATGAAATTTTATATGCCAGGCCCTCAGCATTCCCTTCAGTGCATCAGGCTGAGCCCAGCCCAAATACATACGTTTAGTACAGGTCAAGCATACGTTAGCTCCAGTACAGCGTGTTCCTATATAGTGGCATCTGCAAGCCAAATAGAACTGGTAGAGGGAAACAGATGGCTTCTAAAAGGGGAAGAGAAGAAAAACGGAAGGTCAGGTAGAAGAGGGTGGGGGGAAAGAAGGGAATAGAAAGAGGATAAGAGAAAGGGGAAGCATATTTTCTGGTTTTGCTCTTCCCACCTGTCACAGCACTCTCCTTGCTGGTTGCCAGCATGCTCCCTTGCAAACGCAGCTGCAAGTGACAAAGAGCAGCCACTGTCCTACTCAGGGGGTCCCTTCCATGTTCCATGTTATAAACTGTACTGAAATGCCAGCTGCTTACAAGAAAGGGAATTATACACCCATTAGAGCCACGAGTAGCAAACTGCCGACTCTATCCAACTAATTATAATTAGCATTGAGACCCATAGGTTCCCTACAAAATAACGTTAAGACTACCCAGAAAACAGTAAAAAGCAACAGAATCAAGAGATTAAGTACTAAAAAAAAATGTGGCTTATTTTAATTTTGTAGATTTGCCAGATCTGTTATTAATTCAACCAATGTAAGATCGTACTGTCATATAGTCTCTGTAGTCACCACATGTTCAATTTGCTGTGGGGCTCTGCTCTTTTACAATTAAAAGAAAATTACCAAGTCTTTCCCCAGCAGAGTTAGGGACTGCCACTAGGGATTGCCAACGGAGGGAGATGCTTCACACCAAGTTTTACAAAGGAGAGATCCTGGCTGTCCAGGCATTTTCCTTTTTCTCCCCCCTTGCCGAGGCCTAAGCCAAAGCCAAATCTAAGGCAAAGGGAACACAAGCAGCTTTTTACACACAGACTAATGCTGCCAGCAGCGTTCCAGTGGCCTTGCTCACGGCAGGAGAAGGCGTAGTGCCTAATACTGCTGGGTCTTGTTGAAGAAAAGTGGCTGGCTTCCTTTGATCAGCTGAGTGGTGTGCTGATCAGTGTGATTTCCCTGTTCTGCTGACTGTGAGCGTGTTGGGGAGAGCAGGAGAGCTGGCTTCTGAGAGGCCCACACAGGGAAGCAAATTCCACAGCTGCCGAATCACAGAAAGCAACAAGAAATAAAAGAGGGCAGAACTGGAAGCAGACACCTTAATTCTGCCAGCGTGTTACTTACTGAAATAAGGATCTCTGGGACGGGAATGAAGTAGGTGCTTCGATAACTCTAATTCATCAACTGCAGTACTATACGTAACTATTAAACACAATGTTCAAGACCAGAGTCCAACCTCCTGAAACTATCATTTAATGGAAAAGTTTTAATCACTTCATGTTGATGGGTGAGAGGAAAAATTGAGAATTACGATTTTTTTTTTATTAAAATGGAAAAAAACCAGAAACTCATCAGCATAGATGGCTCCTGGCATAGTTTTTGAGACAAAGGAAGTATACCCAGCACCTGAGTGTGTGTGCGGGACTACAGCTGCATACCCTCTCTCCTATTTGCCAGAGAAGCAGCTGCTGGATTAACATGAGTTAATCTGCTTGCATGCTATACAGATTTCTTCCCTAGTAAACTGCAAAATTTACCTAAAGATAAATATAGCAGTCTCCTAGTTCTCTGCTCCATTCAGCTGCTACTGAGAAACACTTCTGTTACCTCAAATTTCATCAGCAGATTGTACTCCTTCCTGGGGAACAACAGCAAAAAGTAGCTTTCTAAAAGCATAGTTAGTCTCTGAGGTAAAATACACCATATTGAAATGACTTCTTCCAAAAAGGATAACTTTCCACCTTTAAAGTTCTAATTCCTGATAAATAGAGTATGTGATTTCTTATACTAGATCTAATCAGTGTTGCTTTAAAGAGTAAACAGTTAACTGCAAATTGAACAAATTGCTTTGGCTATCCTAGTACCAGAAATGAAATGGATTAGGTCAGCAGGTGGCATGTCATTACAGTGCTGCCTGAGGCCCCAAAATACAGTTAGGTCATTTTTATTCTGGTGACAGCAGGAATGAAAACCTGAGCATTTAACATTACCTCCCACCTCCATTCTCATAACCATCTTGGGCAAAAAGAGTTTCCAGAAGCCCCTGCATCTCCAGCATCTAGGCTGCTTCTAAGTCCTCCGAGGTACCCAAGCTGAAGTTGCCCAAGGAAATCTGGGACAGGATACTCTGATTTCGGTCTTCAGAGTCACAAAGCTTCTTGTCCACACAAGGTAAATGAGTTCTCCTCAACAATTCTTAAGCATGTCAACATGTAATTCCGTTCTGTGGTACTTTCCTTAAAGAAGAGAGTGATTATTATGCCTCTGCTCCCATGGGGGGAGTGACTGGAGAAAGGAATCAACTTAAGGCGACAAACAAAAAGAAGGGTGATGGGGGGTTGGGAAGACAGGCAGGAAAAGACAGGGTTAACTGGGAGGAAAGTCCTTCTGTCCAGAAGTCAGCAGCTTCTTACAATGTTGGAAGATTTAAACAATCCAACAATAGCTTTTCTTGTTAAGCCTCCTTTCCCCCGTATGTATTTCAAACTATTAGTAAAATTCCAAAACTAAGTTGCCTTCAAAGTTTGTTCCTCTGATAACAGTCAAAATGAGATCAGATCATTTGATAGTGTCTAGTCTATGATGCTGAGATGATAATACTCAACTTGTCAGGAAGAAGGAAAATGGGTTTTGACATTAAACAATCTACAAATTTCAAGATTTCATGTCCTATCTTTAGACAATTATATTTATTTTTCTGATTGTACTTCTCTTGCCATTTTTAGTAGTAGAAAGTTGAAAATAACATCGGTTCAATAACTTACTGGGGATCTTATTTTTTTGTCTTCCCAGTACCTTTTTGGAGAACTACTCTTCCCCCACTCTCAATGTACGTAATTTTTTCAAGGATGATTTCAATCTTGCTTCTGGGGTGGCATGTGACCTAGGCCTGGTCAATGAGAAGACTCCAGTTCCCCGGCCACGGTGAAGGATGACTGGTTCAAGAATGCACCTGAAAATCATGTTTTGTGCTGATACTTCCAGAAGAACAAAAAACCTTCTCTTTCCATTGGGGTTGATAAAATGGCAGGCTATAAACTAAGAGCTGCCAGAGGCAACCACTGCCAGTACGGGACATCCTGTCTGCAGATGAAGCCGAAAGGAGAAAGTGTTCTAAAACGTAGTTTAAGTCCCTAAACATAGCCATGCCTGAAACCAGCCACATCTCTCAATTTACTAGTTGTATAAGCCAATAAATTCTCTTTTTTGCTTCAACAACTTTGAGTTGTTTCTATCCCTTGAAACGAAGAATCCTCATTAATACACCAGCCAAATAACCTTGGACAAGTCACTCCATCTCACTGCATATCAGTTTTCTGAACTCCAAGGAGGAGGGAGAAAACATGTTTGTTTACCTTACAGAATCGAAAACTAAGCACTACATAGGAGGCATTGATATTTTAACTAAAACAGAAGGCAGGGATAGGAGGAATAAGGTATTCGTGGCGCTAAGTTGCTCCTAGCTGCTACTGCTAATAACATTCTGCTTCTATTAGTTTTCTCATCATTTGCCCTGGTGGGACCTATGAAATCTTTATCAAACCAGTTAATCACCTAGTAAATCTTTAAGTATTTTCCCTTTAATACAAATTCTTTTAAGTATTTTCCCTTTTACCTTCAGTTGACGATACTTTTCCACCTTCCTAGACATCTTTGATCAAGCTACCTAAGTAGTTTACCATGATGGATGGATAAGTAAAGGGATCACAGAAAGGGAAAACTAACAGCTCCATCTTCAAGGATGTGTGTGTGTGTGTGTGTGTGTGTTAATGTGCTGGGAGGTGAAGCTACCCCTAAACAAGATGAAAACCTAAGTGCTTCAACTAATGCGCCAGACCATCCCTTCCCCCAGAGCGTTAGCATTCTAAGAGCAGAACTGAACTCTTAAGATTACGTTTTCAATCCAGAATTCACAATCAAATGTAATGTGTATTTTGGAATTTTTTGTAATGTCCTGATAAATCCTTGGTTTCATAGAACACCAGATCACATCCCTTATGGATACCATAAAGAGTAAGAAACTTTCTGTAAGAATGTATCTGATCTACAAAACATCAATGTCAAAGGATTATTAGTGAAACAAATACCCAAAAGTAAAAGTACTAACTTCTGGTCCTCTTT
Organism: Lagenorhynchus albirostris; assembly: GCF_949774975.1. Taxonomy (NCBI): domain Eukaryota; kingdom Metazoa; phylum Chordata; class Mammalia; order Artiodactyla; family Delphinidae; genus Lagenorhynchus; species Lagenorhynchus albirostris. Next base: position 14,064,804 of record NC_083103.1, on the reverse strand, counting down.
TGAGTGATATAAGTGGGAAAATAAGCAAGAAAAGCACAACTATATTTTCAAGAGCTACGAAGACAAATAATGAATGCACTACACTTTCAACTTTCAAAGTTTCCGGGCCTAAAGATTAATTATGAACGAAATCATTCTTAAGAGGAGGTTTTATTTCAAGACTTTTTTAATACCTTTGACATCAATTAGTTTTTGTTCGTCATACGTAAAATTATAACTACATGCTATGACTGGTAAAAGGAACCCCATGGCTCAGCATTTCCTAACCTTAACCAGTGTTTCGTATAAGTGTTCGTATAAGCTGAACATTAATATTTGGAAGCAAATAAAGGATATGATGCTTTTCTCAAGATTTCTCACATGTTTCTGAAGGCTAAAATACCTTGGTAAAAATTACACACTTCTAACTACAGAGAAAAGTCAAAGAAGAATTCCAACCAACTCACTGTCTTTCTTAAAAATTTCTTCTCTACAAGAAAAAGCTGAAAAGTCAGATTATTAATATGATAGTTTCTTCTCTAGGAAGATTCAAACAAATCATTAACTCTGACAAACCAACACCATATAGATTTGTCCCCAGAGGATTCAGGAATGAAAATGCTATATCGAACAGGCACAGGGTTATCAGATTTAGCTTGGGCAATATCAAACACTTTGAACTAAACAACTTGCTTCTCCTGCACATCTCTGTATGTCTGAGCCCCACTCCCAGAGATTCTAACCCAATTGGTCTAAGATGGGGCCCTAGACACAGCATTTTCAAACATTCCTCAGGCTATTTATTCTAGGGTTCAAGCTAGGGTTGAGAACCACTAGTCTGCAGGTAGATGTGGCTTTGGCCTTCAAAACAAAGACTAGATTTTATTTTGATAACTATTCTATAACTGTTGAGAAAAATCATTACTTTTTTAATCACTATACATTCACTAAAATGCCACTAGAAGATAAGCTCCTTAAGAAGAGAAACCCTATCAGCCTCGTTTTGCACTGAGGCCAAGTAAAATGCCTGGCACGTAATAGGTTCTCCATAAATATTTGTGAATGAATGAATTAAAAGCTGAAAAGTCTACCTCATTTTTAGTAGGTTGAAGAAATACAGTAGAAGCTCTCTTAAATCAATAATGATCAGGACCAGTAATTGTTCAGGTAACGGAAAAAAGTCATATAAATGAGTAAATCATAAAAATTTGATACACCTACCTAAGCATTTTATCTTAACTTAAATGAACATTCACTTACTAATCTTGTAACATAGGACCAGGCCTCTTGTTTGTATGGGTCTACATATTCAAGAGTGTCAAAATGTCTTTCTTTCATAAATCATAACCATAATTCGTCCTCCACCATATCCACTTTTAGCTTTCAAATTATAGTGAGAGATCAGCTCGGTGCTTTGTGACCACCCAGCGGGGTGGGATAGGGAGGGTGGGAGGGAGATGCAAGAGGGAGGAGATATGGGGATATATGTATATGTATAGCTGATATACTTTGTTATAAAGCACAAACTAACACACCATTGTAAAGCAATTATACTCCAATAAAGATGCTGAAAAAAAACAATTATACTGAGAACTTAAGAACTTTAAAGCAATGAGAACGTAGAATCCTTCTGGACATTAATAATTTACCTCATTCTTTTATAGTTGTCTTACCCACACATAACTAGGCAGCAATTTTTTACTAACTCACCTTTATCAACTCTTTCCAAAGCATTTAACTTGGTGTTCATAAGTCATTCGTCTATGTAATAGCTGAATTACATCATTACAATAATGAGAACAAACAGCATAAACAGGTCGGGGAACAAACACAACTCATTCTTGATAATCATTCCACAACTGATGGGAGACATGTATGAGTACCCTAGACAGCAACCTACCGGTCACAGGCACAGAGGGAGTAAAGAGTGACAGTTAAGCCAGTCAGTCAGTGGAAACTTTTCTGAGCTTTTACTGTTACACAAATGCTAGCCACAGGTTTCTTCCCACTGACCTTTCCAATTCCCTAGAGCATTCAATTCATCCCTTCAATTAGTAGATGATCTGAACTGAGACCCAACAAAAAGTATCACCAGGTCTGAAAAATGCACCATCAGAGAAGCATCAGGTGTACAGGCAGCAGGAGTCATGGAATCTTTAATACAAAACACCCTAACAATACATCCGGCTTCCCTAATTCATATGTAAGGCATTTATAAGTTAACTATTTAGGGAATCCATTTAAAATAAAATAGATGAACCTAAAATCTGAATTTTAAAAATGCTCAGCACAAGCCACTGTGGAAAACAGTGTGGAGGTTCCTCAGAAAACTAAAAATAGAATTACCATATGATCCAGCAATCCCACTCCTGGGCATATATCTGGACAAAATTATAATTCAAAAAGATACATGCACCCCTACGTTCATAGCAGCACTATTCACAATAGCCAAGACATGGAAACAACCGAAATGTCCATCAACAAATGAATGGATAAAGAAGATGTGGTACATCTATACAATGGAATACTACTCAGCCATAAAAAAGAATGAAATAATGCCATTGGCAGCAATATGGATGTAACTAGAGATTATTATACTAAATGAAGTAAGTCTGAAAGAGAAAGACAAATACCATGTGGTATCATTTATATGTGGAATCTAAAATATGACACAAATGAAACTATCTATGAAAAAGAAACGGGACTTCCCTGGTGGTCCAGTGGCTAAGACTCCGCACCCCAATGCAGGGGGCCTGGGTTCAATCCCTGGTTGGGGAACTAGATCCCACATGCCACAACTAAGAGTTCGAATGCTACAACTAAAGATCCCGCATGCTGCAACGAAGACCCGCACCAGCAACAAAGATCCAGTGCGCCGCAACTAAGACCCAGTGCAGCCAAATAAATAAACATGTTAGGAAAAAGGAGAAAAAGAATCACAGACATAGAGAATGGACTGGTGATTACCAAGGGGCAGGGTGTTGGGGGAGGGATACAGTGGGAGGTCTGGGTTAGCAGACGTAAGCTTCTATATATAGAATGGATAAACAACAATACAGCACACAGAACTATATTCAATAGCCTATGATAAACCATAATGGAAAAGAATGTTAAAAAAAGAATGTATTAATATATATGTGTAACTGAATCACTTTGCTGTACAGAAGTAATTAACACAACATTTTAAATCAACTATACTTCAATTAAAAAAATGCTCAGCACATTATTTTACTTAAAATCTTTGTAGTAAAAGCCTGAAAAGGATACAGACAAGTAGAGTAGGTCTGCTTTGCTAATTCTGAATCAGCTCCCATTCGTCAGGTGTCTCAAATGAGGACACTCTGGTAACAAAGAACTGCTGCCACCAGGAGGCTCTGCAATGTACCTTTTACTGAAAGTCTTGAAATTTTAAATATTCTTGTTTCTTTATAGCTAATGTGATACCTTTTCAAATACACAAGTTTTCCATGGAAACTTTTTTAAAAATAAAGTTACAGCATTCCCACTTCCTACTCCCAGGTAACGGGACTTCAGATTTTGAATTTTATCGTGTAAGAATAAAGAGAACTAGTTAAAATTTTTTTAATGCAGCAGCAATCTTGTTTTTATTTAAACCTTTCCCAACAAAGCTGGTAACTCCAACTTTATTCCATGGATCACCTGGCAGAAGACTTTGAGAGCAAAAGAGACTTTGCGTTTTCACTGGCTTGGGCTCTATGGGCCAGCATCTATGACAAATTAACACAAATTATTTCTATGTTAAATATGAAGGTGATGAGAATGGCAAAAGGCAAATTTTCACTTTAAGGATCTGTAAACCTGGGTCTCAGTATCACAGTCAAGATTTTAAAACAAGGACCTGGACTTTTAAAAAAAAAACAGGTCCTTGTTAACATGTTTTTTAAAAGGAGACTGGAGAAACTTGTTAATCTGTCAATTTCTAGGAATCTGAACTTGTTCAAGATGAACATGTCACTTCATTGTCCACAAAATGGGCCTCTCACTGTTGTGGCCTCTCCCGTTGCGGAGCACAGGCTCCAGATGCGCAGGCTCAGCGGCCATGGCTCATGGGCCCAGCCGCTCCGCGGCATGTGGGATCTTCCTAGACCGGGGCATGAACCCGTGTCCGCTGCATCGGCAGGCGGACTCTCAACCACTGCGCCACCAGGGAAGCCCCACAAAACGTTTCTTAACCTGTGTGTTTACTTCACCAATAATGGCTCTCCTAATCAAGGAATCAGGATTTAGAGGCAAAAACACAATGTAAATTTCATAGATGCTCCTGTTTAAAAGACCTTTAGACAGGGAAATGTTAAGATTAGCTACAGAATCCTTGTGCTTTGTGTTAAACAAACCATGTGCTGTCCTCCTCCCCAGGGCTCAGTTCCATAAAACAGTTACATTATTTACAAACAGAATAGTTTCGCCTTTTGCTGAGCTGACAGGCTTTTCACTTACCTATTTTAAAGACTAATCAAGTGCCACATCTCATCAAGATAGCTGATTTTATTTGCTTTAAACATAGTAAAAAAAAAAATCAAGATAAAGTGCTGGAAAAGACCAAAAAGTTAGCACAAAAAAAAAAAATGTTATTGTTATTAATCTGTTTTGATTTACATGAAAACCGTAACTGGGTTTTATCTCCCTCAAGTTCATATTGGACTTGATTACAGGAAACAGCGGAGTATTTCTTTTCACTAGATCATGGCCACCAGGCTACTAATGTTTGAGACTTTTTTGTTTCCCATCTTCAAACAACGTAAGCAGCTGCCATATTACTGCATACTCACACAGCTATAATCTTTGGGTGTCTGTGGGTTTTATGGGAGAGGGTTTCTTATCATTTTAGAACAGCCTTTCTCAACCAGGATTCCTCATTTGAACTACAGGACACTAACTTATTTTTGTGACTATTTTCTCAATTACCACAAGAATAGTACGAAACTACAGAACCATTCTAGACTCACAGGAATGTTAATTCAATACATGTAATGAATACCAAGAGCATTAGGGCTTAATTCTCCCACTGAACGCATGCTGGTTTAGAAACTGCAGAAGAGGTTGAAATTTCTTGAATTATATATAGTATTATATATAATATAGTATAATACATAAGAAAGCTTACACTTTTTGTTCTCCGTGTTGTACTTTCTGAACAGAGAAAAGAGAGAACTTGGTGTCTCTTTAAAAATGTCATGCATAGGGCTTCCCTGGTGGCGCAGTGGTTGAGAGTCCGCCTGCCGATGCAGGGGACACGGGTTCGTGCCCCGGTCTGGAAGGATCCCACATGCTGCGGAGCAACTGGGCCCGTGAGCCATGGCCGCTGAGCCTGCGCATCCGGAGCCTGTGCTCCGCAACGGGAGAGGCCACAACAGAGAGAGGCCCGCATACCCCCCCCAAAACAAAAATGTCATCCATAATATGGCTCAAGCTGAAATCAACTAAAATCCTAAATCCAGCAGCAGCAAGGAGTCTCACTAGTGCAAACAGGCAGTAGTAGGGCTGTTCTAGAGCTTGCCCTAGTTCACTTAAAGGAGGCCTGCCCCATCCAAACCAAGATCGGGTCTCATGAGAAGGCACTACCCACTAACCCTGGCTTAAAAGCAACAGATTTTCAGGTGAAAGCCAACTCGGAGCAGAAAGTATAAAAATATGATTCTTCGGGGAATTTTCCTCTAAAACACCAGGCTTGCACAGCACATTTTCAAGCTTGTCACTGGGTGACTGACCTGCTAACCTAACTGACAGGTACAAAGCACTATCTGGAAAAAGTCTAATCTGTTTTCGATGTAAACTCAAAACATAACTCTTTTTCTACTTTGCAAAGGGTTTTCTGTCAGATAATTTTCCAACTTGAAGGAGAACTCTAGTACTATAACATCTCACCTATGAGAAAGTCTTGTTAAATGTGAAGGATCTCACTTAAACTTGCAGAAAACAGAAGCAAGAGACCCACAGCCCAAACACCTCTCTGCACTCTACCACTGCCCTACCACAGAGGTGGGGGAAGGAGGAAGGATAAACTGTCAATATTCTAAGATGTCAAGCAGCATAACCTCACAACTTCCTATCACTCACTTAGAAAAAAACTGAATAGATATCCCCAACAGAGGAAACATTATGGGTGTTTCCTTTTTATAACTAGGCTTAAGTGTGCTTTAACATTAGTAAAATGAAATCTGATTAAGACTCTGAAGGGCAGTTGGAAGCGTGTCAAACTTCTAACACAGGACTAAAAGAAAAGCTGTGACTTACAGGACTGATTACAGTTGACCCTTGAACAACGCAGGGGTTGGTACACTGACCCACCTAAAAGTCACCTCTGTGTATGTGGTTCCTCTGTATCCATGGTTCCACATCCAGATTCAACCAACCACAGATCATGCAGCACTGAAGTATTTACTATTGAAAAAAATCCACGTGTAAGTGGATCCATGAAGTTCATGTTGATCAAGGGTCAACTGTACTCTCAGCATCTAAAAGGGTGCCTGGCATATAGGAGGTGCTCAATAAATATTTGCCAAATGAACTGATCGTTAAAGCTTTTCATTACATTCAAGGTAGAATTTCATCCAGCACATTAAATACCGAGAGCCAGTAAATCGGTGAACAAACCAAGTGAAAATGCCCGGCCCTCATGGAGTTTACAGTTTGGGGGCTTTGACTATAGCACCATAAGGTATCACTTTAAGGGCAAAAGGGACATTATATCCTATGGAGCTAAACTTATGAGTAGTACCATGCTTTTATATGTTTTTATTATTATTAGAGCCTAAATCTATTCTCCACCCAGAAGAGAAGAGCAACCAACTAAAAAGGCCAGTTTGTCTCTCCTGTAGACTCCTAAGGAATGCCTTAACCAAACTATGGAGTCACCTTGTGGCTTATACTAATAAAAATGAAAAGGAAGAATTAAATAGGCCCGAGCAGAGTTCCTAACACTGTCTGGAATGGGTGGGAGGCCAAAGCCTTAGTCAGCAGATGACCTACCTCAGGAGTCCAGGGTAATCCCACAAAGGCTAATAAACATCTTATCTAATAAGTCCAGTCTTTCATTTTTCTATTTAGTTTTTAATTGAAGTAATACAGGTTTAAAAAATAATACTACAAGACATAATAAAAACAGCAGTCCCTTGTACCAACCCTCTCCAACTCTCTAGTCCTACTCCTTTCAGGAAACCACTTTCACTTCTCTTAGAGATTCCTTCTTCTGTCTTATTTTAAAATATATATTCATTGTGGGGACTTCCCTGGCAGTCCCATGGTTGAGACTTCACCTTCCAATGTAGGGGGTGTGGGTTGGATCCCTGGTTAGGGAGCTAAGATCCCACATGCCTTGCGGCCAAAAAACCAAAACATAAAACTGAAGCAATATTGTAACAAATTCAATAAAGACTTTAAAAATGGTCCATGTCAAAAAAAAATCTTAAAAAACATATATATTCATTGTGATTTGATTTTTCACTTTAATCATTACCTGCTGAATTTCTACTACAGATAACTGAAATCTAGTTGTACTACTACCTTCCCTCTTCCCACTCCCTACTCCCACTGCAGTCATATCACAATTTTTAGTTAAATCCATTTTAAGGTTTATTATTATTAGAATCATGTAAGTAACATTAATTGGTGAAACGATCAATACTACAGTTATACTTATTTTTTGGACATTTTGTTATTCCTGAAACTAAAAATGCCTTGCTTTGTCATTTGCTTGGTTTTCTATACTACTATCATTCATTCTTCCCCATACTCTCTAAAGAAGCTATAAAACATCTCTAAATAATGGCTCAAAACACATCATATCATCTATCAGTCCCTTTTTTTCTTGGCTACATCTTTCCTAGAGTCCTCCATCCTCCTGTTCAACCTAAACTGTTTGTTCTCTAAACCTGTTGTAAACAGTCATCTGGGTTTTTCCTTCCTCAAATAGGAGATTTTCTTCATCTCTCTTTTGTTTTGGATTCCCTGTTTTCTGGATCCATGTCTTCATCTTTATTGGTTTATTTTCTTGTTTTGATGGAGAACATCCTTCAGTAGCTTCCTCAAAAGGGTGCATGGGAGGTAGGTTTGTAATCTTGCATGTCCACAATGTCTCTATTCTACCCTCAGACTTGATCATCAAGAGTTGGGATGGGTATAGAATTCTACATGGGAAATTACAACTTTTCAAAAGCATCATTACACTGAATTCTAGCTTCCTGTACTGCTGCTGAGAAGTGTGATGACATCCAATTCCCAATCCTTGTTCACAACTGTTTGTTGTTGTTGTTTTTTCCCCTTTGAGAAAGCATTTAGGATCTTTTATTCACACTGTCTTTCAGAAGTTTCACAGTGATGTGCCTTCGTATGGGGGGTATGGGTCTTTTTTAACTCATAGTTTTAGGCACTCAGTAAACTCTTATTAATCTGGAATATATGCTCTCCAGTTCTGAGAAATTTCCTTGTATTCATTATTGGATGATTTTCTCTTCTCCATTTTCTGTTCTCTTGTCTTAGAATTTCTATTAGTCAGACATTAGACCTTTTGGATTGATCCTTGAAAATTTCTCTCTTCCACCATCCATCCCTTTGTCTCTTCATCTATTTATTGAAAGACTGCTCCAATTTCATCTTCTAAACTTTTCATTTTTATTATCAAGAATTCTTTTTGGTAAACCTGAAACTAACACAACACTGTAGATCGACTATACTTCAAAAAAAAATTCATTTCCTTCTCTAATTCTTCCTTTATTCCTAGCATCCTGTTCTTGTTTCAGAGATGCAATACCTTCTCTTACTGATCAGAGGATCTAAAGTTATAGTTATTTTGAATTGTCCCTTCCAGTTCTCTGGATCTGTTTTGACTTTCATGTTAGTGGCTTCCCTTAAATGGCTGGGATTCTTGGCTGTTATGTTCATATTTAAGAATAAAAGGCCAAGGATGCAGAGCAACTAGAATTCTCATGCACTGCTGATGGGAATGTAAAATGGTACAACCACTTTGCAAACATTTTGGCAGTTTCTTTAAAATGTTAAAAATATACATACCATACCACTGGAGCCACACCGAAGTATTTACCTAAGAGACATGAAAGCTATCTCTACACAAAGACCTGTATATGAATGCTCATAGTAACTTCATTTCTAATAGCTAAAAAGTGGGGGAAAAAAACCCCAAAGAATATATACTGTATAAATACATTTATTAAAATTCTAAAATGTATAACCTGGGACTTCCCTGGAGGTCCAATGGTTAAGACTCTGCACTTCATCTGCAGGGGGCACGGATTCGATCCCTGGTCGGGGAACTAAGATTCCATATGCCGCACAGTGCGGCCAAAACATAAAAATAAAATAAAATGATGCATGTTAAAAAAAATTGAAATAAAATAAAATGTATAAACTTAATTTATAGTGGTAAAAAAGCAGACCAATGTTTGCCTGGGGACAGGGCTGGGAAAGTAGGGGAGGAAGAGAGGGATTGCTAAGGGACACAGGAAACCTTTAGAGGTAATGGACATGTTCATTATCTTGATTATAGTGATGGTTTCACCCCATCAAAAATTATACTCTTTAAAAAATGTGCACAGTTTATTTTATATTAATTATGCTTCAAAAATTATAAGAGAGAGGGAGAGGGAGCAGGAGGGAGGGAGAAAAAATAATCCAAAATAAAAGTGGCTTTTAAAAAAATGAGGTGCTTAAAAATGAACTGAAAACTGTGGGGCTGGCATGTATGTATGTAAGAGGGCCTTTTCATTATTCAGTATGTATACTGTTTCCAGTGTGGCACTCACTCCTCTCTATACTGTTATACTGCGCCTACTATCTCTAAGTCAAGTGCCTCTCTGGTTAAATTTCTCTCAAGTGGGCAAACTTTTTCTATAAATGGCCTGGTCTTTGTTGCAGCTACTCAATATTGCCATCGTAGCCTAAAAGCAGCCAGAGACAATATGCAAACGAAAGATTTGTGGTTGTATTCTGACAACATTCACGTAATCAGGCAGCAGGCCAGATTTGGCCCAGGTACCGGCCAGATTTGAGCCCATAGCTTGCTGATCCCTGCTCTACAGAACCATACTGGTCTTTCCATCTTTGAAGAACTGCTCAATTTCTCTTCAGAAGTCATGGCTATAAAACGCTTTATACCTAAAGGAGACAATTAATCAAGTAAAAAGAGGAAAGCAAGTCATGGAGAGGGGATACTGGAAATTTTATAAGTTGCAGATTACCTTATCAGCTATTAACAGCATATGAGGCTCAGGGGCAGTACCTCTGACAATTTGCAAACACTGTCGCATCTGATGAACTCACATCTGGGATAAACAGAAATCAGAGTAAAAAGTATGTGTCTTCAGAAGTTTATATGACAGATGTTTACAAATGACTTCTGTTACTTTTGTCTACCTTGACTTCAGTTGGGGGTTTTGGGTGTGAGTAATAGTCTCGAAATTTCACTCCAGATGAAAAAAATCAAATAAACATTCAATGGAAGAGGTGAACTTCTGAATAATATGTTAAAAAAAAAAAGACTGCTACCTCATTCTTAATTAAAAGAAAGTGATGGATTAACTCAAAATCTTCATAAATCTGTCTTAAATTCACGACCAACTTCTACAATCTGTAATAAATGAGGCACACTCAGAAAAACGAATTTCAATTTCTGTCGATTAATACACTCCCCAATTTTACTCAATTCTTTTCCTTCAGGAAATACAACATTTCAGGGTGAGTTTATCTGTGCCTCTTGACTCCATAGGAAAGGCGGTGTTTATTTCTTCTCCAATCACTGTATTAGATGACAGAAGCCCTAGATAAAACGAGATCAGCAATAATCATTCACTGCTCATAGGAGAGGTAACTTCAGAACTGATCTCTACCTTGAGTGTTCTTCTTGGTCAAAATGATATAATTTATTTTGGCAAAAGCAAGAGAGGTTTTTTTAAAAGGTGATGGAAGTGGGAGTGGGAGAAAAGGTGACAAATTAAACATAACAGTTGATTTCTAGGGCCTCATTTTTCAGAGCAAAGGAATATTTGGTGCTTAACTGACAGAAACTAATAATCACTCTGTCATTTTCAGACAGAGCTAGTATGAGAGAATTTACCCAATCCCTGCTGATTCACACAAACATTTGTTTCCTGAACTTAGAGTACATCAACTCTGGGGAACTTGTCTTCTGTAAAGATAATTTTGCAGGGCAGCCTCTCATCTAACCAGCTACCGTATGAAGACAATGGTAGCTCAAGAGCAAGCTTCTTTTTTCTGTCTGGTTCTCTGTTTAAAAAAAAGGAAATGAAGGAATCTGTGATTTGGCCTGTCATTTACAGTGTTCAACCTTTTAAAAACCTGAAATCCATGAATACCATTGGGTTTGATAAACTCCGGCTTTCCTGAATAATGCAGGTGTGTGAAGGTATTGTTAACCAAGGGATATCAGGCTGCTATGCTTCAAAGGCATGGAGTATTAATATTAATAACCTGACAGTGATTGTTTACAATTTTTTAATTTTTAAATATCAAAAAACTTTAAAATAATTTATAGTTCACATTTGAAATAAATTACATTATTTTCTGTATTAGATTTAACCTTACAATAATATACTACTTTAGCGAACAGCAAAATTACTTTTGCATTCCTTGCCCTAAAACAGGTTGCTGCTAGGTAGGGTGGCAAAGGGAAACCTTTCTAAAACAATCCACAAAACCAGTAACAAGCACTAAGGCCTCACACATCTTTCAAATATACATTATATTTAACTTACATTAGTAGAGAAAACTGTTACAGATGGAGAGAGACTTTGCTGATTGCCTTTTCAAATCCATTATTTTCCATCTCTTCTGTTTCCTTGCTAACAAAAACTAATTTCGTTTGTGTATCTAGTGTCCAAATGTTTGAGAGGCGAATCTTCAGCTCCAGGATATAAATCAGTCTTGGACCCCACTATTCCTGCCAGTCACTACTTTAGACATTGGCATGTGACAAAACTGTAGTCAATGAGATGCAAAGTCTGTTGAATGACTTCTAATTAAGTTTTTCCTTGCTCTTAAGAAGAGACATATAAGAAGAACCGGGAGGATGTAAAGCCTGGAGCTGCAGCAGCAATCCTGTGACAACAAGCAATGTTTGCTGACTCACTAAGGGTGAGAAAGCAGAAAGATGACCAGAACATGTGTTCTGATGGTGTTGCTGAGATGCTGAACTGGAAAACTCTAGCAACTTCTTATTAGGTGAATCAGTAAGTCCACTTATTATTTTAGCCACTTTTAGTTGGATGCTCAGTTACATGCAGCTAAAAGTATAGGAACTGATGCAATTATAATGCCCATATTACAGATGAGGAAATCAGTTCAGAGAAATTCAATAGGCAAGACCAGTAAATACACACAGACTAGAACACACAGACTAGAATGTACTGCTTTTCTTTGACAAGTGTTGTTTAAGTATCACTGTGTGTGAAGCACTAGGTATACACTGGATTTTAAGGATGAAAGGAACACAGTACTGAGGGACTCACAATCCGGAAGGGAGATAAGCATACAAACAAATAATTAGTGAAATGTGATAAAAGCAACAGAGCAACGAACTATCAATTCACAAGAGAACACATTTAACAATGCCAAGAGACTTCAGGGTGGGTATATCCAGGAGATGACAAACTTTTATTCTTCAGTGATTTAAAATTTCAGAAGACAACTTCCTGTGACTCTATAATTATTTTTTAAAGTTTTTAAAAAACAGTTCCAAAGAAACACATATAACCTCACAAACATTATGTTGAACAAAATAAGCCAGACAGAAAATAGTACACCCTATTTGATTTCATATAGGCAAAATTAACCTAGCTTGTTAGAAGTCACAATAGTGGTTTCTCTGGTGGAGGGCGGTAGTGAGTTGAAGAAAGCACATGACCGTTTCTGTGGTGATGGTAATGTTCTGATACTGATACGGGTGCTAGTTACCTGGGTGTTTCAGTTTGTAAAAATATATTTGAGCCGGATGTACATATATATAAATATATACATATATGTGTAGTTTTTGTATTTATACTATATTTCAATATTTTAAAAACAAATTTAAAAAGAATATACAAGGTTAAAAGTGCCAGCGTCCTCAGTCACCTCTTTTGAATCCCACTTCTTAGAGGCAATCACTGTTAACAGCTCCACGTAAATAATTCTAGAGTTTTCCCATGTATTTCCAAGTATAAATGACCATGAATGCATATATACAAACATGGTTTTTAAATATTTTGTATTTTAAATAATGAATCATATTGTACATCTGTTTTATAATTTGCTTTTTTCACCTTCCATTCATCTTTCTATTCAGTTAAGTACCTCATAATATGCATATACAGCTCTTATGTATTACTTGCTAATTGCACGCTGATTTATTTGCAGTTGTTTTCAATTTTTGTGTGGCTATTTCTGAACCATAAGGCCCTAAAAATTAGCTTACTGGGTCAAAGGGTAGAAGGTAACTCCAGGTTTGCTCTAAGCAAAGAATATGGGAAAGAACATCCCAGGTCAAAGAAACAATGGAGCATAACCAAGAAAATTAAGTATGTGGAAGTCTGGAGGAAAAGGTATGTATGAGTTCGGTGAAGAGGCAGGCATGGACAAGATAATGAGGGGTTTTCTGAGCCATCATAAGGAGTTTGGACTTTTCCCTACAGTACAAGGGAAGGTGAGTTACTGACCGAAGGATCTCAAGCAGGAAAGCAACATACAAGGGTTTTACTTTAGATCATCCTGAAAATAGCGGAAAAGTTGAATCATAAGAGATACTAACTGGATGCAAGGCAATGCCATGGAAAGGGAGTAGGAGGGTATGGGCAATGCTGAGGAGCCTGAATAAAGAGGACTTCGTAATTATGGATGAGAGACCAAGGGAGAGTGAGAAGAAGTCCACGATCATTTCCAGGTTTCTGCCTGGCCACTGGATGAATGGGGTATCACTAACCACAAAGGGAAAGAAGGAGAAGTAGAATTTGAAGAGGGATGGATATAGGATTCTGTTTGGAGAATATAGAGCTTTGGGACATCTAGCAGGCAGAAGCTGAAAACACACATCTGTCTGGACCTCAGGTAAGAGAGGAGAAGAGGAATCAAGAGGTCAGTGGCATTCAGTGGTGGTTTAAGGCTCAGTTTAAGGTGGTTTAAGGCAGGATATCACCTACAGGGGAAAAACAGAGCAAGATGAAAAGGAAGACAAGGATAAAATACATACAGAATATTAGTTTTTAAAGGGTAGGCTGAGGAACAACTGCCTGAGAAGGAAACTGAGCAGGTGCATTCAAAGAGGTAAAAGGAGAACCAGGAAAGGAAGGTTCTTGGTTCTCTGAAGAAGAAAGTGGTCATTAATATGAAATGCTACAGTTAGTTCAAGTAAGATGAAGTGTGAAAAACTTCCTTTAGATTTGGCAATTATGTTACTGGAAGTTTCTGTGAGCTCAACAGAGTAGAATGAAGATGGAAACTGATTGCAGTGGGGCTCATACAGGACTAAAAAAAAAAATGTAGTACCAAATACAGCCTGAGTTGAATAATATTTAATAATTTAATAAGTTTAATAATGAAGGGATGGAGGGTAGAGAGAGATAGGACAATGGCAGAAATAAATTAAGAAACAAAGGAAGGAATTTTGTTGTTGTTTACAAGAATACCAGGGATGTAAGCATGTTTTATAAGGTCAGGAAAAGAAACCTAAAGAGGTACTATAGAAAGAGGTAAGTGATGTAGCAACGATGCAGAGGACACTGTTTCTAGATATATTACGTTTCCAGATTGCTGGACCCAGGCTCATTTACTAGTTTATGCTACTTCACTTCATAAAAGTTTTCCTTTCCTGGAACTATGATTAAGCTGCTCTGAATTGGAACAGAGGTAATAACGTTATTGAATGTTCTTAAAGCATTAAGTAGGAAACAATATTGAGAATATTTTTTCCCAAAAAAAGGGGGAATTTAACTATTTGAATGGAAATCTCCTTTTAATGGTAAAATTTCTTAGTATGGACTTTCAACATACTGGGCCACCTTACTAGATTACTAGCTTCTTGAAAGCATAATGAATTAATACATTCAAAAATGCTTGCCTACATATGCACCATCTAGGCTTTGGGGGTACAAACATGATCAAGACACACTCCCTGTCCTCGAGGGAGCTTACAAACATATAATTACAATACAACACAATAAGTACAAATAAGAGAGGTAGACATAAACACCATGAGTACACAGAAGACGGATCTCTAACTCTGCCTGGAGTGTGGACAAAAGTCAAGGGAAGCTTTAGAGGATCTTTGCTTAAACTGGGTCTTTAAAGGATAAGCAGGAATTTACCAGGCTAAGAGGAAAGAGAATTTCAGCTGTAGAGAACAGCACGTACAAGCGCATGAAGTCTTTAGAGACTCCAGTGAATAAAGGTGACATCAGGGAACTTATGGGGTATGTATGGCAGGAAAGGATGCAAGAGAAGCGATCAAGAATGAGTTGCCAGGGCTTCCCTGGTGGCGCTGTGGTGCCTGCCAATGCAGGGGACACGGGTTCGTGCCCCAGTCCGGGAGGATCCCACATGCCGCGGAGCGGCTGGACCCGGGAGCCAATGGCCGCTGAGCCTGCGCGTCCGGAGCCTGTGCGTCCGGAGCCTGTGCTCCGCAATGGGAGAGACCACAACAGTGAGAGGACCGCATACCGCAAAAAAAAAAAAAAAAAAAAAGAAGAATGAGTTGCCAAAGGTGTCACATCTGTGCCTGCACATTTTTTAGGTGATGACCAGTCACAGGGAAGTAACACTGTAAGGTTTTCATTCTCAGCATCTCCCATGGGCCTAGGACCATGCCTTTTACCACAGAAAACTTTCAACAAACGGATGTGGAACAAACAGATGAGTCAGAATCTTAGAACGATAAAGAAATTTGAAAAGAACACAGATCCCAGGGAGAAGGGAATAAATTAGAATGAACTGATTACTTAAAAGCACAAATTAATTTACTGACACAGTGGAAAGGTAGAGTCAGAATTATACTGGCTAAGGCCCTGTTAAGCATTTGTTGTGTACACCACCTACCACCCAAGAATTAGATTAACGTTTTCCAAAGAGTCAAAGTGAAGAGTCCCTAAACACAGGGCTACAAACTTGGGCTTTGACTAGATTTTCATAGCTTGAAGCAATTGCTCTCTGTTAAGTAAGAGATGAGTAAAGAGGAAATAAATACAGTAGATACCAGTAGCCCAGTGTCAAGACATGCAACACCTGATGATGAGGATTAAAACTTTCAAACCGAATTTTTTAAGTCATTGTACTTACCAGCACCAAAAATAAATGATTAGGATGACCTGAGAAGATTACTCTAACCTACTCAGCTAGCAGACTGCTGCACTTGGTACAAGTCACCCACTTAACTTGATTTCCTCCACCATATTCAGGTAAAATGTCCTACAGTAACATGGCACAATATTATTAAAATATGAGTTCCTTCATCAAGCTTTTCTATCTTAAAGAGATAATCAAATCTTTGACCAGCAGATTACAACTACCGGCCTTTATTCTGCACTCTGAGAATGAAGGTTAAAAAGACCCAGGAGATATTGCAGCAGTGGGAACCACAGTCACATCAAAGGCAGACAACCTTTCAATCTTCAGAACCTTTATGTTCCTGCCTTGTATTTCTGAGCCCTTCATTCGTCTCATCTTGGTTTATTATAAGACAACAGGATTTCACCAGGAGGAATTTGAAATAATACATTTCCTGTATTTGGTGCAAGGGAGAAGGAACATATGCACACAAGAGTCAGTAAACTCAACAAACATTTGGACCAATGGTTTCACATAAATGGTGTGCAGGAGGGGATGAACTAGATTAAATCCTAGGAACTCCTAAACTTTAGATAAAGATGAGGTCAGACTCCCATTATAATTCAAGGAACTCTAAGAAAATAACAATTCTAAATTCTAATGTGACATGTCAATCACACTAGTTTGGTTATGAATGAGAGAGGGTAACTTTCTATGGTTACTGGTATCAGGCTGGAGACAGTCATGTATCAGGTTACCAGTATGAAACTACAAGAACTAATTTACTTACATGACTCCAAGGCAATGGAGCTTAAAGGCAATGTAATTATTGTGCCTAATGTCCTATTTCAAAAAATATGTGATAAAGGTCCACAGAGTAATTTAAGAATATAATTTACTAAATAAAACCGAACAAATAGTACAGTGATCTGGATTCTAGTTGTGAATCTGATACAATTAATTATCTAATCGTGGCTAAGTCACAAATAGTCCATGTCCCAGTTTATGTATTACAATGATGTACTCATGACTGAGTTAAATGTGAAATGTTCTAAGCTCCTTAAAAAAGTAGTACTTTACTTATAAGACGAAGGTATTACATATGAGATGAAGTTAACCACCATGACCAAAGCTAACAATTTCAATTTAAATAGAACTTACCTCCAAAAATATTCAGTGCACTCGATACATGTTCATTAACTCTTAAAAGGCATTATTCAAACATTTCATAACTAAGGCAACAGACGTATTAAATTACTTAATAACTCAAAATCTTATCAACAAGTCTGTGACAGAGTAAGGAACAGAATCAAACTCTCAATGTCCCCCTGCCCCCCCCGCCCCCCCCAGTCCACTGTTCAAGTCACCTACTTAGCTTAAATTATGTTGTTCTATGTATCGGAAACATAATTAGTTATGGCAGAAACAGAAACTTCTCTCCCAAAGGCTTCAGAATCTACTTTACCAAAATATGTTCAAATTTTAAATGAGAATGCTTCCATGAACGGCAACTATTTATTAAACCCAGAAAAGTATTTCATCTTGTATTACGTTGAGCAATCTGTAAGGAATAGAGACTATGATTTTTAAACACAGAGTCAGAAAAGCAAACCAGGAGCAAAGACCAAAGACTATGACGGGGTCTACCTCTCTCAAAAGGATTAAGAAAAATAGAGGAAAGAGTGAAAGAAAAACAAAACCCAAAATCAAAAGGTAATTCTATGGAATATTTGTACCATGGACAAATGGCATGAAAAATATACCTTCAGGTAAGCATCAGATACATATTAATCCATTTTCCAAATCAGCAAAGTGCTTCCCCGTTAGTGGCCCCCGCTAAGGTATCTCTTGGGGAAGACTTGTTTACTCTCATATATGCTGTTAATCTGATACAGCCTTTTCTGGAGACTATTTAGAAATAAGTAATAAAAGTTTTTTTTTAATATTGTAAAAGTTTTTTTGACCAAGAATGGTAGATGGATTATTGCTTTCAACTCTTCATATTCTCTCTGTCATAAAATTATACATTCACACCCTTTGTCATGTAATTTTGCAAGGGTTGGCCACATGGTTTGTTTTGGCTAATGAGACTTGATACCAGCAGAGGCTTAAAACATGTTCTGGTAGTTTGGTTTATTTCTTACACTCTGGTGATAAACCATGATATATGACTATGCCCCAGGTAGTTGCTGCCCCTTCATGATAGGCCTCAGGACAAACACATTTAGAGGAGATCTAACCCAACCTACAGCCTGAGGCAGGCCAACCAACCCACAAACTGAAGTAGATTTGCCTGGCCAAGCCCAGCCTAGATGAGGAGGATCTAGACCCAGTGTGAAAATAAACCCTTAGTGTTGTAACTCAATAAAACACTGGTTTGTTATGCAGAACTGTTATGGCAATAGCTGACCAATACACCCAATAATCTCACACCTGAGAATGTATCCTGGGGCAATTAGAGAGAACAGATTCACATATTTAGGGTGAATTTATCATAGCAACATTTATAAACAACAAAAAACTGAAAACATTCTATCATCAAACAATAGTGTGAATAGTTAAATAAGTTATGATCTAGCCAGACTATTAAATATTCAAAGCTCTTAAAAATTATGTTCTTGGGACTTCCCTGGTGGTCCAGGGGGTTAAGACTCCACGCTCCCAATGCAGGGGGGCCCGGGTGCGATCCCTGGTCGGGGAACTAGATCCCGCATGCATGCCACAACTAACAGTTTGCATGCCGCAACTAAGAGCCCGCATGCCGCAACTAAAAGATCCCACATGCCGCAACAAAGATCCCGCGTGCCACAACTAAGACCCAGTGCAGCAAAAATAAATTAATTACTTAAATTAAATAAAACTGAAGAAGAAAAAAGAATTACGTTCTTAAAGAACACACAAAAATGTATGATAATGTTCATAATATTTAAGTTTAAAAAGTATAAAAAGCAAGATGCACTGTTTAAAAAATATCTACAAGTAGAGAAAAAGATCAGGTAGATAAAATAATTCTTTTAAGAAGTACAAATGATTTTCTGTGCTAAATATTATTTTATGCTAGATACTGTACTTGGAATAAAGAAGTAAATAAGTATGTTCCCTGACTTCTTGAAACAGTCTAGTGAGGAAGACAGATATTAAAAAATAATAATCATATATATGTAATCACAAATTGTGATAAACTATTGTGGTAGAAATTGCTAATTATCCCCAGTATTTATTTCCCCCTTCTTGCTCAGTACTTGCTCACTGAATTTTATTGGCCCATGGCCACCTGGAATGGACTATACTTCCCAGCATTCCCTGCTCCTACTTGGGGCCATGCGACCAAGTTCTGACCAATGGGATCTAATTGGAAGTGAGGCATGCAACTTCCAGTAAACATCCTTAAAAATAAAGGGCTTGCTTTCCCCCTTCTTACCAGATGGAGCAGCTATTTTGGACTATGATGTGGAAGCTTCATGCTGAGAATGGCAGAGCGATAGAATAGGAGGAGCCTGGGTTCCCTGGCACTGTGGAACCACTGTCACCAGGCTTATTACACCTACAGAGCTTTCACATGAGACAGATAAAATTCTACCTTGTTTAAGTCATTTTCATTTTGGGTTTTCAGTCATCCACAGCTGAACCTAATCCTAAATGGCACAGCTATGAAGGAAAGATGAAGGGTTCAATGAGAGATTATAATAGAAACTGTTGGTTTTGACAGGAGCAAGGGGTTTCAGGGATAGGTCCTCTGAGAAAGTAACTTTTAAGTTGCAACCTACCTAATGCCTGGCCAGGAGAGCACCAGGTGAAGGGAGGTGGGGTGGCAAACCCCTCAAGGCGGGGGAAATCAAAGATGAAACTACTATGGCCTAAGCCTGAATCTCAGTAGGAATAAGCAACAAACTGGGATGTTAAGATTGCTTCTACAATGAATGAATCAGAATGAAAGCAGAGCACTAAAGCAAGTAAGTGCATTGGCTCCAATATTAGAATATCCATTATGACAAGCAAAAGACCACATATACATGTCAAAAATGAGAGGGGAGAGGTGCAGAATGAGAACAAATGCTATTAAAGAAATTAACAGTTGCTGCTACACTTCAGTACTACTAGTGTTTAAAACAGTTGGATTCTCTGATTAGAGTGGTTCATAAACCATAAGGAGAATGTCATTAGATTTTTAAATGCTAATCCTCCCTGGAAAAGACAAGAATTTGGTGTTAAAATTTTTTTTTAATAATTGTTTCTTGTCTATTTCTGATTATAAAAAGGAAGCATATTTATTGTGGAGAATGTAGCAAATATACATAAGACTATAAAGAAAAAATAAACTACCTGTAAATCATCACTTTGCAACAACATTTTATAATGACGCTGTTTTTATATGCTGATATGCCTACATACACATATACACACAACACACAAAAATGGAATTGTAATGCATATGAAGTTGCATGTGCTTTTTCATTTATTTTACCATAAGTGCATTCCTATGTCATTAAAACATTTTTGAAACCATGATTTTTAATGGCTATATAACATATAATTTATTTAGCTAATCAAGTCTGGGTTAAAACTGTCAACCACAAGGACTTCCCTGGTGGTCCAGTGGCTAAGACTCCATGCTCCCAATGCAGGGGGCCCGGGTT
Source organism: Lagenorhynchus albirostris (assembly GCF_949774975.1). Lineage (NCBI taxonomy): Eukaryota > Metazoa > Chordata > Mammalia > Artiodactyla > Delphinidae > Lagenorhynchus > Lagenorhynchus albirostris. The sequence continues at coordinate 14,043,904 of NC_083103.1, read as the reverse complement.
CGAGCCCTGGTCAGGGAACTAGGTCCCACTAGCCGCAACTAAAGATCCTGCATGCCGCAACTAGGACCTGACGCAGCCAAATAAATAAATATATAAATATACTTTTAACGTTTAGAAAAAAACCCGTCAACCACAGATTAAAGCCCTGTGGGTCAAGAAGATGACTTCAAAAACTGCCATGGGGAGCTTCTGTTCAGAAATCTCAAATTATAGGTTGAAGCACTGGAACTATCTAACAAGAATTCATTCAAATTCACTGAGTTTTAGCCATGAAGGATGCTTAATAAAGACTATATTTTCCGAAATGGAGTGCACCATTTTGTAATTAGTCTTGAGGAAGAAACAGAATAAGTATCAAAGACTGAGGTAGCAATAACAAATAAGAACTAATAAGTGCCTACTGTTAGAATCGGTGACTATCTGCAATGTTTTATTTTTTAATAAAGCATAATAAGGGAACATATGCTTTTATTATTTCTATAATTAAGTTTTAAAGTGGATTTGGAACAATGATTATAGAAAAATGCATATAGAAAAAGAACGGAAACAAATATGACAAAGGGTTAATAGCTGTTAGTTCTTGAATATGACATTCTTTGAACTTTTCTGTATTTAAATTTTTTCTCATAACCAAAAACTTAATATTAAATTATTAGTCATGCGAGTAAGGTAATTCAGATTTCAGTTATTAAAGTAGAAGGAAAATCAGTAAGTTTTGCCAGAGGCTAAGTAGATCTTTTGAGAAGGAAAAACAAAAAGCTGGGCATACAGCATTGGGAGTTTGTTCTAAAATAAAACTATTTTAAACAAAATTATCAGTGTTTCATGTTGGAAATAGGTCTGAGGAAGGACAAGCTTTTGAATTTTATAGCTGTGCTTCCTTCAAGTACTATCCTACCTAAAAATGATACATATTCTGTTCTATCAAAAAGGTTGTTTCAACAGTTAAGCAAATACTTTAAAAACTGCCAAGACTGCATTTTAGTTTCTGACACTAGCTTTCTTTACTTTGTATACCTAAGATTTTCCTGATGCTACACGCATTTTTTAAAAGTCTAGGTTCTAAAATCCAAACTTAGTTCAGATGACAGAGTTTGCCACTTGATGAAACATCTTACTAAACATAAATGGTTGCAATGTTCTATTAAGTGAGGTACCTAGCAGAAAAAACATTAAAGAATAAAAAGTTACAGAAATAAACCAAATCTTTACATCAGTTCTCATAAAAATTTCAAATAAATGTACATTTTTTACAATTGCCCCATTTTCCCCAAATGTAGCCTTAGGTTGTCTTAACTTTGTGATAACATCCCCTATCCCCTACTCCACTAATCAGTTCTCACCTTCTTTCCCTGCTAGAACACGTGAATTTTTCAGCAAAAGTGACTCATTCATTGGCATCTTGTCAAACTAACCCTGAAATTTTAAGGAGGCTCAGTGCTAACAGAATTTTAAAGCTAGAACATTTTCACTAACACACATCATTTTGACTTTAGAGAAATGAATCACTTTCAGAGCCAAATACGTCTAACAAACTCTGTTTATATTTTTCCTTACAAATTGTTCTCCACCATGTTACCTCCTCCCAATTTTAGTTTGGCAATTCCATAATCTAAAATACCTCTTATTTCTGAAGAAGGCAAGATGGGGGAATGCAGAAGCATTAGAATAGGAGAGGGAAGAAAAAAGCAATTGTTCACTAAGCTTGGAAAAAGATTTTATTCTGAAACATTAATGATTCGTATCTATTCCACATAGTTCTCAAAATTTATTTCTCCCCTTAGTTAAATGAAAACACAATACAATACATAATATAAACACAATCAGGAATCTCCAGGAATAAATTACTCTCATTGCTATTATTTCACTAAATAAAAGTTTTTAAAAAAACACAAAAATCAATAACTGAGAACTATATAGCTAAAAATTTTCAATAAGATATCACTAGTATGAACTATCAATTGCAAATCACCTCATCATTTTGGTTCACACATTCATCTACTCCAAAACCACCGCTTTTAACCAGAGGGAGAGTGGTAGGGAAGGAACAAGAAAACAAATGCTTTGTCAGATTACCACAGACATTTACTTATAGCTCTATCAATTGTCACACTCCACCTGGTGGCAGGAGCTGCCTGAATTGGCGAAGTGGAAGTCATTATACAAGAAATTCCAAAGAACACTTTCCAGATGTCCCTGGGAAAAAAAGCTAGATGTTCTTTTTTTGTCCTATATAGAATATATCTAACAAGGCTCCACCAAAGTTTTTTCACATAATAGTAGGTCAATATCTAACAAAGATTAACATAAAAGGAATGACAATAATCAGAATGGGAGATCTACACTTAGAGCAATCTACTTACAACCGCTCCACGTTAAGTTCAATGTCATCTCAAGCCTTTAAAACAGGTAACAAGGCACATCCAGCAACTCTAAGATTCTCTATCACATACTCCCACTAACTTTCTCTGCCCCTATCCTCTATGGGTAAACTATAGAGTTTAATTAACACACTTAACAGCAGCCTGCCACCCTGCTTTTAGATATTTGCCAGTAACATATACCCATGGGGTACTCTAGAGACTGATTTCAACCAAAAATAAAAATAGATAAACAGATCTCAAACAAAATTAAAACTGAGTCTGGCTGCCCACACTTATTTTCACACATGAGGAAAAATAGCAGTTCTCCTAGAAGCCTCGAGCAGACATATCTTTAGAACACAATGTTAAAAATATGCCCCCCCTCCTTTTTCCCCTACCTGTTTCTCACTCAAAGCTGTGATTTTGGCTTGAAGTTCATGAAGCTGTTTCTTTAAATCAGCATTCTGATTGGAAAGAAAAAATATCTGTGAGGAAGATATTTCATTTGTTAACAGAAGAGTAGCAAGATGACTTTATGCAAACTGTATTACAAATGATGAAGCAATCTTAAGCATTTAGCCAATCATATTTGTCATGCATTAAACTGTAGTCATATTACCACCACCCAGTGCATAGATCCTAAATGTAGGTTGCTAACACTAGAACAGGGGTAAGCTCCTTTGCAACTGCAAGAAGTTTTATATTTCAGCGTTTTGTACTGTAATACTACTCCTTTCTACTAAAATAGTTATTCTTCATAAGAAGTAACAGTTGACAGAAAACCTAAAGCTCCACTAATCAGTTGTAAGTATGAACACACTGCATGCTTAACGGCATTATCAGTAAAAAAAAAAAGGTTTTTCTCTGCTTGCCCTCTCCCTTATTTAGTAGAGTACATTTGTTATTTTAGCCTAGATTTGAAAAGCTGTCAGTGCTGCAACTGCCTTAAACACTACATCATTCAAATTAACACACTGACTACCAGGGCAACTTCTCAGTTCTAAAATGTTAGGAATCAGAAGAGAATACTATTTTAAAAGAGATACACTGAGCGTGCTTGTCTTTTACTCACATGAGAGAAAAATCCAAAATTAAAAGTTTTCAAAAGCTTAATGTAACAGGATCACTAGCAGATTGAATACCACCCCAATGAGAGACTACTTTTCCTTCGTCCTTTCACATGCAATTCTTTCAATTCATCCTGCCAGGTCTTCTGACAGGGTCGGGGCATACATCCTCCCCTTTCACGTTTACTCCATGTGGTCTTTTTTGTGACAGCATGTGAAATAAGACCTCTCTAATGAGATCACCCACAAGACTGTCCAGCAACTTACTGCCCCCTCAGATTCTTCACATTAAGACTGCTCTGTTACATGACTGCCAGCTATATCAGAAATGCTGAAGTTTTCTAGCAATATTTCAGTTGCTGATAACATAGGTTACCATATTAAATATAAAAGAATCTATTCATCTAAGGTCTACTGACTCTTGGTTCCCTAAACCTAATTTAAATTATAATATATATTAAAAAAATTAAAATGGAGAAGCTTCTCAAAGAAGTTGGACTGTCAAACAGGAGTTAAGTGGATATCACTGCCAGCTCTCAGAATCAATGGTTTGTGTTAAAAACACAATAGTTAAGCCACTGGGGGCTAACTTCGTAGAAATGAATATTATTTCCCACTTCTAAAAATCAATCTGCCTCAGTACCATTCTTTAATCCAAGAAGCTTTTTTACTTAACTTTACAATGGTATGTTTGACAAGCTAAAAAAAAAAAATGTGTGTGTACATACACAAATATACAGATACACACACCCCACCATCAATGGGTCTAGGTAGGTGTTCTGTGAACAGATTATGAGTAAACAAATGCAAGGGAGAAATCCTGAGCATGTCTGAATAAATACTCTCCATACTTATGACCCACTGTCTAATTGCTGCAAAAGACACTCCCTGAACAATAAATATACTAATTAAAGACAAGATAAATTTTTAGGAAGATTTCTCTTCAGGGATACAAAATAAAATGCCTGAGCCAAAAACCCCTATGAGGCTTTAAAGAAAAGGTAACACCTGATGAATTACTACATAAGGTTCTTTAAAACCCTCTCTAAGGGCTCCTTCAAAAATGAAATTTTTAAAAATGCTTTTAAAAAATTATTCTAAAATTCTATTCTGAACATAGTGAGATTAAGTACTTAAATGTTCTATACTATAAACTATGAGAAAATAAAAATGGTTCTGGGCCATATTCAATAATTCTGAGATTACAGAAAGCCTTGCAAACTCTGATTTTGAGTAAGTGGGCTTGTGGAAATAAAATTTAAGCTATATGAAGAGTATTAACTCTCAATTCTTTTTCCTAAAATATTCAAAGCAATTAACATAAGATACAAGCAAAATAACAGTAACAAAGATGAAATAATAGCTATATTATAATAGAATGACTGGAGCTTTCTTAATTCTTATAACATGAAGACCAATGTACTAAAAAAAATTGCTGTTACAGATGAGATAATTTCTAAAACCTAAGTATTGCCTGTATTTTAATATTTTATGGTCACTTTATTTTAAATTATTTTTATTTAAAAATTAAATGAATAAAAGTAGTATTTTACCTGTGGATCCTGCTTCATTTGAGCAACCAGTTTCTGATAATAATAAAAAGAGAAAAAGAGCCATCAGTCCTACATATAAACTCACTACGGCTAATCAGGCTCCGCCCCCAAAATCTAGAGTTTTAAGCCCACACAAAAAAACGAGCAATACCACAATCAGAACAGACCAAAAGCTTTTGTGATCCATATAAAAAGTTAATGAAACACTCCTCTTAATAATAAAAAAAAAAAAATTCAAACTATCGCTTTATATTTGAAACGAAGAGCTTCCTGCCTTTAAACAAATCTGGAGATGGGCTGGGGGAAGGGAGCTTTTAAAAGACAATTTAAATAAGCTGAATGCTCCAAAAGCCAAACATCCCTTTAAAGGTTGTCATTGTCTAGAGTCCCAAGTAAGTCCTGGAAAGAAGGTGCTCCCACACAAAAACAGGCCTGTGTGTATACAGCAAACAGATTTGGCGAGTCTGTGGGTTTGGTTCACAGAAGGAGCCTAGTGTCAGATGTGACTCTGCCACTGTCCTCTCTGTGGGGGGAGGGGGGATGTACTCAGTGGAGCAGTGATGCTCAGTATTTGAGAGTAAGGAAGCGAAGGAACAGTAATGCAAAATTCTACCTACCTGGGTTCCTGTGGGAAGGAGAGTATTACCAGAATACTGAATGAGAAAGACCTTTACTAGGGAACACATAAGTCCAAAAAATGAAAAACAAAGAAAAATGGATGTCAACTGACCTAACCCAACTTCCAAAAGCATCACGGCCCAAAGGTAACAATAACCAGGGACAGAAGAATTTGAAGCATAAAGGAATGTCAGAAGGCTGAGTCCTAAAAGTATCTAGGAATAAGCTGTTCTCCACGTGAATTTTTCACATAGCTGAAAAATCTGTCCCTCTCTTTGGGTGACAAGACACTTTTAAAGTTTTTAGTCATAGGGACTTCCCTGGTAGTCCAGTGGTTAAGAATCCGCCTTCCAATGCAGGGGACATGGGTTCGATCCCTGGTCGGGGAACTAAGATCCCACAAGCTGCGGGCAACTAAGCCTGCACACCGCACTATTGAACCTGCGCACTCTGGAGCCCACACGCCACAACTAGAGAAACCCGCATGCCGCGATGAAGAACCCACACGCCACAACAAAGACCCAGCACAGTCATAAATAAATAAATAATAGTTTTTAGTCGTAAAATAAAACCTTTCTAAAATATATTATATACTTATCTGCCTTATTAAATAGAAAAAAAGCAGCATTTAATGACACTTAGAGGCATGATTACCTTAACATACTATTCTGCAAACAATACAAAAAGGTCCTTACAATAAAGGCCCCAAACTGCTGTGTTCTAAAGAGTTCTTGTGCCTGCATTTGAGTTTTTCAGTCTACTCCTTAATGCCAAGCAGTCAGCTAGCAAATCTTGCTACTATTACTATGCCTCCCTCTAAGAGCCCCTGAACCCCAATTCCAATTTGCTACTTCTGAGCTGCTTTGTGATACACTCAGTGAAGTAATTCTAAGATGAGTGAATAGCCTAAGAAATCCCCCTTGAGTAAAATGTATAATCTTGTGTGACTTCTAACATTTATTCTAGCTTGTCAAAAACCTTACTTCAGGTGCTAAGGTATACATTTTGGATGGCTGAGACTGCCAACCATGTGACCTCCAAATACACAAGGTATATGTTACTATAGTCTACTTCATATATGACAGTGGTAACTCTTCTATATCCTGGTCTTAATCTACAAAATAGTAATAACACACATTCCAAGAACTCACGGAAATAGAAACATAAGGTTTTATACATATACATTTTTACTAATGCAGCCTAAAGGCTAGCCACATTCTTTAATGAAAAAAGTCCTTCATTTTCCTTTCTGCTTTTGCCACCAGGGAGTGGAGTACTATACTAAAGTTGCCTTTTTAAAGCTGAAAAAGGTTTTCCTCCACGACGCTGAAATTTAAAAACTGATAACCAAAGTAAGTCTCTGCCTCTGGAGGAAATAAATAAGCCAACTTTTCTACCTATAATCAAGCAAGCTGCATTTCAGACCATTAGAGGCAGGACAGAACAAGCTGGGCAACTTAACCTGACCATCCAAATCCCTAGTGACTTTAAGTGACGTTGTGTGTTATCAAAGTGAAGTTACTTTCTATTGTAAGAACGCAGCAATTTTTCATGAGAATATAGTTTAAGCCAAGGGCTGGCAAACTACAGCCCACAGGCACCCTGCCTTTGTAAATAAAGTTTTACTGGGACACAGTCACACCCATCCATTTATACATTGTCTATGGCTGCTCTGTGTGTACAGCAGCAGAGCAGAGTTGTTGTGACAGAGACCATAAATGATGCCCATAGTATAAAATACTTCACCCTCTGGCCCTTTGCAAAACGTCTGCTAACCTCTGCTTTATACTATTCTCTGTTCCATGTAGAGTAAAAATACTCCAAAAGTTAAAAAAATCTGCATAAGAATAATCAAAAAGGCAATTTTCCAAAAAAGATGAGATGCCCATCACAGGCCATTATTATGTAAACATTCATTCAATAACAACCACGTGTACGTCACTACTTTTTAAATCATCTCGGTCCATAAAGAACAAAAGTATACTTCTACCACAGCAACACCAGGTAGTTTCAGGACATACCTTATATACAGTAAGCTCATTTTCAGCCCTAGTTTCCCTAAGTGGAAATGATGAAGGGGTGGCTTCTGCCCCAATATTTAGTCAAATGTACAATCTGACTTTGGCCTCAGCCTAATAGCCAGTGCTTACTTTGATGTCATTTCTGGCATCCCTGAACTTGTCATGATCATGTAGGTTACCATGTATCCAATCAGAATAACAGCATCAAATTTACAAGCAAGGCATGTCACTTGGATTTACTGTTAAAACTTTTTTTTTTTTTTTTTTTGGCCACACCGTGCAGCATGCGGGATCTTAGTTTCCTGACTAGGGATCAAACCCGTGCCCCCTGCAGTGGAAACGTGGAGTCTTAGCCACTGGACCACCCAGGAAGTCCCTACTATTAATACTTAAACTTTTTTTAATAGGAAAGGATTCTAAATATAACTGGAGTGAAATATCTTACATACTTTATATGTTAAAAGACTATCAACCAACACTGATAAACATAAATAAATGTTTATTACCATACAAACAAAATGCTATATAATAATTAAGGATGAATATAAAAGTTATTAATTTTATGCTAAAAAAATAGTTAAATATACAGGAAAATAATGTGAATATTGAGAGTGATAACTTTAGGAAGAATATTATATCCCTTTTGAGTCAATAAATGTAATTTTAAAATTTAAATTAGATTTTTAAACAATAAACATTAAATTTTTTCATAATTATAATTTTTATAAAATTGGTATGCTTGAATTAAAAATATGAAACAAAAGTAATATTTAAGAACTCTAATTTTTAGTAATTTAGTTCAATTTAGATCATGAGTCTTCCAAGAAAAGTCTTATTTTGACTTGTTCACGTCTTGTGAGGATGAACTAAAAGCAGAATATTAACTTTGCCATCTCAAAATTTCTTGAGAGGAGGAGTATGTCCCAAAATCACATATGAGTAAAAACTTCAGTATACATGGTAGTCAATTTAAATATGTCTTGTTATTTAAAATATGCAAGTTAACACAGGGAACTATATTCAATATCCTATGATAAACCATAATGAAAGAGAATACGAAAAAGAATGTATATATATATATATATATATATATATATATGCATAACTGAATCACTTTGATGTACAGCAGAAATTAACACAACATTGTAAATCAACTATACTTCAATAAAGTAAATTTAGAAAAATAAACAAATAAAATATGCAAGTTAAGTCACACGAACAAAGTCCCTCAGAAGAACCAAAAAACAGATAAAAAAGAGAGGTTTTTTTTTTTTTTTAACACCTTCGCTATATGGAAAAGAATATTTTTAGTTCTTTTGTCTGGAAGAGAAGTCAGGAATATTTTATTAAAGTTCTCAAAAATATTACCAATGAGTTTGTTGAGTAGTAATAAAAGGCAAATAACATGACTCTTGGACAAGTGACTGAAAAACGATTAAAAGCTCTACTAAAAATCAGAGCTAGCCTGTTTACTAATTTAGCCATTACTAATAACATGATGCGGGAGAAGCCATGAATGCAACATACCTGGTGAACCTGAATTTCCACTTTAAGAGCCTCCTGTAGAGTCTGCAACTCCATCCTCTACCTTCTCCACTTTTTCTTATGTCTGCTAATTCTATAGTTTCTTCAGCCTCTGTTTAAAATAACAAACTCCTCTTCTTACTGCAGCTGTAGAGATCATAAAATGTTTTGGATCATTATGTTGGGTATAAAGGAAATATACGTTAGATAAAATAAATTACATTAGTCGAAATATTTCGTCGACTAAACACAGGGCAAAAACTTTCCCCAAACAGATTTCTTTCCAAAATGAGTAGTTTTTTCTGAATTGGCACCAAAACTTTCTGGGTTTTATTCTCTGAGCATTCCTCTAGAAAACACTTCAAATTAGTAAGAAATGAAAAAAAAATGTGTTTAATCTGGTCATGAAAACAGCTAAGCACTTACTAGGCGCTCAGCACCACGCTAGATACTACTTTCTGAGGATACAGAGCTGAACAAGACCTCTTCTGTCCTGGATGCGTTGGGAGTCTAGAGGGGGAGAGGACAACCATCCAGGACATGCTGTTCTTAGAAAGAGACACATAACAACATGATCATACATTTTTAACCATCACACAGAGTGAACTGGAGAGTTCAGGATCTCTCAGAGGTTAAAGAAGGCCAGAGTACTCTCACAATTTGGATGGCCTCTCACTCTATTTAAAAAATAAAGCAACTCAAAACAGGGGCAATTCTGGTATAATTTAAAGGTTTACATTTAACAAATTAATACTTAACACAAACACATTGCAATGAACTCTGCTTTCCACAAAGTTATGACCGGGATGTTAAAAAATAAATCTATCGTGCACAACAAATGATGTGGGTCTAGCAATAGAACAGACTTTTCCAGCTATACAATGAACACCATCTTCTTTTCAAGCCTGCTGGTGCATCTCTTTGGCTGCATGTATAAATGCAGGTGGAGACAATGTCAAAAGTCTAGATTTGCGAATGTGAACCTTCCTATTCTGCTCTGCTCATCACTACTGCAAATTAAATTAACTCAATGGCTAATTTTTCTTTTCATTTTTTTTTCTTTTTTCTTGAACGTGGCCTTAGACATGATTTTAGGTACTGTCCCTGAAGCAAAAGTTTACTTGAATAAATTTAAACTTTACTTCTTTCTCCTTTCTTCCTTGTACCTATAAAACTTGTAGTTAGAGCAGCTTTCCAGCATTCTTACAAACTGAGGAAGGGAACAATCAGGAAATTAGAAGAACTGTTACTCCTTATGCCAATTCAATGAGATTCATAATCTTTATACTTTCTAAAAATTATTTATCTATGGATAAATTCCTAAGTTTTCTTAAAAATTCTTTAAAACCTGATTTAACAGAGTTTAACTTCAGGCTGTAATCGTGTGAATATTAATCTTCATTATATTTGTTTAATCTCACTAGGCTTAAAACATCATTGGCAATCTCTCCCCTAGGGCTTGTATACTATGTTGTGTAATATCAAAATACTCTAACCTTTTTTTAAAAAAATAATAAATTTCAAAAGTGTAAAATTCCTTCAAACTTGTATCTGTGGAGGCTAGAAAAGCCTCCGCATTATTATGGTACAATGATATTGTCAATCAAAAATTTTCATAGACGTAGTATGTTTAGGGGAGATAATTTGGAAAGTGTGATTTTGATGAACAAACCCAGGTTTTTCAGATATTTATTACCTTAAAAAATCTTTTGAACTACATAAATATCAGAATCATTAAGTTACTGATTTAGACCAAGGTTTTTGTTGTCATGTAAGTTTATTCTATACACTAAAGCAAATGTTAAAAAACTATACAGTCACTGTAATTTTAAATATTAAAGTAATCTCCCTACTCTAATTCCTGACTTATGTATGCATTAGAGTTCTTCCTGAAAACAGTACTTAAATTAGTTTTAAGGCTATCAGAAAATGTGTCCAAAATGATTCCTTATAATTTTTGTCAAATTAAGTATCACCTTGAAGGGTATTTTCAACAACAGAAAGGCCATATTTTATTTTACTGGTAGCAACATATAATATCAAAGCTGAACTCAACTCATAAACTCTGGAAACAAACAGCAGGTTAAAAACATGGAGAACTTAACAATATACACAAAAAAGGGTTAACATAATTTGTACAGTTACAGAGTGCTTACAAATTAACTACAAATTAATTTTTTTTAATTATGAAAAAGCAACTCACAGAAGAAGAAATAAGAATGACCAACATGAAAAACATCTATTTTCAAGAGAGTCATAGAAATGTAAATTTAAGAAGACACATTTTTGTCAATCAAACTGACAAAGATTTGTAAAAACAGTGATACTCTGAGCTGTCTAGAGTTTAGGTCAGGTGGCACTTTCATAATTTGCTATTAGTTATCTCTGAGCAGTAGCACTCAGGGTTATTTACTTTCTTCTTTTCAGAGTATCAATATTTTCCATGGAAAATATGTACTTATTTTTAAATAACAAAAAATTAACTTAGAATTGCTAGATAAAACATCAGAAAATTTTATACTGATGAAACAAAATGTTCAGGAAAAGAACAAGTAAAACCAGGGTTTAACCGGGAGGCTCTAAATGTCAGAGTGCCTCACAGGATAAGAAGCCTGCAACTCAAGTTATTGAGGAGGTGACAGCTTTTACTTCCTTCATCAGATTGTTGTCTGCTTATTAGAGACACACAAAGGCACAAAATTTTATTTGGCAAGGACACTAAATGCCAATTACTCATTTTATTTCAAGATAAAACTGAAGGGTTAAAAAAGGCAGTGACTTAGTAAAAAAAAAACTTATGAAGGATTAGAAGATTCATTTGATATCTTTCTTCTTCACAAAAGTCTCTTTCTGAATAGCAGTTTTAAGAGACTGGTTTCTGCCTAAAGGAACAAGTTGTATACATATATATTCATAGCCTACAAAAACAAGGCAAGCACATGTTGAATCCTTTTAAAAAATATTTGGGGGCTTAGACAACTCATGCAGCCACCACGTGATGACCATTTGGAGGCAGTTTATAGCATTATAAAGAAGGTATTATTTGCTAAATTTATAAAAAGATGATTTAACATATTTCGACCAATTCTAGTAAGTTATAAATATCAGCTGCTGCAACATAAATATGAACAGACTCCTAAAACAGTTTATTGAGGTACAATGCCTTTCACCACCCATCAGCTCTAAATACTATCACCAGAGAAGACAAGTGCCGAACACAAAATACCAACGTTCGTTATATTGAAAACTGTACAAACGAACGGGACACCTAATAACCTCCCAGCTTCAAATAACAAAAACCCCAAAACATAAATAAAAACTCCACAAACCTAACAAACAAAATAATCAAATCCCACTAAAAAAAGGCAGATGTAATGTCTAGAAAGAACATTCACTGTCTCAAAAAAAAAACCAAAAAAAAAACCTGATTCCACTCACTGTGCAACCACTCTCAACTTTAGGTTTGTTTGCTTATAAATCAGGAAAATGGAAACGGTATCACCTATTTCATAAAATTGCTATGAGGTTTAAATTAGGTGAAGTTATATGAAAAGCCCTTTGTAAACTGTAAAATTCTATGCTATTCTTAACATACTTAACTCTTATTCATACACAAACTTTTATATCAACTTCTCAACACAGCATATTGCTGGAAAGGCTGTAGGCTTTCTTATTTTCAAATTCTCTAAGAAAGGGGCTTCTAACTATTTTATCTGGTTACAGTTCTGCTTGGAGATATGTGACCTCTAGGTCTTTCATTATGATTCTAATAATGTAGTAATGCTCTAATTTTGAATTTATTACCAAAAATCACTGCTCTGTTCCTGAATTGATATAAAGCTTTTTCCAATCAAAACAACTCACCAACCAAGTTTCTTTTTTTTTAATTCTTCCTTCCTTCCTCCCTCCTTCCCTCCCTCCCTCCCTCTCTCTCTCTCTCTCTCTCTGCGTCCGGTCTTAGTTGCAGAATGCAGATTTTCGTTGAGTCATGTGGGATCTTTCACTGCGACACGTGGGCTTCTCTCTAGTTGTGGTGCGCAGGCTCCAGAGCACATGGGCGCTGTAGTTTTCGGCATGCAGGCTCTCTCATTGAGGCGCGCAAGCTCGGTAGTTGTGGCGCACGGGCTTAGTTGCCCCGCGGCATATGGGATCTTTAGTTTCCCAACCAGGGATCCAACCTTCGTCCCCTGCACTGGAAGGTGGATTCTTTACCACTGGACCACCAGGGAAGTCCCCAACCAAGTTTCTTTAACTAACAATAAGTCTGTAATACATTGTACCCCCAGACTGAATTCCTTAAAACAGAACAACTCAGTGTTCTCTATACCATATATCTACTTGGTGTAAGACCCCACTTTTGATCTATACTCTCAAAATTGTGTTTAGAGTAGGTTTAATTAAGTTTTTAAAATATGAAAAAGTAGAAAGCCTTGACAGATCTATGTATCCTTACTTGACAGATGCCTAATACTAAAACATCAGGTTTCAGTTTGTACTAAATACTTATTGCTTACTATGTATCTAATGTGCTAGGAGATAAAATGTATCTTTAACTTTTAACTAGTGCTAAAAATGATCACAAACGCCAAAAATAAAAACAATATTTTAATAGCTCTTACTGAAAACTAACATTTACTAACTTGAATCAATAAAATGACATTAAAAAACAATGTAACGTTTTTCTTATTTTCACGGTGATATTTCTTTGGTGACACTCTACAGATCAACAGAAAACACTGCTGCACAAAGAGCTTGATTTTAGAGGTCACCCTCTGAATCTGGCAAGGTTACTATGCTCAAATCCTATTATTACAGGTGTTGACAAAAGTCTCCTCAGCTAGTAAGACTGATGTTTCCTAACCACTAAAATAAATTTATATGCACACATACACACACACACACACACACACACACACACACACACACACACACACACACACACACACACACACACACACACACACACAATTAGGTTTATGGTATCTGAATGTATGTCTTTGGGTATAAAATACGTATCTTCCTTTTCTCTGGTTTTTTTGGGGGCAAGGGGGCCAGGTCCTCACTAAAGAAAAGGAACACCTACACAAGTCATACCATTCCAACACAAGGGTGTGGTATTTTCAGTCGAGTCAGGGTTTCCCCACAGCACCCTCTCCTACACAGGTCTGCTGCAGTGTCCTGCCCCTCTCCCTACCACCAGTGTTCACTCTAACATACAGGTTCTACATCAGCTTCCTGGGCCCAGGCCTGGTAGGCACACATACACTCTTCTAGTTCTCACCTTTCTTTACAGAAATCAAGCATGTGCACTAAAATCTTCCCAACCATACCCAACAACAAGAAAGATGAAGTATATTTAAAAACTCACAGAAATTCAAAATGAAGGAGCCTGAAGAGTAGTATAGAAGCATAGTGACAATGAGGTCGAGATTTTAGAAATGGTTGCCACATTTACCAGAATGCTATTTAATGATAAAAAATAGTCCAGACTAGCCTGGCCAGAATCATATATATAATGACTACACAAAGGATAACATAAGAGGGTGTGGTGGTCTTAGTATAACCAATAAGTACTTAAGAGAAGTGGAAGTTATGGGAGAGAGATTTCAGATCAGTGTAAGGAAGAGCTAAGGATTAGAGCTGTACAAAAAAGGAATGGGTTACCTTATGAGGTAGTGGGCTCCCTGTCAATAGAAGTATTCAAGAATGCTGCATATC